>NC_079458.1:21152431-21467431 GCF_903798145.1 Danio aesculapii
GGGTTGCAGCTGGAAGGGCCTGCGCTGTGTAAAACATATGCTGGATAAGTTGCCGGTTCATTCCTCTTTGGTAACCCAAGATGAATAAAGGAACTAAGCCCGAAGGAAAATGAATGAATGAAAAACAGCTTTATGAACATTCTTCCAAATATCTTTTTTTGTTCCACAATAATGACATAATTTTTTAACTAAGCCAGCTATTTAATGCTTGTTTTAATTCATAAAGCCATAGACTGTGTGCTTTCATTACAACCAATGCCTGACTCGGGCATGAATCATCCTTTACAGGCTTTGCAAAAATACTAAGTGACTAGTAAATTTCGGAGGCTATACTATAATTGACTCTCGTAGGGTTCTTGTGGAGTCAAACCGGGAAAACGCAGCAGTGGGTGAGTGACTCTTTCATGTTGGCAGTCGCTGAGCTTGGCACAATCTCTGATAATACTGAGCAAAGACAGACACAAGGACACTTCAATGCTTCTTTATTTATTCCTGGGAGTAAGATTAAAGTGTCCTGGCAAATATCTGGAAGCTAATTTGGATTGTCATGTGCATATTGTGTCACATTGTATCAATAAATCCGGAGTCTGTTTGACCTAATAAAAGGTTTTAATACAAGCGGAGAAACTCCTGACAGTTTGATGGAATTTGCTCTCCTCTAAAAATCTCTAATCTCTTTAAAAGCTTCTCCTGGCCAAAGATATCTGTATGAGTCAGATTTAATGTAAATTTTCGAGCAGCGTCAAAAGTCGAGAAGGAAGCGGGTCAAACGCGCGAGACTGGAAAATATTTTTAGGCTTCCGAACTCAAAGGAAACACATGACAGAATCATGTGCCTACAATATTTCATGGAAGTTATGATGCATGCATGTTGATGTTCAACCTTTTGATCCTCCAGATGTTTTGGTCTTTCATTTATATGCTGATTTCTGTCCCGAGTTGAAATTGAAATGCCATTTAAATAACTCTCCAGGTCTGCAACGACAGATAAAAACTGACTGATTGGTTTTGTGAGACGTCAAATTAAATGTCTGTATTTTGGCAAGAGTTTAAAGTAAACATGGACGATTTTTGGAGCTTTTAACATTTCCAGTTCCATTTACGTTTATATGAACTGACGAAGTTAATTAGCAGATTAATGTGAAATTGTGCTTCTTTCTATTATGTGATATTAGTGAAATTGTTAATATGTCAAACACTCACAAAAACTACAAATGACTATAGGTTAACATGCATAAATAAAAGGAAGAGATAAAGTAGTGCAGTCAGAAACACTATTTTTAAGTCACATTTAGTTACACCTTTAAAGACACCGAACAGACACAATTTATTTAAAGGGCACCTATGATGAAAATCATCTTTTGTAAGCTGTTTGGACAGAACTGTGTGTAGGTATAGTGTGTCCAGTCATATTGGGAAGATATAAAGACAATCGGTCTCTTTTTTATTAAATTTCCTGACGTTAAAATAGGCTTCAAATCCCTCCCATTTTAAGGCCTACCGCAACGTGACGTAGGAGTGCGATTTCCCTGCCCACCAATTTGATTGACAGCCGCGTATTTAACATGTCTCCGTAGTAACGCATATTATGATATCAACAAGACAGGACGTGTGCAAAGCAAATGGGATGAAAAGATCTGTTCAGCTCGCTGTGATCATCATTCATCATCAAATGTGATCAAGAGTGAGTTTAACAAGTTTAAAACATTTTAAACCAGTGCATGTTTGTAATGAATTACAGCGATTTTACCATCTTTACTTTATCACCACAGCCGCATGTCAGTACAACTATAAAAGAAGATGCTTTAATCCCGGTTTGTGGACGTTAAATAATTTCTATTTTGTTCATTAACATAACGCGTATCCATACAGCAATGGATATTAACGTGCATCCTGTCACATTTGCCGCGCAAAAACCGTGTGAAGTTAAATGTGCTGTGTGTGTGTCCACTGTGTGTGTGCGCGCGTGTCTGCAAGTGAGAACTTTGTAACAACATTGTGTGTGATTCGTTGCAGAAAAACTTGAATTAAGTCCACAACAAATACATCACATAAAAACTGAAAGAGTACTGAAGATGATACTAACTTACTTTGCCATCTGGAGAAACACAAACAAAGAACACTGACACACTTACCAAATTCGTAGAGACAGGACAATCAACACCAACTGGAACTGCGTCTTTTTTTAAAAGGAGCCGAGTGGCAAATCCAGATTTCACCATTTCCAGATGCGAAAAGCTCTGGGGTAAAAAATTATGAAGTCAATTCCTTTGTCTTCATGCTTGGTTTGAGCTTTGACATGCACTATCAACCCTGGGACCTTTTATAGACAGGTGTGTGCCTTTTCATGTCCAATCAACTGAATTTACCACAGGTGAACTCAAATTAAGCTGCTGAAACATCTCAAGAATGATCAGTGTGTAGAAACAGAATGTACCTGAGCTCAATTCAGAGCTTCACAGCAAAGGCTGTAAATACTTACAATATGTACATGTGATTATTCAGCTTTTTTATTTTTAATAAATTTGCAACAATTTAAAAAAAATCTTTTTTCACATTGTTATTATGGGGTATTGTATTAAGAATTTTAAGGAAAAAATGAATTTAATCTATTCTGGAATAAGGCTGTAACATAAAAAAAGTGGAGTGCTATGAATACTTTCCGAATGCACTGTATGTGTTCTCATTTAACAACGTGGGACATATGACTGTTAACATCTCAAAAAATGTGTTTTGGTGTTTCGTGACCCTTTAAATGTGCCTCTAAAGATGTTTCTAGTAATGTGTTCTGTAAAGTTCCACTGATTCTTTTCCCAGCTGGCACCTTGATGTCAAACTAATATCAAATTGACACCTAACATTTAACATAGGACTTACCCTAAATACATTTTTTGATGTGTTTTTTAGATGTCAGTTGATGGTGTTTTCAAGGCTGGCATTTGAAATATTTGCAATTTTGAAGTTCTTTTTTAGATATCATAAATTTCAAAATCCGTGTTTCTGTTATATGTAACTCATATCAAATATTGAGTTATTTTATTGCTTAAAATACTTGCCAGAATGTATGAATCTGACATTTAATTTCAACCAGAAAATCTGCACCCTTGAAATATTTGGAAGTTAATGTTTTTTTTTAAAACAAAGTTGGTATCGCAGATATAACTGAGAACGCGGGTGGTGAGGGAGGTTTTGCGGATGCCGCCCTCTCTATTCTGCCACCCTAGGCGCGGATTTAACTGCTGAGGTGGTGAGGAAGGTGTCGCGGACGCCGCCCTCTGTATTCTGCTACCCTAGGCGACCTCTATGGACGCACCGGCCCTGACCCCTACTGGCCCATATCTATCAGCTGATAACCACTGATAACACCCTTTCAAATGAGTGATAACATTCGAAGCAAGTGGAAAAAAAATAGTAATATTGATTTTTCAAATTTTTTTTAAGTCAAACAAGTTTGCAGTGCCATGAGGTAAAATAAAAGGATGACAGATTTGTCATGTTTTTGAATACACCATCCATTCAACAAAGCTTACTGAAATGGCTGATTCCTGATGAAAAAACAGCATTTCCACTCTGAAACATGCATTTATTTAAAGTTAAAAATAATCATCAAAGTCAACATCCAACTGATATTGTATTCCATAGAGAATTACGCTCATATGGAGTTTACAGAGCCAAAGGCCTAATGTCAAAAGGAGTGTGAAATCTCTCCTCCTGTCAAGCCTCTCATTGCCTCAGACAACTGTGATTTCAATTAACTGCAGCAAATGAATGAATACGTTGCAGGCACACTAACTTTGTTTAGCCTGGAGGGGCAAAATGTTCATAAGTCGGATATGAAATGGGTAAAAAGCCATTGTCTGCTTCAGTCAAATGGGGCTTTTAGTAGAATTTCATTTCACTGAACAAGCTGAATCATTTCATCGTTCTTTTATCTACTAGCCTCAAACAGTTTTACACACACACACACACACACACACACACACACACACACACACACACACACACACACACACTTTGCAGAAACATCTTCAGATTGAATGAAATAGAAAAATAATGTTTTATTAAGAGCATCTGTGTGTTCTAAGGTGATATCTCTCAGTCTTAGACACATGTATATCAAAATTAGAGAATAGTCCCTTTTAGCCCTATTTGAAATACTAACAGTGAAAAAAGGGAATAGGGTACAGTATAAAAACCTAAATTAAATATTTGAAAAAGAGATTGATAAAAATGAGAGAATTACAGAAAATGTAGATACCTCTCAGTTATTGGTGGTATGGTACCTGGTGGTAATTTCGCTAATTCTGACAAAACCTATTTAATTGGCAGACTAACCTTTCAGCTACCAGTTGACTTTGCAAGATGGTGAGCTTTTCTAACCCTCTAACAGCAGATCTCCCAGATGAAGGACAGAAAGACAAGCCTTTTAGCCATAAGAGAATTGGTCGTTCCAAATCTGTGATTTATAGAATACTTTACAACAGACTCGTAGCCAGCCTACTGAAAGGGGTGGTTCTTTTTTTCTCAAAACGTGGACCTTTTTGCAGTTATTTCTATTCAGTTATGAGGTTTTAGCTTTGCTTGATTAGCTTGTCGGATGGAGACCACACTTATTAATGCACCAAACGAACCACTTATGAACCACCCAACATCCCCCCCCTCCGGCTGCAGGCCTGCACAATGTCCCCAGCTGAGTTTCCTTCCTGATATGAAGTCAAAATACCCCCCCCCCCAAAAAAAAATAAAGAAAATCACAAATGTAAATTAGCTGGGTTTCCATCAGGTTGTTAGATCAGCTTACTGTCTACAATAAACGGGTCACGCTTTTGTGGGTTTTATTCAAAACAAGTCACTGAATCAAAGTGAGGAAGCAGGAGAGTGGTGTAAAGGCTGTTAGCGATCTCATCAACAGCTCATAAGGTAAACATCTGATGTTAGCCATCTCACACACAGTTCGTTCTTGGGAACATCAGAAGGTGAGCATTCAAACACACAGTTCATCAGGTAAATGGCAGATCTTCAAGTAAACACCATATGAGTATAATCACTTCCCTTATTCAGTAGATTACGGATCTGAAGGCACAAAGGAGACATCCATGGAACAAAAGAAGTAGACGAAGGAGCAAACGTAAGGACATCCATCCAACTTCAATACCGGCCGATGAATGGGAGAATGAGGTAGGTTTTTTAGTGTCCTTTTGATTGGGGGAACGGGTGCAGATGATTAGAAGGCTGGTGATGGTTCAGGCTTGAACTTTGCACCGCAGCAACCTGCGAAACTTGACGCATGTCCCTGCGTTTCCGGTCTGACGCATTCGTGTGCATATGAAAGGAAGTCTATGGGAAGAACAGTCAAGTGTGACCGCAGCTTAATGGAGATTAGTCACATGGGTTTAATGTTCAATACATCAGAGTTTATCTGAGCAAATCACCTATTATATGCATTGACCCTTTTTTTCAAACCACCTCTAGTGAGCATAACACATTTTTTTTGTAAATGAAGTGATTTTTATTCTAAATTTGTTATTTCCATTACATGAAAAAAGTCAGTGAAAGATGGAGGTGAAGTGTTATGGTTTGAGGGATGTTTTTTCTTGCAGAGTTAAGACAATCAATCAATCAATCAACAAATGACTTGAAAAACAGTGAGCATTGCCACAACAAAATTCCTTAAGGCTTTAACCAGTGAAATAATGACAACCCAGGCTCATTCTGAAAATGTAGTCCCGTTGACGTTTCTGGTGACTGCGAAATACGTCCTGGGGGTAACGTATTTTTGCTGTTTTTGTTTTCGCGAATCCACGAGAGGCCCTGCGTGCTCTTTTTTGTATCTCAAATTTCTCTCGCGAGTGCCGTTCGTGCCCGCACTGTTCTCGCGTAAACCCACCAGAGGCCGCTGTAGACCGAGTGTCTGTCTGTCAGACTGGCTGAATGACTGACTGGCCGGCCGACCAATCGACAGACCCAACCTCCTCCTTCCCTAAACCCAACCAATTTTATCGATTGACCCGCCCACCTACTTACTTCCCTAAAACTCAACCAACGGTTTACAAAAGCTGTCCAGAAAAAGAAAAGCGCAGATTTTTACCACGTTTTTGGATTTTACCACATTCTCACCCTGTCATTCACTGTTATTCATTTTATTTTTTGGATTCTGTTTTTGTCTTACCTGATTTCTGGAACCGCTCTTCCCCGGACTCGAACCCCATCGCCGTCGTGGTCATCTCCTCTCTGCGTCTCAAGTCCGCCAACGTACACGACGAGTTAACTGGACAAACTGGTGGTGGCGGGAAAGCCCTCCACACAAATCTGTGGAAAATCAAATATATGTCTAAGAAACATCACAGTCGGTGGACTGTGGAAGAGACTGTCTAAGAGACTAATGAAATCCATTCAAATAAAGGGCCTATGGAGTACATTTTAGTTGTAACTTGTAATCATTCTTCATACTGCAATAATTACGTTCTCAACGTGTTGTTTTGTAAAAAACTGTACTGTATAGCTACAATTTGAATGATAAAGATTACATTATATTATACATAATCTTTCTTTTTGTCTTCAAATTTTTACTTACAATGTTCTGTACACGAAACTAAAGGAATCATTGGTACATACTCAGCTAAAGGCTAAAAAATCTGCATAGAAATGATTGTAGTTTTTCCTCATAATTTTTTATCTCCTTTTTAATTTTTTCTTGGAGATTTTCCTACATCTGCAGGACTATGGGTGCTGTGATCATCGAGGAACTGACAAACGACACAGGAATTACTGACCTCATTCTGCATGATAATTTAGATTAATGAACATCTTCAGCATTTCTTTGCATATAAAAGTGCAAACAGTAGCATTTTTACACCACTCATGGTAAGAGCATGTGCGGGTGTGTGTGTTAGAGTGTTTTAGACTGGGTGTTATGAACATGAGTAATGCATTCATGTTAAACAGCATCTATTAACAATAGCAGAACTGAACACAAAATATTGTTTCTCATTGGAATTGTAAATTTTGTGGCAGGCACAGAGTTAGAATGAAGAAAACCTTGCAGAAAAATGTAATGGCAAGTATTAAATCTCTTAGTATGCAGTCAAAAGGCATTTGTTCCTCTGACAAAACTTTTCCATATAGCAATCTAAATAAAAAGTGTAAGATGGATGCTAAGTACTTTACAATTTCACTTGTTTATGTTGATCTGGGTTTCGGCTTTGAGAAGATTTTTGCCAGATGCTGCCCTCCAGGGAAAATGGTCTTCATATCAACTCATGACCGGGCAAGACCTTTGTGATGCTTTTTATTATCTTGAATTTATGATCGTTTTTTGGGATTTGAGTATTTAAGGGAAAGGTGCAAAGGTGTCTGTGGGATCCTGTAGCCAGGATACCCCGTTGCAGCGTGTGAGTCTCTGAGCTCTGCATCAAGACTTATATGCTGCAACGTACTTCTACATGGTCAAGTATTAATCTCCAGCTCTTAAGTGTAACTTTCGATAATTGATGTTGTGTATTTCTGAATTGGTTTATTGTTGTTTAATTATGTGAATTAGCATGGAATATCTTTACCTGACATATAAAATGTTATATTTGTTACATTTTATGTTCTACTAAAATCATTTAAGTATAGTAGATTGTTTAGGCTGATGTTTCCGCAGCCTACGACCAGGATTGCTCATACATTCAGGCTCAATTGATGGAGCATAGGCACAGCATAAAAGACCTGCTGATTTCTGACAACCACTGACTTAGTATGATGTAATATAATGGCTAAATCCAAATTTCTTTATGTATGAGCAAGCATGGTAATATTACTTAAAGGAAATTAGTTTAGTTATATCCCCTATCTAAAAACCAGAACTGGTGAGCTTGTGTCCATGAGCAGATGTAACTGGCCAGTATACTGACTCTAAATGACTTCGGGTAAACGATGAAACATTAAATGAAATGATCATATGTTTAAAATATAGTCATTCCTCATTTATGAATGTGATCAGTTCCCTATAAGGAACACATCTTTAACTTAATAATCACTTGAAATTGGAGTCAGAATGAATTCAGAGCTGGAAACAAATGAAAATAAATTCTAACAAATAAAAATATTTTTTTTCAGATGTGCTAAAAGGCTTACACACATTTAACCTCTTCATGCTGTTAGTTCCGTCATTTCGTAATAGATGGACGCTTACAAAAGCAAATGTTAATCACATATCTTCATATAAATTCTGTTGTTTTGATAGTTTCTTTTAATAGTTATAAATCAGATTAACAGATATCAATTACTTAGTAGCAGTTATGAATTTATTTGTACACCTAGCAATTGTAGGAAACTGCCACAAAATTAGACTGTAGCAGACAAAAAATATTCCAGTTAATTGGACTAAAAATAAGTATTTTTTGGATGTACTTTTAAAAATAACTTTTATATATTCCTAAAACCAGAAGTGCAAACATTTATTTACCTAAAGTGTAAAGTTTATTTCATTTTGATATATTGTGCAGCCTTATATCATAAAATACAGCTTCTGGTTACTCCTGAGCCTAACCTCTAGAATTATGGCTGGATTTAAAACTGTTAAACCCCAAATGTGCGATCTCATGTCAGTATAGCTGTTTTAAAGAGCAATGACATTTAGCATTAAGAGCCCAACATGTTATCAAAATCAAAATTCCCTTAAAACTGCTGCCTGTCATCTTGCAGGAGTCACTCAGTCGATAGCAGACGTTCCAGGATTGAAGGCTTTTTTAAGATTTATCGAGTCTTAGTAAATCTTTTAAATCTTGCTGCCAGATTCACAGTATTACCCTGTCACTTTCTCAGTTCTCTCAGTCAGAAATGCTGGCTATGTGGTCAGCAAGTGACACCAAGTTTTCTTTTCCTTTTTTAAAATCCCCAGTTGGCTAACATGAATTGAGTAGCAAACTTCCACGTTGCTAACATTTTGTTAATTAGCAATATGCTAATTTATGTTAGCAATGTGGAAAACATACTAGAAGCTTGCTATGCAAGTCATGTCAGCCAGTTGGCCACTATATGCTAATAACATGCAAAATTGAACATGCTAGCACACTAATTTATTTTAGAATGCTAAACATGTTAGCAAAGTGGAAAAGCATTCAACATGCTAAGCTATAAATATGGTAGATACTTATACATGCTTACTTTGCATGTTTTTAGCATGTTACTACCATAGTTTGTATAGTTGTAGCAAAAATGAATTAGTATGAATCAGCTAGGATGAATTAGTATGTTGTTTACATGTTTCTAACATGGATAGCATATTGTTACATGATTTAGCATGCTTATGTCATGATTAACATACTGATATCATGAATAAAAACTGCTAGCATGTTTATAGCACCATATTGCTATCACGTAGGCTATTACTTTGTTGTTAGCCTACATTCTATGAGTTAGATTGCTGTTATCATCCATTAGCATGATGCTATTATGTTTCTGCTATAATTAGAATATGGTTAGCATGGATTGGTTTCTAACATACATTTAGCATGAATTAGCATGTTGCTTCCATGCTTTTGGCCTGAATTAAACGACACCTGATGTAAAATCAACTTTTGCTAACCAGTAAACTTGTAGTATAGTTGCTTAAAGAAGTATATTTGTATAAACAAAAAAGTAAGCCATTTGAGTAGTGTTAAGTAGTAGTGTTTAGATAGTACACCTACAAATATAGGCTAATACTAATATATATTTGCTAGAATCAACACAGGCTCAATCTGAAAATGTAGCCCTATAAAGTTTATGGAGATCACAAATTATGTAGCCAGAGCTACGTATGGCTGCATTTTGTCTTTAAAATGAATGCTACGGGGTGGTATGATGCAGTTCCTTTTCTCGCTTACCAGCTGAGTGCTTACCTGCATTTGTAAGTGCCTGGATGTGTTATCTTTTACCCATTTTTCCAGTAGCTCGGCACATACGTCGGTGGACTTGAGATGCAGAACGTAGTATAAACAAGTAAATAACAGGGTGAGAATGTGGTAAATCTGAAAATGTGGTAAAAATCAGGCGAGGGCTTTTCTTTTTCTGGATTGCTTTTCAAATCACTGTGGTTGGGTTTAGGGAAGTGGGTGGGCGGGTCAATCTGTTTTTTAAAATACTATTGGCTGGGTTTAGAACAAGGGAAGGGTGGGGGGATCGGTCGGTCTTTCAGTCAGTCAGTCAGTCAGTCAGTCAGTCAGTCAGTCAGTCAGTCAGTCAGTCAGTCAACAGCGGCCTCTAGTGGACTTAAGCAAGAAGAACAGGCATGAAAGGCACTTGCGAAAGAAATTATAGATCTGAAAAAGCGTACACAGTAGCCTCCGGTGGATTTGCTAAAACAAAAACTGCAAAAAACATAGCTCCTGGGACGTATTTTGCTCTCTCCAGAAATGTATATAGAGGTACGTAAGCAGAATGAGCCTGGGTTGGTTAGAATATGTACTACATGAAGTACAGTTAAAAACAAAGTCTCTACCTGAAGTGTACTTTATAAAATGAACTTGAAGTATACTTATGATTTTAATGGGGGAACAGTATCATGTGCGATGGGATCTCAACAGCAGGTGGTGTAACATTAATGGGGTTGAGCACTGACACAGCTGCACCAACCCTTTACACACAGCTTACACACTGTCAAGAGAATAAAGGTACTGTCTGCTTCAGAGCGTTGTGGTTTAATTAGCTCTATATAAATAGGCTGTTTAGCAGTGCAATGTGTGACCATGCTGTCCCTATACCCTTGAAAAGTTCAATAAGCCGCAGTTCTCCAGCTATGGGGTCCTGCTCTCACGCTGGCCCAATAATGACCTCTGGGAGGATGTCGCTTTTTTGAAAGTCAAAAGCAGATGTCTTTTTTATTCAGAAGTGCTGCTGGGAAGTGAATAGATGGACAGTAAATGACTGCAATCCACAACGTATGATTTAAAGGCAACATCAAAGACATGTTGGCAAATAATAGCCTAGAGATCTTTTATACTTTTTAAGTATAGAAATAGAACAGATGCACTCTTTGACAAGCGAGCTTCCAGAATTCACATTTTTTCCAAACAGTCATTTCTTGGGAAGGGTGTTGGAAATTTGTCATATCGCTTCACTCTTTTCCCTCAGTGTCACAGTCTCAACATGGAATAAAATCATTCTCACTTCTGACCTCATCTGTCACTTCAAAAAAGGACTGAGGTGTTACTGGACAACCTGAAACCATGTTGTAATCCATTCTGAACTGTGGATGATGTAAGATATAATCCATCTGTCTGCTTCAGATTGATATCAAGTACGATTCAAACATATGTATGATACAAAATGCAAATGTATCAAAAAATTTTAACTAAAACTCACCTACAACTAGTAAGAAATTTACTGCAAATAAATAAATAAAAATAAAAAAGATATATATTTTGCATTTTATTATTTGCATTAAACATTTTGATTGTAAATCTTGATTATGTTTCTGTTTAACATGTTTTTTTGCAGGGGAGACATAGTGGCTCAGTGGTTAGCACTGTCGCCTCACAGCAAGAAGGTCACTGGTTCGAGTCCTGGCTGGGTCAGCTGGCATTTCTGTGTGGAGTTTGCATGTTTGCATTCCCTGTGTTCGCACAGTGCAAGACATGCACTATAGGTGAATTGAATAAACTAAATTGGCCATAGTGCATGTGTGTGAATGAGTGTGTATGGATGTTTCCCAGTACTGGGTTGCAGCTGGAAGGGCATCCGCTGTGTAAAACATAAGCTGGATAAGTTAGCAGTTCTTTCCACTCCTGATAAATATAGAGAAATAAAGCAGGTTGCACACCGGATGCACCGCTCAGCGCTGTGACACGGCGTGCACCTGACGCACAGATTTGCATGTTATTCAAAATGTAACTATTGAGATGGCGCTCTGTGGCACGGCAGAAATATGAACAGTGTCCTGAGTCGTGGCTGGGCGCCGTGGACAACCGCGGACAGCCGCCGACTTGTGGCACCGGTGTATGTACCCTAATAGAAACCTAAGTTTAGGATTCTAAAATGCATGGCGCTGCGTGGTGTGACGCAAGGCATCGCCGAGCAGCGCTTCTGGTGTGCAACCTCCTTAAGCGGAAGGAAAATTAATGAAAGAATGAATGTTTTTTTTGCCTGTTGCTAACACAAATTAGCATTTTTCTAGCATGTTTCTAGCATGTTTAACATTTGGCAAGCATAGTATAGTACCTAGCTATCATTTTGTCTCATGTTTAGCATTAAGATTGGGATATTTAGCATGCTAACATGTTTAGTATTCTAACATGAGCTACTGTGCTGGCAGGTTTGTGTTGGGCTGAATTAGTGTCCTGAGGTCAGATTGAATGTGAGGTGGATATGTGATGTAATTATCATCACTGAGGGAGGATCTGTATCTGGATTTGTTAAATCATTAATCTTAGGTAATTAGTCTGCCTTTATTACTGTGTAACTCCATACAAGGTGTAAAGCTCCCTGATGTCACATGGCTCGTGGCACACTGAAATTTTTTATTTTTTAAACTTGCAGTGCCTGAACAACGTGAGCGTGACATACCGCATATGTGCATCCAACACAATCACACGGCAATTCGTAACTTTTTGATTTAGTGTCTAATTCGTATGAATTCGTACGATCTAATTCGTACAATTTAGTACGATTTGCTCATCCGCCAATGACGGTCGGGTTTAGGGGTGGGGTTAGGTACCATGCCTCCTTTTTAAAATCGTACAATTTCGTACGACTGAACTCGTACGAATTTGTTCGAATTAGCCACTACACTGTCAAAACGTAAAATACTTACGTTTTCTCGTGAGATCAGGCTGGTGCATCCCTTCCTATTTGCTCGCTGAACAGGCGCGTCTCCATTTGAAATAACAAAACTGAGCGTGCAAAAGATGCTATTTGTGAAAGTCCCCTTTTGTTGACTCGCAATATCAGACCTGCGCATTGCAAGGCCCTGTTTGCGGTTGAGTTTAAATTAAATAAACACTTCACGCGGGCCAATCAAAGAAGTCCAGCGGGCCATGAAATGCCCAGGTCTGATTTAAATTCACAGCTCATTGGAAAAATAACGAAATGTTTTTTTAATGGACTTTAACAGTTCATATAGCAGTAAATATAATTTCAAGAGTTCCCACTTAGATATGCTTGGCGTTTAAAGCAGGTTTGGCATGCTGTCCTGGGAGAAAACCCTGAGCTCGGAGATATTTGAGCCCAGGGCTCCCGCCCGATCAATAAGCATATCAGGAGATCTGAGATCAGGTAGATCTCGAGAGCTCCTCCTTTAGAAAAGGGAGGAAAAGGATGAGATGGGGTGGAAGGGGAGATAGAGCAGTAGGGAGAAAATGATCCATTTATAGTAAACTGGGATCACTCTGATTGGATTATTACTGATTACAGATGAGTGGCCAGACGTGCTCAATAATATCACTTGCTCCTCTCGAAATTAGTTTATGAAACTTCACTTTGTGAAAACGTGACCCCATGCACATTACTTGCTCAGCTGTATTAAAAAGCAATGGTGGACTACAGGACTACTAGTGTACAGATACATAGTTTCTTCAGAGTGAGATTGCCATCTACTGCCCTGGCATGCAATATACATATCTGAATAAATGATAATCCTTTTGACTCAAACCTTTACACAAAACCATACAAAAAGACAAAGTCAAAACCTTCCCATATTCCCAAAAGTATGTCCCATATTTAGTTGTTGTGTAAACAAACTATGAGACAAGGCTATAAAGACAACCCAATAAGTAAGAATTTGGTAGAATGAGGAGCATATTTCTCCTCCAGCAGACCTAATATATCACAAATGTCTCAAACATTCACTGTCTTAATATTCCAGCTATGCAACACTCACCTCTAAAGACAAACTTGGCTGAGTAACATTTATTGCACTCTTTGGACCTAAAAATATCCCCCCTAAATGTCCATTATGCCGTCAAGGCTGTTTAGTACCGCTCTGGTGCTGTGAAGTGTGAGGTTGTTGTGTTTCTCATGGTTTATAGTATCTCCTGTGTGGCTCCTCATTCCTCAGGCTCATTCTGTAAATAAACATCATCATATTATAGTTACTTGATTGTCCACTAAGCTCCAGTTGTGTGTTTACTACAAATAAAATCACTGCTATAAATAGATGAGGTAAAAGATCTGCTATACCAGCAGTTCCGTGGTATTTTTGGACCTTTGTGTTTGTTTCTCAGCCTGATTTTATTTAAAGATGTGATTTCTGTGTGATAATTATGGCCATGGCTTGACAGACATCCTTCTCTCACACTCCTGAAACACAAGAAAGACATTTAATGGTGTTTAAATGAGCAAATATTAATAATAACACCCTAAATATACAGTCACTGACTACTTTCAGTCTGTATGGCACCAACAACCATGCCAGCTTCAAAGTGTCGCTTTAATTGCCTTTTATTTTCCATTCTAATTGTTAGTTTTAACTTAAGCAGATCCTCTTGACCACATGTAAATGTTAAATGCCATCTAAATTACACTATTTGACGAAAGTCTTGTCGTCTATCCAAGCTTTAGGAACAAAGATTAATAACTTGACTTCTAGTTGATCGTTTGGTATCAGAAGTGGCTTACTATATATGAAAGGCAAAGGCCTCTAGATTATGCTTATTTTACCAAAATAAAATATATTCATGCCTTGATTTTTAATAATTTAATTAGGTCAGTAAGGTCTAACTTTGCTCAGACAAATGTCTTGTCACTTAACAGAAATAACGTACAGTATAGAATATAAAGTCATGGTGCAGTGGAAAAAGAATGAATATTGTGTATGACTCCTATGACCTTGGAGGACTGCATCCATACATCTCTGCAATCACTCAAATCACTTATTAATGTCATCTGGAATGGCAAAGAAAGCGTTCTTGCAGGACTCCAAGAGTTCATCAAGATTCTTTGGATTCATCTTCAATGCCTCCTCCTCCATCTTACCCCAGAGATGCTTAATAATGTTCATGTCTGGTGATTGGGCTGGCCAATCCTCGAGCATCTTGACCTTCTTTGCTTTCAGGAACTTTGATGTGGAGGCTGAAGTATGAGAATGAGCGCTATCCTGCTGAAGAATTTGCCCTCTCCTGTGGTTTGCAATGTAATGGGCAGCACAAATGTCTTGATAGCTCAGGCTGTTGATGTTGCCATCCACTCTGCAAATCTCTCACACGCCCCCATTCTGAATGTAACCCCAAACCTGATTTTTCCTTCACCAAACTTGATTGATTTCTGTGAGAATCTTAGGTTCATGCTGGTTCTAATAGGTCTTCTGCAGCATTTGTGATGATTTAGATGCAGTTCAACAGATTATTAATTTGAAAATACCTTCTGCCGCTTTTCCCAAATGATCAACTAAGTCACGTTATTATTTGTTGTCTGGGGTGACGACAAGACTTTTGTCAGGTAGTGTAGGTTACATTTTATATATACATTAAAAGATAAGTTCATGTATGTTTATTTTATTTTAGACGTTTATTAACATCATTCCAAATTAAGAAACAGAAATGTAAATTTTTCATACACAGTTATACAGTTAGCTTTTTCTCAGTCACTTATAACCATACAATTATTGACTTTGGTATAAAGCAAGTGAACACTACTATTATTGTTTCCTGAAATAGGTTATTTTTCTAACTGTTCTTATAAGCGGTTTATAATTTTTACACCCCACTCTATAAAACAAGCCCTGTTATATCTATAAAAGGTTTATCATCTATGCTTTTGCAACAGTTTTTTTTTTTTTGGTGTGTAATATACTCTGAAAAAACTGTGAAATGAGAACAGAGTACACACATCAATGTTTCTATATAACTATGTATACAATACCATATATATATATATATATATATATATATATATATATATATATATATATATATATATATATATATATATATATATATATATATATATGTATATATATATATATATATATATATATATATATGTATGCAGTAGGTAGTGCTGTCGCCTCAAAGCAAGAAGGTCGCTGGTTTGAGCCTCGGCTTGGTCAGTTGGTGTTTCTGTGTGGAGTTTACATGTTCTCCCTGCGTTCGCATGGGTTTCCTCCGGGTGCTCCGGTTTCTCGGACAGTCCAAAGACATGTGGTACAGGTGAATTGGGTAGGCTAAATTGTCCGTAGTGTATGAGTGTGAATGAATGTGTGTGGATGTTTCCCAGAAATGGGTTGCAGCTGGATGGGCATCCGCTGCGTAAAAACATATACTGGATAAGTTCATTCTGCTGTGGCAACCCCAGAAGGGACTAAGCAGAAAAGTAAATGAATGAATATATATATAATAATAATAGTATATATATATATATATATATATATATATATATATATATATATATATATATATATGTATATATATATATATATACAGTTGAAGTCAGTATTATTAGCCCCCCGGTTTATTTTTCCCCCAATTTCTGTTTAACTGAGAGAAGATTTTTTTCAGCACATTTCTAAACATAATAGTTTTAATGACTCATGTCTAATAACTGATTTATTTTATCTTTGCCATGATGTCAGTAAATAATAATTTACTAGATATTTTTCAAGACACTTCTATATAGCTTAAAGTGACATTTAAAGGCTTAACTAGGTTAATTAGGTTAACTAGGCAGGTTAGTGTAATTAGGCAAGTTATTGTATAACGATGGTTTGAAAAAATATTATCAGACATACTGTGAAACATCATTTGTGAAATATTTAAAAAAGAAAAAAAATTCCAAGGGGGGCTAATATATCTGACTTTAACTGTATATATATATATATATATATATATATATATATATATATATATATATATACTGTATATACGCACACATGCACACTTTCAATTAGGTTGTTTACCCAGCCCCAGCCTGCTGAAAGAGTTTATGATAATTATTACTGATTACTTCAGCCAGGGTCGTTGAGTTGACTAAGAATCTTTAACAATTAAACGACTGTTAAAACAAGCAAGCAGTATGGTGGAATCAACTGCGAAATTACAAGCCATTTAAAACACCCCATGAGTGATTTTAAACAGCAGTGAGTAATGGCTTTCTGTCAGCACACAACAAACTTTGTTAATTACCAAATGACACATATACACTTGCTACTTTTCAGCAAAGCCTTAAAATATTCTCACTAATGATGTATTCAACAGGATTTAAACAGATATTTTATAGAGTAAGCTTTGTGTAATTTTCACTCGCTCTCCAAGGAAACAGGCGTTCATTTTCAGTGAATAACAGAGGTGTTGAAAAAAAATGTCTGCCACCTCAAAATCCTCACACTTTCCTTTACCTCAAAGGAACTGTATTTGCACAGGATTCATTGATTGGTTGTGGAAGGTGGCAAACAGGAGCTTGGCTGAAAGTCATCTTGTGCCCACATGTTGGTCATAATCGGGAAAGGGCATGTCTATTAAAAAGCGAAGTCTTCCTTTTATAGGTTTTGAGCTTCCGAGCATTGAGTGACACATCTTTTTTTTAGTGTTTTTGAGTCATAAAGTTTGATCTATCTTTAGCGTGAGCCCACTGAGGTATAATTTATCGATATATGCCAATTTGAGTGAGTGCTTTTGACATAGCCTTTGATTAGTTGCTCTCCTGAAAAGAGGAATAGATATAATGACTTATGTAAAATCGTAAACCCTGCCTCTGATCTAAAGATGAGCAGTTTATATAGTAAAGGTGTGGCTCTACTTTGTTAACATGCCATTTAATAAAAGGGTGGAACAGAGAAAATATTTAAACACAACGAATATTTTAGTTTGGGCTAAGTTAAGAAGATATATTGCATTAAATTTGCACATATTTACTTAAAAATGGCAATGAAAGTTTATTTTCCAATTCAGTCAGAATGTTAATGTTGACTGGACTAATAAACATAAATCAAGCCAATTCTAGATTCATTAAAAAAAAATTAAGCCAACAACAAAAATGACAAATATACAATGAGTAAATTAAAAAACATCAGTGGATCTAGTTTCTAAACCATAATTACTTGAAACAGCTCAATTTGGTTTATTTAGTGCTCCCTTAAGCAGTATTTTGGCTTTTTACATATTGTCATTTGTATTTATTGTCATTTTTAACAATATACCAAGGAAAATGTAATATTACAATATTTTATCATGTATAAAGAGCCACACAGTGGCTCAGTGGTTAGAACTGTCGCCTCACGGCAATAAGGTCACTGGTTCAAGTCCCGGCTTTGTCATTTGCCATTTCTGTGTGGAGTTTGCATGTTCTCCACATGTTCACATAGGATTCCTCCAGGTGCTTCTGTTCCAACGCAATCCAAAGACATGCGGTATAGGTGAATTGAATAAACTAAAATGGCCGTAGTGTATGAGTGTATATGGATGTTTCCCAGTACTGGGTTGCAGCTGGAAGGGCATCCACTGTGTACAACATACATTGGATAAGCTGGCGGTTCATTCCGCTGTGGCAACCCCTGATGAATAAAGGGACTAAGCTGAAGGAAAATGAATTAATAAATGAATGAATCATGTATAAAGTTTTCAGTAACAAATAATTCACTAACATACCAAAAAAGTATACTCCGACAATATTACTTAAGTCCTCTAATTGGTTAAATTGAGTTATAAAATGGCACCAGTTGAATTTGTATTTGAAACAATATGATATGAGTAAACAGCGTTGGGAAAGCTACTCTGAAATTATAGATTGATATGATTCTAAATATGCTTGTAAAAAAGTAACTACACTACAAGCTACATCCTTAAAGTAGCTAGTACCATTGAAGCTACGTTTTGTCCACAAAGGTGTATATTACAAAAATGTGGACATTTAAATAACAGTACAATATAATGTCAAAGCTTAATGTTTTATTACAGTTTTCAAATTTCACAAACTGTCCAAAAAAGTACAAAGCTGCAACAAATGTAGCATTGCAATCACAAACTATTTAAATTACATTAAGCACACTGTAGTATTTTCAAAAAAAAGAAAAAATTTAGGTAAGAAAATGTTAAATTATATTTTATTATATATAAATGATATTATACTTGATTAATTATGTTAAATTTTAAAGCCTTCGTATAACTTTCTTTGGGTTACTTGTCAACTGTTATAATACTTTATGTATTGAACTTCAACTTTTGTTACTTAAAACTATAATTTACAAAATGACAGTAATAAATTAACCAGTAAATAAATGTTAAACCATGATATGTGTGATTTACCAATAGCTGGATTTAATACACTATCATAATATGCGATCTTGCAAGAAACTGCTATGCAGGTTCACTTTGGAATATAGCTGTTGTCAAGCTTTTTCTGTCAAACTACTGGAAAAAGTATAGCTAGCAACTGAAAAGCTACAAAGTATCATAAGAATAGCTGAACTACTGTCAAACTACTGAAAAATGTAGCTACTAGCTGAGCTAGTCCTCAACATTGCGAGTGAATGGTATGATTCGAAAAAATTGAAAGTTGAGCTTGTTTCAGTTACCAGGATGAGTGAGCTGAAAAACAGTGCAGCATTACATATTCGGAAATATCTGACATCTGGACAGTGTGATTAACCAGATCCAAGTCGAATATTACAGAGAACCAATTAATAAATCCATTTGACACACATGTTTTGATTAAACATTGTATTGTTGGGAAAAGGTCAAATCAGACAGTGTGCCATTACCATAGTGGAATTAAAACCAACATCAATTTCAAAAATCTGAGGAAACCAGCTATTTCCAAGGTGTGTTACCGCTTCAATGCTTGTTTGTAAACAGCAGATTCTCCTTTATGAAAAATGAAACAGCCACAAGGGCCCCTATTTGCATTTAATGAAAAAAGTGCAAGTCAAGGGTTTTCAATAGCAATTGAAAATGATGCCATAAAAATTGCTCTGTATATGGAGTCAGATCTGAATAAGTACAATGGTACCCAAAGGTAAAAATCTACATAAGAATAGACCTGCGCTCTCTGACCCAACCCTTGAATCCTGATGCAATTAAAATTCTTTTTTGCCTCTCATTTTCAAGTGACCTTAACATCTTAAAACCCAAGAGTGAGGATGCATCTTGCACATAAACTCAGGTCAGACCTTAATTGCTTGGTGAAGGCTATAAAAAGCAGCAATGATGGTATGTGACTGAGTAAAATTAATGCACAGAATAATGACAGCGACTAACAATACAGTAATCATGCTAGATGTGCCAGTCACTTTAAAAAGATGCCTGCACAGTTTTCCATATTTTGTGATTCATTTTTAAATTGAATCATGGGATCTATGTTTTGGCAGCTTTTAATGTTGACAGTCTAACAAAGTGAATTTTTAGTATCAAATCAACTGTATTGTATCGTTTGGTCATTTAAATTACAATATAAACACGGAGTAATGAGCTCCCCGTATTTTTTTCTGTTATTTTACAGTTCCTATATATGTTGCTTCTTATTTAATGTATTGTTTCAAATGATTAAAAATGTCAAGAGTTGCATTTTCCACAACAACTGTTGTCAGAGCAAATATTATGGTCTCGTAATGCATTTTGAAAGCGCAAATTAACAGAAAACACCCATGAATCATGAGCTACAGGCAACTAATAATGAATGGATATTTGTTATAGTAAAGTGTGTTTTCTCAAATGTACTGAATAAAATGAAACATGATGTGTAATTTAATGACATGATTCAGTGTAGCGAAATCAGTGTAAACACTGTGTGCACAGAATGATAATATGGGAAAAAGAATAAATCAATCTCTGAACAATCAGAAACGGGGCAGCTGACCCTCAACGGTGTCAACACAGATATTACAGTGAGCCTTTCTCTCTAAATGTGATTTAGTTAGTGTAAATGGAAAATGATTGGAATGAGATCTGCTCTGAGACACAGAAATTAGCTTATTTATCATGTCGAATCCTGCGTCACATGCACAGATGCATATATTTACGTCTATATAGACCGTTTTTATCTCAGCTTAATTGAATTTAGGAACACTTGACCACTGCCATATTTATAAGCCTCATAAGGGATTCATAATTTGCATGTGAGGTTCACATTCTGGATCCATTTTGACTGGGAGAATTGTTTGTAAAATGTTTATAAAATGGTCACAGCTCATTATTTTTCAGCTAAAATCACACTGAATCTGTTATTTCTCATTACTGAAGGAATGTGAAGAAAATCAATGTTTTGAATACAACCATGTTATAACTGCACTTGACCCTTTAAAAAATAAAGTAATTGGGAAAGTCTTCTAAATTTATAATGACATATGAATCACATAAATAAATAAATAAATAAATAAATAAATAAATAAATAAATAAATAAATAAATAAATAAATAAATAAATAAATACTGTTGTGTAAAAAGCAAGTGAAGTGGGTTGAAAAAAGCTCAGTGGTTAGCACCAGGGTGTGAATTACAGGGGGGTTTGGGGGGGAATTAACCCCCTAATTAAGGCTTGATCCCCCTTAGAGTGTCAGAACAAGATGTATAGGGGGGCCCTCTGAATCTGAGAAAGAATTCACTCTGGTGTGTATTTTAAATAATAATGTTAATAATTAAAATAATAAATATCTATTTGACCACCCCTATAACAGTTCAAACCATCGTGAACGCATAATCGCATTCATTAAAAGAAAGTTGTGCGAGGGCTTTAATACAGCTTCTTACCAAAATAAAGCCTTTTTTTGAGAAAATACTGTTATGAATGTGGCTGATCAGACACATAAACCACACTGAACTGAGCTAAACTGAACTGAACTTAAACACTACAAACTGAACTACACTGTTCCTATTTACTGTGACCTTTTATGTGAAGCTGCTTTGACACAATCTACATTGTATAAGCGCTATACAAATAAAGGTGAATTGAATTGAATTGAATAATTATTTTTGCTTTTTTCAACAAATAAAACACCATCAACCTCTCTTACCCAGAATAGACTGGATGGTCAGTGTGTAATATGATTCCAAGGTATTTACGACATGAAGGAATGCGCTCGGAAATGCACAGAAACATGGTCAATCAGTTTATGAGAGAAAATGTCATTCAACAGTCTGAAACCGGCAGATTTAGAGCAGATTTGGTCCCACTTTATATTGTGTTGTTTATAGGCTACCTGTGAACTTACATCAGGGGTGTCCAAACTTGGTCCTGGAGGGCCGGTGTCCTGCAGATTTTAGCTCCAACTTGCCTCAACACACCTGCAAGGATGTTTCTAGAAAGCCTAGTAAGAGCTTGATTAGCTAGCCCAGGTGTGTCTGATTGAGGTTGGAACTAAACTTTGCAGGACACCGGCCCTCCAGGACCGAGTTTGGACATGCCTGACTTACATGGTAACTAAATGTGTAAGTAGTAACTACAGTGTATGTACACACTGGTATAGTATTTACTTGTGTAATACTGGTGTAACTACACACATGCAACAATCAACAATCTCATGGCAATTCGTAACTTTTTGATTTAGTGGCTAATTCGTGTCTATTCGTACGATCTAATACGTACAATTTAGTACGATTTGCTCATCACCCAATGACGGTTGGGTTTAGGGGTAGGGTTGGGTGCCACGCCTCCTTTTTAAAATCGTACATTTTCGAATGACTGAACTCATACGAATTCATACGAATTAGCCACTAAACTGAAAAAACCTAAAATACTTATGTTTTTTTGAGATCAGGCGGGTAACACACTGAATAGTACAGTATGCATAAGTTTAAATGTGTAACAGGACATTGGTAACAACACTAAAAAAGTACACATCTGTAACAAGAATTACATAAGTGCATTGTGTAACAACAATATACTTGCAAATGTTTTCCCACTTCCACACCTGTTTGTATACCATGTACTTCTGAACACTGTATTGGAATAAGAATAGCAGAACTAACGCTGCATTAGAAGGTTTCACCTTGTGTTACCAGTGTAATTACAGGGTAAATCATCAGGAACTGTCCACTCAATGTAAAGTGTTAAATGGTCACAAATGACTGTGTAATAAATAAAACCTAAGCCTTAGTGCAACTGTTTATCAACAGCAAACTTCTGCCAAAAAAGTAGAAGTGTATATAGAAATATACAAATGCCTTCTGTTTACATCAGTAGCTCCCATTAAAGGGGTAGTTTACCAAAGATTGTGTTATTAATGTCCTGTTACACATTTGAACTTACACATACTATTCAGTGGGTTGTTACATGTGTGCAGTTACACCAGTATTAAACAAGTAAATACTATTTACCAGTGTGTACATACACTGTAGTTACATACTACTTACACATCTAGTTACCATGTAAGTTTAGAGGTATAAGCGACACTTAATATAAAGTGGGACCAAATAAATATATAAGAAAAAGTTGACCCCCCCCCCCCCCGATCGTCAATGCACACACTGGTTAGCAATGGTTCATTCCACTGAGGCGACCCCTGATAAATAAGGGATTAAGATGAAGGAGAATGAATGAATAAATGTTAACTGTTTTCAAAGAAAATAAATAAATTTCATAAACTTTTACTTTTTACACAAATGTAAAATAAGGGATAGGCATTCCCTCCCCCAAAAGACCTAAATGGCCTTATTTTAAAATAACTGTATCTCTTAAAATGATAAGAAATCTGAAAAAAATCATTCATAAAAAATAGATTAGTGTGCATTTAAGTAAATGTTTCTGCTATTTCTCATTGAATCCCAAAACTGATGTACTGAATTCCCAGCAGTTATTAATTAGTTATTGTACCTGTTGAAAAGCACTCTTGAACTAATTGCAGCAATTTGTGACTTCGAAAGTACAAGGGCTGTTTAAATCAGCATTGTGATGGATCACTGTGTGAAATGTGAATATAACAACATATTAATCTGGGCACATACATAATAAACTTTTAATCACAATAATGGATTCTAGCAGTGTTTTAATTAAATTATTTTGTGTCTGAATATTCCTCAGACGGCATACCCAATAACCCAGTGCTCTTTCCTTGAGTCTGGTGCTTAACCTCAGGTTGCTCCAGCAATTATTATACTATTTATAGAGTTAAAAGTCACTTTGGATAAGATGTGTCAGCTAATGATAAAGGAAGTGAGTCTAATTTGCATAGGTTCTAGTTGGTGATTGCTTTCAAGGCAAACATTTAAGATGTTTTATTAATTCTAAAGCTGAACAAGGACATAAAAAACATAATTGTAATATAAATTCCAAAGAATAGCATTTTTAGTCTTTTAAAAACAAAATGTTGAACTTCATTTGATACTGGCTTTTTTGCAATTATTTGTGATATTGACATGCATTTATGAGTGAACACTGTTTCTACACCTTATTTTGTTTCTAAACGCATACACTGTCCTTGAACGCTACTTAATGTACTATTCACTCTTTATCTGAATCTATTTCTAAAAAATGCATCAAAATCTGACACAGCAATCCAGGGGTTGAATTATTACTCTATTGCAATATTAGTCACTTAAATAAAGGTTAAATGGGTGTATTCGCATATTATGAAAACTTAAAATTTATCAAATTATGAGTAAATGATGTCAGAATTTTCATTTTTGGGTGAATTATCCTGTTAGCATTATCATTAAATGAACATCCCCCTTTTCTTAGTACTGAGATGCGGCTGGAAGAGCATCCGCTGTGTAAAACATGCTGGATAAGTTGGTGCTTTATTCCGCTGTGGCGACCCCTGATGAACAAAGAGACTAAGCTGAAGGAAAATGAATGAATGGATGAACAGTCTCCTGCTATTAACATTGTTGTGATGTTTGGAGTTGTGTTAGTATTTTAGGACTGCGAAGCATTTTTGACCAATCAGAAGCCAGTGGAAGAAGCCATTTTAGAGTAATACAATTTTAACCTAACTCTTTTTTTGGGGGGGTATTTATTTATAAATATTATTATGTTTTCAAAAGAACAGAAAAGAGATCACAGATAGTTCACCCAAAAACGAAAATTCCGTTATTATTTATTCATTCTCTTTTTCGGCTTATCCCTTTAATAATCCAGGGTCGCCACAGCGGAATGAACCGCCAACTTATCCAACACATGTTTTACTCCATCTCTGGGAAACATCCACATACACTCATTCACACACACAATGGTCAGTTTAGCCTACCTAATTCACCTGTACCATATGTCTTTGGACTGTGGGGGAAACCGGAGCACCCGGGGGAAACCCACACGAACGAAGGAGAACATGCAAACTCCACACAGAAACACCAACTGACCCAGCCGAGGCTCAAACCAGCGACCTTCTTGCTGTGACGCGACAGCACTACCTACCGCTCCACTGCAACAACAACAACAAAGATCATTTGTGTTTACCTACTAAGGAAGTCAACGCGGTTAAAGGGTTTCTTCAAATCATCTTCTTTTGTGTTCAACAGAAGAAACTCATAAAGGTTTGAGGGTAAAGCTCTGAGTAAATAATGAGAACTATGCCTTTAACTGCACTCGAAGTAAAACAAATACCAATTTCTTTGATTAATCTTGTGCTCCTATTAATGTACTATTATTATTAAAAAATAAGCAAGTTTTGAGTTTTAAAATTATCACTGTTGTTTTAATACATGCACAAGAGGTCATCCAGTCTCTAATGACGCCGGTTAAATTGTTAAGCACACCAGAAAGCAATTATAACGAGATATATAAAAAAAACTCCCACCTGAGTAATTTTCTACGGCCAGGTGTTCACAAAGAGCACAGACCTTGAAATTTAACCCACTGCTTTCGCACTAACGCAACAAAGGCATTCGTAAGCCGATGACGAACACTAGTGATGCAGTCTTCAGTGTATTGTCCGTATCTCGCAAGTAGTGAGGCTGTGAAGCACTTCTCGCTCTCTGCCTGTGATTCGCTCATTGGTCGCTGAACTGTCAGCAGCTCGAGCCGCGATATGAGCCACTCACCCGAAGGACAGTTCACTCACGGCTCTGGTGATGCCCACACATCTAAACTTGCGATGTTTTACTCGTCTGCCAGCGACGCGTCCGATAACATTTGACTGAGGTTACTTTTACGCGCTTGTAAAGCAGGAGAAACTTTATGGACTTTTAAGTTTTTACACGTTAAATGAAAATTGAACAAAGAAAACGCAACTATGGACGTCTCAAAAGTGGTTTTATTGATATCAGCGCTCGGCTCCGTGTTTTCTCCGGTAAGTGTTTGTTTTGGTATTTTAAATAGCTCTGTGTTCGATTGCAGTCGATGAGGTAATGTGGATGTTTGCATGCATTTAATCCATTTGGTGTGAATGACACGTAATTTGTGTAGAGATATAACATTATGTACCTCGTATATTCAGTAAAACCAGCAAATCTTATTAGAAAGCCACTGAGAAGTTGGATGCTGATTCAACAGACCGAAAGCAGGAGTGCGCGCGCATGGCACTATGCAGCGAAGAAGCGTGTTTTACTTTATAAAGGCATAATAATGTGGGTTTAGCAAGTCATTAATGATGTCTCGAACACCTGATACACAGGCTTAGGGTTTTTTTTAAATGCAACGTATACATGTTGCAACACTTTTTTTAACCTCGCAGAAGCGTGCGCCTCACCAGAGAGCAAGGAATTGCCATTTAATCTATCTATCGTTATAACAAAGTGTTTAGTAATTGTATTTTTAGTTCATTGAATTGAATTGAAATTGAAATGACTATTAAATTGGTAGTAAAACAGGTTGGCTAATTGTAAACAACTGATTGTGTATAATTGGTATAACATTAGAATAGAATAACTCACACTGCAAAGTTGCAAATTTATGTATTGTAGATTGTCTTTTCTATATAAAAAAAACCAAAATCTTCCTGTATAATTTCTGTACACTCCTGGTTCTGTAATGATACACATGGCAGTTGCAACCGGAGTATTAGCTCGGCAGAAATCATACACTTCAGCATTCACAAAAGCCTCTTATCTGCACTTTTAACACTCTTCACCCTCTTGAATCACTGATAAAGGCATCAGTGGTCTACCACTCTCACCATCGTTGGATGCCAGCAGCTGAATGAAAAGACATTTTTGGCACTGACATAAGCTAAAAGCATCCTTTACAAGACATTCCTGCTGCTATTTATTTCAGCAGAAATGGGAGCTGATGTCAGCTTGCATGTTGGAGGACGTTTCACAGTGGAGAAAAGCAGCACACTTGATGAAGAGCAGCTGGTTGCAGTGCCTATGTGTTTATTGTTAAATGCATTTGTTTCAGTTGAAGCACATTATCAGTGTGAAAACGAGCCAGTGGTGAAGGCTATATAAAGGCCAGGGTGGTACTGGCCCACTCTGATTGGCCCAGATGGTCCAGAGGGAATCCTACATCAAAACATTTAAAGAATAAGCAGAGGTAATAAAATCCTGGTGGATGAGGGTAGTTCTTCAAGTTGCAGTAAATGGAAGTGCTGTCAATCTGAGCGATTTATCCAATCCAAAACAATCCCTTCCACCAGTGAACAAATTATACATTGAATATTGGGTGAATGCATACTCCACATGCATTACATTTTGAACCAATTCAATGACATCTCATTAATCTATTAAAATACACACTTTGAGTCAAATTTTATTTTAGGCTTTGTGTAGAACACCCTCTTTAAATCTTTCTCATCTATTTTTACCTATTGTATGTTGTTTTTTGAACACATATGGTGTCAATCTGTAGACTAGATTTATTTATTTACCACTGACTGAATATTTTCCCGCATCCCTGCTAGGTACAGTAATGGATCAACAATGGTATGAATTATTATGTGGCGCTCAAATTCATATTTATATTATTCATTCGTTCATTTTCTTTTTGGCTTAGTCCCTTTGTTAATCTGGTGTCGCCACAGCGGAATGAACTGCCAACTTATCCAGCACATGTTTTACGCAGTGGATGCTCTCCCAGCTGCAACCCATCACTGGGAAACACCCAGTCTTTGGACTTGTGGGGCCAACTGACCCAGCCGAGGCTTGAACCAGTGACCTTTTGGCTGTGAGGTGACAGCGCTACTCACTGCACCACCGAGCTGCCATATTTATATTAACTTTTTCTTTTTTCATTATTTACAGCTTTTTTTTATTATGTAAAATAATTTTTTTATACGGATCAGTGATGAAAAGCCATTTTCATCCTTTTAAGGGCAGACTGCCTCCCTCAAACCTTTTGATGTCCTTTAAGGGGGATCAGGCAATAATTAGGGGGTCAAACCCCCTTATAAATTGCACTCTGCTACAAACTATACAAACCCACTATACCTGAGATCCCGTTTCTATTAGTTGAACTTCCAGAACGTCTGAAATTAAATTGAAAAACACTACATCATCATCGTGATGCGAACTGATCTGGGATTTTATTCATTTAATGTTTAATTTTTTAGGGACAAATACAATAAACATTGCTTCAACTGAAATGATAGCCATAATTTATCTATAGGAAGGATTTTATGAATTACTAAAACAAAAACTACAAGGTTTAGACAATTTTATAAAACATGATGACAAGTTTCTTTATTTATGAATCAAGAATTGTCAATCAAGATTTATTGGCTTTTTAAAAATGATAAAAAATTGTATTATATTTTAAGTACACCGCATCTGAGAGAACACCTTAACTGAGAGAACGGTCAGAGCAAATGATGCTTTGCAATATATAACTTTACAGTTTCCAATAAAAGCTGCTGTGGTAGATCTACTGCTTCCCAGCAATCTCTTTTTAAAAAGCAGAAAGGCATAGGGGCAAGTCCATTTTGAACATTTAAGCACACGCTTTACTACAAAATGGCTAAAGCTCAAAATCTTGTATTTACTATAGTATCTGCAATGATGATATCTTATTTGCTTTTCAAAGATACATTTCAAAGCTATTTTTTAGAGATATTCAGCAGCTGAGAGGCAAATTAATTTTGTATTCACTCTATGAACTAAAAGGATATTCTCTTTTATGGTATCAGTTCCAAACTTGGAATCGATTATTGATTCTTAACATTTCAGCATCAATTATATTTAAACATTTTGTAAGACTGTTTTAGATTATGGATAGACAGCTGACATAAATTCAGCTTCCTGTTCTTATCAACTGTTTTGCAAATAATATCATTTACCAATTCAAATATACTTGTTGCGCTGTCTTTGTGTATGGTGGCTGCCGCCACCTTCTTTACTAATTTACTTTAATCTAAGGTCAACAAGCTTTAGACAGAGCTTGTTTTCAAACTGATATAATCTTGACACTCAGTTCCATGCAGGATAAATGAATGTGCACTTCACTCCACTCACTGAATTCTAATGAGGGAAACTTTTTAAGACAAGAAATTAATCATTAAGGATACACGTGAAATGGTTTTCAACTATAGATAAGCATGTGTTCGATATTAAGAAGTAAGCAAGTAAATTAGCTGCATTTCTAGTTTGTAATTACAGATAAACACTTTAATTACATTAGCTGACACCTTATAATTTTTTTACATTTGCCACACAGCCTGAAGCTGCTTGCTTGTTTTATTTATGCAGGATAGTCTGTGAGGTGAAGTGTGAGATAAACAAATTCCCACCTTACTCAAAGAATGACCCTGTTTACAGAATATATTATGTACAGTTGGGGCTAAAATATTATTTTCAAAGACTTCATATTTAAAAGAACTCCTTATAACATAATTAGATTTAAGTACAACCATTTATTATTACGTTCAAATGAATTTGCTCAGCTTTGTCAAGAAAAACAGATTTCTGGGAGCAAATGAGGAGCCTCACAGCTGGAGTTGTGAATACATCATGATAATGAGGTTTTGTTGTGGCACTCAACAGTCCTGATCCAAAACTGTGCCTTCAGTGCAAGACTTCTTGTTTATTGCAAAAAAGGGAACACTGTTATTCCTTTGTGTTTTCTGCATTACATCTTGGAGCTGTTTTGATGTAATCAAACAAACTAGATTTATATTTTGATAAAAGTGTCTTCTTTAGTATTTACTTCGCCCAAAAGTTGAGTTGCTTTTTTTTGCACTTGAATCCAGTCATTTCTTCACACTTGGAAACAAATGCTTAAGGCAGCCGACTGTGTGCATGGGAAAAGTTTTCCAGACAGATTATAAGAGCTGCACGCACTCTCTGAAGAGCTAGTGTTTAAACTCGAGAGAAAGTAGCTTCTTATTTTTCTTTTTTCTTCTGACTGTAGAATCAGTGCACTCCCATTCTCAAGAACACTCCTACTAACCCATAATGCACCTGTCTGGTATCTCAGTCCACCGTTCTTCCTCATGGAGAATAGATAGGAGACAGCTATTGCTTAAGCACCATGACAACGTCCTTCATCTGTGTTCTACATAAATGATGGTATTTATAGCATGGTTCAGGAGTGAAATACAAAAACTCAGTGGTTTTCACCTGCTGTCTTTCACTGGTTGTCCTGTGACTCTGTCTGTTTATCTGTCTAAGTATTCATGCCTTCATTCATCCCTTCATTCGTTAGTCTATCCATCCATCTGGTCATTCATCCATTCATCCATCCACTTGTCCAACTGTCTGTTCACTCATCTATCCATTTTTCTTTCCATTCATCTGTCCAGTTGGTTAATTCATCCATCCATTAGTTGGTTAGTTCGTCAATTCATCTATTCGTTAATTGGTTCATTTTTCCATCAATCCATCCATCTGTTAGTTGGTTTATTTATTAATTCGTCCATTTGTTAGTTGCTTCATTCCTTCATCAATCTGTCCATCCATCCATTTATTTATCCATCCATCCATCTGTTCATTCATCCATTCATCATTCCACTTGTCTGTTGGTTCACTCATCTGTCGATCCATTCTTCTATCCTTCCATCCATTAGTTGGTTCATTCGTCCATTCGTTAGTTGTTTTCTTCATCCATCAATTCGTCCATCCATTAGTTAGTTTATTCGTCTATCAATCCATCCACCTGTCCCTTCACTCACTTGTCCATCCATCCATTCTTTTTTTCCATCTATATGTTGTTCTATTCATCTTTCAGTCCATCTGTTTGCTTGTCCATCTATGCACTCATTTGTTTTTTCATTCCTCTGTATGCCCGTCAGTCCATTCATTTGTTAGTTTTTGTCATCCATCCACCTGCCCATTGATTAATTGGTTAATTTGTCCATCAATCCATCCATTTGTCCATTCACTTACTCATCCATCCATCCATCCATCCATCCATCCATCCATCCATACACTTGTTTTGTTTTTTATCCAACCATATTTCCTTTCATCAACCATCCACCATTTCTTTTTTCGAATGCACATCATACCATGTATTCATTAGTTTTTCTGTCAGTCCATCTGTCCATCCACTTGTTGGTTCATTTGTCCGTCCATCCATCTGTTCATTCATCCATTCATCATTCCACTTGTCTGTCTGTTCCAGACTGTCCATCCATCCTTCCATTCATCCATTAGTTAGTCTATTCATCCATTCATTAGTTGGTTCATTCGTCAATCTATCTATTCATTAGTTGATTCATTCATTAGTATATCCATACATTAGCTTATTTATTCATCCATCAATTCAACCATACTTTCCCAGTACTGGATTGCAGCTGGAAAGACATCCGCTGTGTAAAACATATGCTGGATAAGTTGGCGGTTCATTCCGCTGTTGCGACCCCTGATGAATAAATTTGTTATTTTTTGTTATCTATCCACCTGCCCGTCCATCAGTTGGTTAATTTGTCCATCAATTCATCCATCCATCCCTTAGTTGGTTCATTTGTCCATCAATCCATTCATTTGTCCATTCACTCACTAATCCATTTATTTGTTTTTTATCCATCTGTATGTCCCTCCATCATCTAGCCATCCACCCATTAATTTTTTCATTCATCCGTATGGATGACATATCTTGTATTGATTAGATTTCCCGTCCATTCAACTGTCCATTCATTAGTTGGTTCATTCATCCATCAATCCGTCCATCCATTAGTTGGTCCATTTGTCCATCAATTTGTCTATTCACTCATTCCTCCATCCAACCATTTGTTTTTTCATTCATCCGTATGTCCTTCCATCATCCATCTATCCATCCATCAGTTTGTTTGCACATCCATCCATCCATCCATCAACACATTTACCCATTTGTTTTTTCATTTATCCATATGCCTGTCAAACCATCCATCCAACCTTTTATTTTATATTTTATTCAACCCTATGCCTGCCAAACCATCCATTTGTTAGTTTATTCATCCATCCTTTCATCCATCCATCCTTTAGTTGGTTCATTCATACATAAATCCTTCCATCCAGTAATTATTTCATTTGTTTTTTCATTTATCTTTATGTTCTTCCATCATCCATCTATCATCCATCAGTTTATTTGTCCATCTATCCATCCATCCATCCATCCATCCATCCATCTACCTATTTGTTTTTTTTTACATTTTTCCGTATTCCTATCCATCCGTCCGTTGGTTCATTTGTACATCAATTCAATCATCCACTAATTGGTTCATTTGTCCATCAATCCATTCATCCATTAATTAGTTCCTTCGTCCATCAATCTATCAATTTATCCATTCTCTCATTCGTCCGTTCATTCATTCGTTCATCCATTCTTGTGTGCTGGTCAGTCTTGTCTCTGTGCATTGTTGACGTTTCTCCAGTGTCTATAAAGGTTGTGTTAGTGTGAAGTCATTTAAACAGCTGCTAGAAACTCCCCCCTAGAGTAATGTCATGCTTCAGCCATACACACAAGTTTTATAATAACAAAACCTGACATGTTGTTATTATGTAGTGGTCGAGGGTCCTAAGTGTTATGGAGCAACAGAAAAATCCCCAAAACCTTCTCTTATCTAAATTCTTGCAGTGACACAGAGCAGATGTGCATGCCGGAAGTTTATGGCTGTCTCTGGGGTGGTCATTTATGACTGTTTTATGCATAGTCTGTTGAGTGATGAACTTGGGGTTTTTACTTACATCTGTGTGAGTGCAACAGATGAATTTCCTGTTTATTCAGGTTTTATACACTCTTGCTCTTCTCTCCTTCGCTCATAAATAGTACAGTTCTGACCTTCTTTGCAGCAGCAATATGTTAGCGGTTAGCAGACCACATAACAAGTCCTCAATCACTTTGAATATCTGCAAAGTATCCTGCATGTTAAACGCTAGCAGAACTTGTGTAAGGTCAACATCTAACTGAGGGAACTCAGCATGCAGAGAGTGTCCGGAATTAGGAAATGGCAGTGTTAGAGGTCAGATTTGGATTTTTTTAAAGTGATTGCACTGTGAGCACTTATGGCATGTGCTGATGTGTATTTCATTCACTGATGGAGGCATTACTAATGTTTCCATTGTACACTTTTCAGTGGCATTTAGATTTTTGGCTTCCTTTGTGAGTTACTTTATAGTGATGTGAAATCGCTGTGGTCAAACTATAAATAAAAATAAATCAAATGTTGTTTTAGATTACTGAAGGAAAGATCAAATTGAAACAACTGTTATGTGTAACACCAATTGAATGACACAAGGAGAAAGTCTGAACTACTGATATGTATTTTATACTTTATATAAAAGGCTTTTTTAGTGATGGCAGCTTAAGACGCCCCTCATATGGAGAAAGTCACATGCATTGATCAGGTGTGATTTTTTTTTTTTTTTCACAGACTTCAATAGAGTGTAAAAATCTTGATGGTTCTGTCTGTCTCGTCTATCAAATCTGATTTTTAATTTGTATTTTCTATTGGATTTAAGTCTGGGCCATTCCACAGCTTGATTTTCCTTCACTGAAATCATTTTGAGAGTTTGCTTGGTTGTGTTTTGGGTCATTGTTTTGCTGAAATGGCCACCCTGACTTCATCTTCATCATCCAGCTAATGTAGATGTTGGACTGAAGCAGCTAATATTCATTTACACTGAGGAAGGGCAGAGAGTTGCTGAATAACTACTGAGAGATTTCAGCTGCTGTCTGGGCTTTCACTGCCTTTCTACACCTCCCTTTCTTTATCTGTTCAATACTTTTTTCGTGTGTCATTTCATTTTACTACACAACTTAAATTGTAAACTAATTAAGATTATTTTCTTTATATATATATATGAACTTCTTTATTGGTTGTTACCAACATCTGGTGAAAATTTCAAGTCAACAGCACCTTTAGAAATATGTTTTCTGAGAAAAATGGTGACGTGCTCAATACTTACTTCCCCCACTGTATATACACATATTATTTTGATTAAAATACAATAACTATAAAAAATAACTGCTTACTATTTTAACATCTTAATTTAATTTATGTCAGTGATTTAAAGTTGAAGCCACATGGTCCTTCTGAAGTAATTTTAATGTGCTGATCTGGTGATCAAGAAACATTATTATTATTATTATTATTATTATTATTATTATTATTATTATTATTATTATTATTATCATTATCATCATTATTATTATTATTATTATTATTATTATTATTATTATTATTATTGAAAACAGGTGTGCTGCTTCATTTTTTTTTATGGAAAACATTATACATCACCATAAGTAATATTTTATAATAATATATTAGTATGACAAAAGTAAGATGTGAAGTATGTAAACTGATGTCCACTATTCATTTTTAGAAGGATCAGTAACATTTGCATATGTATATTGAATAATCAGGAACTTAATCAAAAATTGCACTGATTCATGATGTCAGTATAAAAAACATGTCAGTGTGGGCAGAAGTTTTTAACCTTGAAGATGAAATCGAAAGGATGAATGAATACTGGATAAATAAGGAATAAAAAATGAATGTTACTTTAGTTCCTCTACAGCTTTTAAAACTCTAACAGTTACCTTAGTCGTCTGGACAATTGAAAAATCTTTCCTGTAAATGTTGAAAAATGAACAATAAGATCTAATACAAAACACTTTTCAAACATGTTGCATTTACAGATACACTCAGTAGTTTTTGTTTTTACAGTTTTTACTTTCTGTTTATCAAAAAAGTGAAAATAAAGTGTATCACAATGTTTTTCAGAACAAATATATATATAAATAATTATAAAGCACATTTTAAACAGATAATTGTATGCCGCCACAGGTGACGAAATCAGTGTCCTTCAAAATGATGGAAATACTAGAAAAGAGACTGTCCTTTTTCTTTGAAGACAGTGAAATTACATGACTTGCCAGCTGTCCAACTGCACTTTAGCTTGTAAGGTAATGAAACAAAAGTGGATGTCCTGATGTCACTTGATACTTCTGTTCTCTTTAACTGCATTCATGGAAATAAAAAAGAAACAGTTCACTGGTTGCACATTACTGCGGCCAAAGACTGTTAAAGTATTCCCAAATGATTTTGTAGTAATGCAGTATACCCTGGCCCTGTATGTCATAAACGCAGTGATGAACTCTGTTGTAAATGAATGCATAAAACAGTTTTTAAATACCACTGACCACCCATATCTGTCATAATACCTGTTTCTTCTGGAGCTCACCGGAGGTGAAACATCAATCTAGCAATCCTGTTTTAAGACAAAAGTTGTCAGTGTCAACCTTCCTCCAAGATTGGGACCTAAATCATGTTAGATGAAAACACCCAGGATCAACACCTTTTTATATTCCACATTAAGTTAATTTACATTACACTAGCTTTGCTAGTGGCGATTAATTTAGCTAATGTTAACCCAAGCTCGCTAACATTAATGCTATCTAATTTACCTAAGGCAAAGTTACTATAATGATTGTGTTATTATAATGATTGTGTTTAAATAACTTCAGGTGACATTAGCATCATTTTTTTTTTTCTTAGAATAAATGTACACAGCCATTTTTATCTTCTGGACATTAAGTTGTCTTTTTTGGATTTAGAAAAATGGAATAAAGTAAATTTCATTGCTTACCCTATCAGGATACCAGGAATTGGTGTTCCAAGAACTAAGAAATCCTAAGAACATGCAATGCGACAACATTCGAGCATCAAATCGTTCAAAGTCCAGAAAAAACATCACAAAAAAGACCATATATGGTTAAAATCGTGCTTTTTTGGTTTTGTGTGCACACAAAAGTATTTTTGAAGCTGGATAGTGTTAGAAATTGAATCACTGAAAACATATGGTCTGTTTTGAGGACGTTTTTGGTTCCTTTTTTGGACTTTAAATTAGATGAGTATCTTTCTGTCTATGGAGGACAAGGGAGTTCTCAGATTTTACCTTTAATCTGTATTCAGAAGATTACTGAAGGTCTCAGGGGTTTTGAATGACATGAGGGTGGGAAATTAATAACATCATTGTCATGTTTGGGTGAACTAAATCTTTTATTAAACATTTAACATTGAATAAAGCCCATAATCAGTACCTGAGGGTTCACTGTCATAGTAGGCAGAGTTTATGCTGTTTTTCCAGCCATGATGTTGCAGAAATTGAAACTGCATGTCTCCATTGCAAATGGTTAGGACAAAAAATCCTCCTTTTAAATTGAAAAAGATACCTTTATCGCATTTTGCAGCACCACATCACATTAGTGACACATAATTTGACCATTTTTGTAGCATAAACATCATCAAACAAAATCTTTATGATGCTGAAGCATAAAGATATTTGAGTTACAGTCCTTGTGCAACTGATCAACTGATCCTCAGCTGCCATTGGCTCATATGTGTTTGAGTGGGGGGTGGGGGACTTAACAATCAAATACACTTATCACATGTAAGTTGTAAAAGTTCCTACACTGCATTACCCTACACTGGATGGTTTTAGGGAACATCTGCTTGCCAATGTGCTGCTTGTTACTTCCTCACTATGCGCAGAATGTGCAGAGCTGCTGTCTGCATTTACACACTGTTATCTGGCTCAGCACCGAGCCGTGCAGGTTCATCCCAGAGGTCAGCAGATGTTCTGATAAGTCATCTGAGGCACAGGACTTCATTATTCAGCTCAGCTGTGTGCGTATCAGCGCTGCATGCTGTGTTTAGTGGTATTAGTTGCGGATTTGAGTCGGATCAAAGCATGCACAGACCTGCTGTCGTATTATTTGATGCCGACAGACTAAACAGTTAATATGTTAGGGATAACGAGAATTTAGCTGGCTATTCTTGAAAAATAAACTGATTGGGACTTTGAAGGAGTTTATTTTGGAACGTGTGATATCTTGCTTATTTACATCCTTTCTCAAATGTATATGACAAAATTTGCTATAAAATTAGAATTTTAATTGAATTAATTTATTACGGGTTAAGAATGGTTCTCGATTTGTATCCATCAAAAATATGTGGAAGCATTTCATTCAAAGATTTTTTTTTTTAAAGTGGGAAAAGGTTCTATAGATTATTCAGTTATTCTTCACAACAACATAAAGATGACATTTTTAAGAATGCTTCATGTGTTTTGTGAAACTCAAAATGATTCTTCAATTGCATTGCTGCAAAAATCCAGGTTTTGGTATAATGATTATCTGTTGTAATATATATTAAAGTGCAGAATTACACATTTAACCAATTAGAATAAATGAGTCCAGAATGATGGACAATAAACCTTATTAATTGTTTAATCTAACATAACTGGATAAAATATTGGTAACATTTTACAATAGGATTTGTATTCATTAATGTAAGTTAATGCATATACTAAGATGAACAAACAATGAGCAATTCATTTACTAGAGTATTTGTTCATGTTAGTTAACATTAGTTGTTCAGTGTTAGTTCATGTTAACTCATGGTGCATTAAATTATGTTAACACGCATGGAATTGGAGTTTAATAAGCCATTAAATGTTAAACTACAGTGTTTCCTCTAGGATTTTTTTCCAGCTGTGGCGGCAGGCCTTTTACACAGATCTACCAACTACCTATGGCGTAATTTCAATGACAAATGTCGTCAGCACAGTATTACTCTTTGCTTGCATGCCGATATCCTCTGTTTATGCACAAAACTGCTTGCACGCACCCTCAAATATACACTGTTCAAGAGCAGATTTTCTGCACTCTCAAATAAACGTAGCTGAAGAGCGATTTAGTGCGTTCATGTAACAAGAATGTCTCCAACATTTATTAGATTTGCTAGGAATAGTTATGAATGTCTCCAATAGACCTACAGAATTGCATTCATCAGAATCAGAATCAGAATCAGAATCGGTTTTATTGCCAAGTGTGCTTCACACACACAAGGAATTTGTTTTGGCTACAGAAGCTTCCAGTGTACATAAAGTGACATGTGACAACACAAAATAATCTGAAAAAATAAAATAATAATAATAAGAAATTATGAACATTAAACAGATGCGGTTAGTGAAGAAACCTGGATGTTGAGTTGTATGTACAGATTGTTATAAATATACAGGTTATAAGGTGCTGTGTACAAGTGCGAATGTAGAAAGTATTGCATTGTATATTGATATAAGGTGCTGTGTACAAGTGCGTATGAGAAAGTATTGCACATATTTATTGCACAGTAGGGGAATATTTAACTGTTCATGAGGTAGACAGCCTGAGGAAAGAAACTTTTCCTGTGTCTGGCTGTTTTTGTGCTTGGTGCTCTGAAGCGCCGACCAGACGGTAACAGTTCGAACAGGTAGTGTGCTGGGTGTGAGGCGTCCAGAGTGATTTTGCGAGCCCTTTTACTCACTCTGGAAGAGTACAGTTCTTGAAGTGTAGGAAGGGTAGTGCCAGTGATTCGTTCAGCAGTCCGGACTATTCGCTGTAGTCTACGGAGGTCAGTTTTGGCAGCTGAGCCGAACCAGACGGTGATTGAAGTGCAGAGGATGGATTGGATGACAGCTGAGTAGAACTGTACGAGCAGCTCCTGTGGCAGGTTGAACTTCCTCAGCTGACGAAGGAAGTACAGTCTCTGCTGGGCTTTCTTCACAATAGAGTCTATATGAGTGTCCCACTTCAGATCCTGAGAGATGGTGGTGCCCAGGAACCTGAATGACTCTACTGCAGCCACAGTGCTGTTCATGATGGTGAGTGGGGGGAGTGCAGGGGGGTTTCTCCTGAAGTCCACTATCATCTCCACTGTTTTGAGCGTGTTCAGTTCCAGGTTGTTGTATCTGCACCATAACGCCAGCCGCTCCACCTCCTGTCTGTATGCAGACTCGTCACCGTTCTGGATGAGGCCGATAACAGTAGTGTCGTCTGCAAACTTAATGAGTTTGATGGAGGGGTCTTTTGCAGTGCAGTCGTTGGTGTACAAGGAGAAGAGCAGTGGAGAAAGAACACATCCCTGGGGGGCACCAGTGCTGATGGTGCGGCTGTCGGATGTGATTTTGCCCATTCTGACTAGCTGCTGTCTATCTGTCAGAAAGCTGGTGATCCATTGACAGACAGAGCTAGGAACAGAGAGCTGGGCCAGTTTGTACTCAAGCAGTGATGGGACGATGGTGTTAAAGGCAGAACTGAAGTCCACAAACAGAATCCTTGCATAGTTCCCTGGTTTGTCCAGATGTTGTAGGGTATAATGCAGTCCCATGTTGACTGCATCATCCACAGACCGGTTTGCTCTATAGGCGAACTGCAGGGGGTCCAGCAGGGGTCCAGTGATGTCCTTCAGATATGCTAGCACCAGTCTTTCGAATGACTTCATGGCCACAGATGTTAAGGCCACAGGTCTGTAGTCATTGAGATGCATCCTGAAGTAAAGTGAAACGGCCATAAACTCCAGCAAGATAAAGTCATTGTAAGCAGAGCCATAGACCTTTATCTATAAAGTATAATTATGGAAACTGTGTTCATCTTAATTGAAAGCTACATCGTGTTTGTTGACCTCACGCATCACGCACCTGTCAGTCAATCAGTCAGTCAGCATGTCACATTAAAGGGTTAAACATATAAAGCACAGCACTACTACGATTACAGAAAAGTTTGCGCTTGAATAATTCACTCACCTTTTAATACGTTTGGTGTGAAAACCAACAACGACTGAATGTTTTGAATGAGAAGCTGTAATGTAGCCGTGGCGGGATGAATTTTAGTGTGGCGCCCTGCCATGGAAGAATGTATGTAGCGGAAACTATGAACTATGATGAATAAATGCTTTTTAAATATTGTTTACACTTAGTTCATGTTAGTAAATACATTACCAAATGCTTACTGTAAAGTGTAACCAAATATTTACTAAATGTTTTATTTTATTAATCAAAAACCATGTTCAATAAATTTAAAGTCATGAAATGTTTCAGTTTAACAGCTATTTAGGATTTTAACTAAATGGGTAAATAAAATAAAGAACAATTAATGAAATTGCCCTCTTCTTCAATATGTGGTTGAATCTGCTAATTTTCTTTCTTTAGAAAATAAGGAAAAACTGACTCGTGTCAGATGTCCAAAGATTTCATTTTATTTACTGTAGCCCTGAGGCATTTATTATTTATTCACAAATTCTTTCATTAATTTATTTGTAACTGTAAAAATGTAATAGCATCAATGTATAAGCATTATTTAAGATTATCTTGTTGGCTTTTGAACAAGAGTTTGTTTTAAAAGTTATATTTAATTAATATAATAATATGATACAACATTGTAACCCTGTTTTTTTCTGGTGATCTTCTCATTTATTGTGTAAATAATAATCTCTGTATACAAAAGCTGATGTTTTTCATTGCCAAGGTCTTGGCTTGAGTCATCATATGGCTATTGTTTTGCAGACAAGCCCTCACCCTCCTGTCTCTTTCTCTCAAATGCCACTGAAAAGGCTGACATTAAATAAATGGATCAATACCACCCATAAAGAATTGTTGTGAAGAATATACTCTTTTACTAAAGCCAAAAGAGGTATTGACTGCTGAGACACCTTCACAGACCTTTCAATGACTGACTCCTTTGGTGTTACTGGATGTCTGGCTTTTCTGCTTGAAAAGCATTTTAAACATACTCAAAGTGGTTTTCTGGTCTCCAAGGATGGTCTTGTTGGATGTTTAAGATGATTTTGGAGTTCTGAAACCTATTTGGCATCCAACTAAACTACACTCTAAAAAAGTTGGATCGTTTCAATGCAAATGTGGGTCAAATATGGACATACCCAATTGGATTCTCCCAGTGTTAGGAATTGCTCTGTTTCTTCTTCTCCTTCTACTGTTTTGAGAGCTTAATTCTGTTTAAAATCTCATGAAACTTGGCACACACACCAATAGTGGTCAAAACGTTAATTTGATGTCAGTTTTATAAAATGGCAGAATAGCTAAACACGATCACCTAGGCACATTTAATGAAATTCCCCTTATACTACATTTCATGTAAGCATACAATGTACAGAAGTCACATAGATTATTTGAGTGCATACACCATATTTTCTAGCAAAATCCTGCAGTACTTTAAAATTGTCTCTGCAAAATATAAGCTGTTTTTGCCATTTTCTCCTCTTAGAGATTTGATAAGATCAACACCAAATTAGGTCAGTTCTTTGTTTTACGAAGGCCTTTTGTTTTACGAAATGACAAAGGTCTTGAGATTTCATTGAGAAATGTATAACCTTTAAATTTTTATTCAGTTTTGCTATTAACCAGGAAGTTATAGCTCAACTGTGCAATGTTCAATCTGCCCCAAAAGTCTATCAAATTAGTTTGGTAGAAGATTTGACCTGAAGACTTCTATTTGTCATTATTCAGTGATAATCATAGCACCACCTGCTGTTGAGAGGAAATGTAATGTTTTACAAATCTGCAATAAACATCACATATTTGAAAAAAAAAAAATCCTGACCTTAAGACATTTTCATATGTCTAGAATATGAATTTATATACATTTCACCACCTTGCAATTGAAGCAAATTTGACTTTGACATATCCATCCTATATTTATGCCAACTGTTCACTGGTATCCTAAGGGCCAAGCTCTACTGACAGCTTGTACCAGCACAAATTGTTTTTGCCCTTTTTTATTTGCTTCAGGAATTAAAAGATGTTTTGGGACAAAAAAAAACTAGAGTGAGTCACATAATACCAGCACAAACTTACCTCAGACAGCATGCAATTTGTTCTCCTTACACATGAAATGTCAAAGAAACAAAGTGTTGTCAAAATGTACATCTTGTACATTCTCACATACATACAGTCAAGTAGGGCTTACTATATGAGGGCTGTCCAGTTCTGAGGTTTTTCAACTTGGCATGTAAAAAGTTTTTTCATTGTCTTGTAGTTATTTATAATAAGCTTGTCTATTCTAAAAGTATGCCTACTTATTGGGTAATAAATAATTGGGAAATAAATAATAATAATACACTTTTTCAATACGTGTACCATAGGTGTTTTTATTAAATGCTAAAATATTATAGGAAATAGGTTAGCTTTGAGATGAATATCAGTAATTTTCTTAGCACGCCTAAACATTTTTCTAGCCCCCTTTATTGTCAGTAGAGAAAAAATATTGCACAGTGCCTGGTAATAGTCGATCAACCCCACCTTAAGGTCTGCTTATTTGCCACTATGCTAATGTGTGCTGTGCTTATTGCATTGATCAATATGTAAATGAGATGTTACATATTTGTTCTTTGATTTGCGTATTGTCTATAAATCATCCACAGAAATTTCCATGACCAGCTGATGTTTTGGATTTGCCTTCATGTGTAAATTTCCGCAGTTTGGTAAAACTGGCCCTAAGTGAACCAGGGCCCATTCAACGCTTCTTGCAGCTTGCATTTAAAATACCATTTTTAACCCAGTTTTGATCCAGTTGGGTTAGTCCATATTTGACCCAAACTGTGGTTGAATCATCTCAGCATTTTTAGAGTGCAGCAAGCACTTGTTTCTGAGACCAGATAGATCATCCTAAACAACAATTGCATTGTTGTTTTTTTAAGCAGGATTCGAGCCTTATCTAGTGAAAGGCGGATTATGCTCTGACATTTTTGGAAATGAGCTGTTTGAGAAAAAAGAGTGTAAAAACACAAGGCTTGGACCAGCTAATGACCAGCTTAGACCTGCTATCATGTTCCAAAACACAGCAATCCAACCTAAGCTGGATTTCCAGCAGGGAATCCACTTACATAGTTGAACTCTTGCAAATAATTTGAGCATAAACACAAATATGTGAAGCTGAGTGTGTCTCTTCGCCAGGAATGCATCAGCGATCACCCTAATGCCTGACCCCGCCGCTTTATTGGGTCGCTTTCACACGCAATGAACCCTGCACCTGATGAACGCGCCAATGTGGAGTAAGCAGGAATGCACGTCCATTATCTGATGGAAATATTTGAGGGAATTTGGCAGATTTATTATGAGACTAATAGAACACTGTTATTGTAATTTAGGCAAATCACTGTAAACAAGCTCTAAATGGCCCTTTGTCCGAAGCTTGAGCTGGAGAAGCTCCACAAAAACTTATCTAATGTAAACCTGCAGTTTATTAGCTTCCAGGAACCAAATGAAGTTACCAGCCTTAGCATAGGGGTTGCAATACTTTAGACCGAGAAGGCAATTATTAACCAGAGGTAATGACATTTTAAGTCTTATTTCAAGTGTTTTTTTGTGTACTCTTCCCTTCCACTCCTACTTTTATGGTGTCTTCGGAGCTACACAAGGTCAGATGATGCAATAAAAAAGTCTGATGGAATCTTCTGCTGGTGGGGATTATAGGTGCACGCATGGCTGATGATGGCAGTGAAGCAGCCTCTCACTGAACTGACCCCATTATCCATGCACCAAAGTATCAGAGACTGACAGCTGAAACTGAGCAAAAATAGCGCCTATATTTTCAACATCATTTTTTTGCTGCTGCTCTTCTCCTAAACATTTATCATGAAGTACAGCTGCATCATTTTAGATGGTATTGGCCATGCCATGGAGCAGAAAAGACTTCATTAAAGGAATTCTCTATAAGATGTATTGAAATGGTGTAGATTTTCACTTAAATTGTTTGTGATATGGTCAATTGAATAAATCTACGTCTTAAATAGATAGTTCACTTAAAAATATAAATATGCTGTTAGTAGGGCTGCACACACTCCCTTTATTAATCCGGGGTCGCCACAGCGGAATGAACTGCCAACTTATCCAGCATGGTTTTACGCAGCGGATGCCCTTCCAGCCGCAACCCATCTCTGGGAAACACCCACACACACTCACTCACACCCATACACTATGTTCAATTTAGCTTACCCAATTCACCTGTACCGCATGTCTTTGGACTGTGGGGGAAACCGGAGCACCCGGAGGAAACCCACGCGAACGCAGGAAGAACATGCAAACTCCACACAGAAACACCAACTGACCCAGCCGAGGCTTGAACCAGCGACCTTCTTGCTGTGAAGCGAACATACTACCCGCTGCGCCACCGTGTCACCATTATTATTATTATTATTATTATTATTATTATTATTATTATTATTATTATTATTATTATTATTATTATTATTAAAAATCACTTAACAAGAATTTGTAATAATTAGAAGAATTTCTGAAGGATTGTTAGATTAAATTCTGGATGAAGACTTCAGCTTTACATTATAGGAATAAATTATACTGTGTATAAATAAATTTACTGTGGCAGTTCATTCTGCTGTGGTGACCCCTGATAAATTAACAGAATAAGCCTAAGGAATGTGCGTAAGTGAGTGAGTGCTTTTACTATTTTTTTATTAAAATAAATGCAGCTTTGGTGAGCAAGAGACTTTATATTAAGATGTTTTCCAACCATTAGTTGGCTATATAGACAGTGCCTGGAAGATTTTTAATTTTGTATGTGACTTTCACCATTTTATCCATGGTCAAAATTGATTTGGCCTAAATTTTTCTTATGCATCTAGAAAATGATAAGCATTCCCATACATATCAGTGGCAGATCTGAGTCTTCCCAATTTCCCACAGACCTCCTCTTGCTTTAGGTCACTGATATCTACTGTGTGCCTATTGTCTCTCACACTGAAATGCACAGACACACCTGTACTCACCACAAGCACACAAATGCAGGGCCACGTGCACATAAACCAAAACAGAACCACAAATTAACACTAACACAATGAACATCAAACACACACACCAACGGACCATAACACTCACACACACATACAGCATTATCAACACTATAGGGATTCACTCGGCCCTGTCCATTATGCCCCTCTTCTCCGGCACCATGTCTTCATTGACCTTCTCAAGCTGTTCGTTGGACTTTCACGTTCTTATTGACCCGCAGGCTGTCTGCCACTGACTGTCAGCATGAATTTGTCATCAGCAGTGGACATCAGTGAGCAATCCGACGATTACTCACGCCTTTTCTTCCTCACAGGCATGATATCATCTCCACAGCGCAACCCCACTCTTTTTTCAGTCTGCTGCTAGCAAACAGGCCCTCATTGGCCTGTTAGATGGTCAATAAGTGGTGTATGACAAATTGAATGTCTGATAAGCTTTTTTTTTAGCACTTCTACTATGCTTTTTTAAGATATTATGTGTAAGCTGAATGTAAAAGGCAAGCCAAGATCATTCTTAATACATTACTTTGGCTACAATCTGCACAATTTGGAATATGTTCTTCCTGTACATTTTGCTGCACTTTTCTTATGAAACATTCACAAAAAGGCGCAGTTTTTTTTTTTAACATACATTTTGTGCAGAACCTGAAATATATTCAACATAGTCCCATGGACGTTTCTGGAGACTGCGAATTATGTAGCCGGGGGTACGTATGACCTCATTTCATTTTATAAACGGACGCTACGGGGGCGGTTTGACGCCGTTCCTTTTCGCGCTTACCAGCTGACCGCTTACCTCCATGTGAAGGGCTTTCCCGCTGCAACCAGTTTGTCCAGTTAGCTTGTCATGTATGTCGGCGGACTTGAGATGCAGAGAGGAGTTGACCACGTCGATGGGGTTCCGGGGAGTCTGGGGAAGAGCGGTTCCAGAAATCAGGTAAGACAAAAACAGAATCCAAAAAAATAAAAGTGAATAACAGTGTGAGAATGGGGTAAAATCCGAAAACGTGGTAAAAATCAGACGAGGGCTTTTCTTTTTCTGAACAGCTTTTGTAAATTGTTGATTGGGTTTAGGGAAGTAAATGGGTGGCGGGTCAATCAATAAAATTGGTTGGGTTTAGTGAAGGAGGAGGGTGGGTCAGTCGATTGGTCGGTCGGCCAATCAGTCATCCTGTCATTCAGTCAGTCAGACAGACAGTCAGTCGACAGCGGTCTCTGGTGGGTTTACGCGAGAACAGCGGGCACGAACGGCACTCGCGAGAGAAATTTGAGTTATGAAAAAGCGCACACAGCGGCCTCTCATGGATTCGCGAAAACAAAAACTGCAAAAATACGTACCTCCCGGGTGGTATTTCGCGGCCTTCAGAAATGTCCATAGGACTACGTTTATAGAATGAGCCTGGGTTGAATATGTTGCTCCTGGTACGTTTAGCTGCACTTTTCATATGAAGCGACCACAAAAGGACTTTGTTGTTTATGTATACATGATTCTGGCTTCATTTCTGTAGAGCTTAAAATACTTTGCTCCTGGTTTTTTTGCTGCACTTGTTTATAAAGCATCCACAAGAGGGTGCTGGGTTTTTTGTATGTACAAATTTCTTGCTACATTTCTGCAGAACCTGAAAAATGTTGCTCCTGGTACATTTCGCTGCACTTTTCATATGAAGCATACACAAGAAGATGTTTATGTATGTGATTCTGGCTACATTTATCAAAACTTGAAATACATGGCTCTTGTTATGTTTTGCTGCACTTTTTAAAAATCATCCACAAGAAGGTGCTGTTTTATTTCATAGGTATGAAATTCTGGCTACGTTTCTGCAGAACTTGAAATACGTTGCTCCTGCTACAGTACATTTTGCTGCACTTTTCTTATGAAGTGTCTACAACAAGGTTTTTTGTTTCACCTACACTGAATCATAGCTACTTCAAACAAAGTATTAAAGGTCTTCTATGTACATTTTTGACTCTTCTTAAGCATAAAGATATCATAATATGTTTGCAGATATTTAAAGGGCACATAGGTTACCCCTTTTTTCATAATTAATATAAGTATTTTGTGTCCCCAGAATGTGTCTGTAAAGTTTCAGCTCAAAACACCCATCAGATTATTTATTATAGCTGTTGGAAGTGTCTATATTATAAACATACGTACTGCACCTTTACCAAAAGCAAACCTCACACTAAACCACACTTGCTGAAGCTTCCACATTGTTTTCAAATAAAACAGTTTAAAAACATTGACAGAGACATTTATTAGCATTTCTAAAGTACTGTAAAATACTTGCTTACACAAAAAACATAGAAACTGTTTCAGTATTTTGGTGAAAACTTCACGGCAAGGTTGACATTTGAATGGAATTGCTCTTTTTAAGTAATACATATTTCAACTTAATGTTTTAAGTGAGTTTAATTGATACACAGATACAAGTAATTAGGGAGAAAATGTAAGCAAATACAGATAAAATTTAGCTTTGTAGCTAATTCTGGGGGAGTTATTTGTCTGCTCTCCCTGTTAAATAATAAATAAAAATTTTAAAAAATTATCAAAATTATGGGAAAATGTATGTAAACCTCTGTAAAAGACCTCCAAAACAAATTTAGGCAGCTTTAAAATAGCATAATATGGACAATTTAAGTTTGTGGCTAATTTGAGCAGTGGATGAGCTAATGCTGTAAATGTTTATCCAAAATAAGCCCCCGTGAGGCTTTGCTGCAATCCATAAATATGCATATGAAATGAAAGCCTTACAAGATGAAAGCTGACACCTTAAAGTAATAGACTACCCTGAGAGTATTATTGTAGTGAATCACTGAGATGAACAAGATTGAAGCTTTGAAGGCCGTGCTGTTTCAACAACTCAAATGTTTTTTTTTCTCTCTTCTCTCTGTGTCTTTTACAGGTTGCTGCTGTTCAGATGTGTGACGTGGTAAATGAGATTGAGCTGGCAAGAGCGAGGTGTGAGAATAAAACAGCAGGAAACATCACATCAGGTGATTTTCAAGAAACAATGTTGCTTTGTGCTATTTTTCACAGTCATTAAACAATTTTGCATTGATGAGGAAAAATGGATGTAACTGTAGATCACATAGATATGAGATTTGGTGCTGAAACAGGATATTTTGTGGTAGTTCTAAATATAAATAAATAACAGAAAGTAAAAAAATAGCTAAAGTGTGCTGTAGATACTGTAAATATGTTCCGTTTTAAATTGTCTAAATCTTTAGCAAAGTCTTTTGTATGATTCTATTGTCCCCATTTATTTTTAGTAATTAATATTTACATAATAAATTACACTATTTTACCTTTTACGTAATAGCATCGCACAACATGTGAAAAGTTTATTTGTAGAGGATGACTACAAAAAATGCATTGTAAAAACCATTAAAAGAAATATGAAATGCATGCAGTATTTAAGTATCATTGTTGTTAGTTTTAATATGCTCATGTAGTTTTAATCATATATATATATACACACACAACAATTCTGTCTGGTTCTTGAATCTGATTGGCTGATAGCCGTGCAATATTCTGCAAATAACAGCACTGGTACAGCCTCTTTATCCTTCACCCTTTTGTATTACTCCACCCACATACAGCTAAAAGCAAAGGACACTCTACAATTTGACTAATATTGCAGCTGTTGGAAAACATAATGTACTTTTGATGATTTTTAGGCAAGAATGTAGTTGTTTACATTGCAACTATGCAGTTTATTTATAAGGATAGTGCCTATTTTAAATATTTATAATTTCTGAGAGACAGCGTGTCGGCGGCCATTAGCCTGTCTTCGAGCAGAGCAAAGACAGTTGACGTTGTTCATCCACAAGATGGCGAAAAAGACCACATAATGAGTCCTTAGAGGATAAAAACATCTTAATTTCTAACTACAGCTGATCAAATCAATATTAAACTGGTTAGTTCTAAATTGATCTCTGTCTTTTGTATGTGGTAGTGCTATATTTATACCATATAATTGTAATGTATTGAGTTTCATATGGGACTCACATCAGGAATGTATGTGTTTAGTGTTCGCCACTTTTGTATAGCATTTGTTTGTTTCTAATGCGTCTCCTGTTTTTGTTACTGCAGACTAGTTCAGTAAAAAGAAAGAAGAAATGTGCATGTGTTTAGCTTTTTTCCTTATCACAAACACAACAGTAATCTGGTTGTGTTTGCATTGATTTGGCTTTTTCAAGGATAATTATTGTGATTTATATAAATATATAAATATATGATGTAATAAGTAATTAATTAATAAATGATTTAATAATTTGTATTTATATTCATTTGGTTTAGCCACTGTAATATATCAAGTTTAACTAAATGAAAGAAATGTATTTTAGCAACTAGCTCAAAAAATGTAATAATGAAAAATATTATTAATAGTTAAAAGTTAGTTATCAGTATTATTATATAATTAAACATTCATTTCAAGTAACAAAAACTAACAAATGATTTTAACTTTAATAACTCTAGTCCTTTGCAAATGAACCGCTAATAAATTTTATTATTTTATTATTGAAACATTTGTTATATATCAATATAATTATGCATACATTTCATATTAATTTATATCATATAACAATTAAATATTCAGAAAAAATATATAAATGAGCAAAACCAACAAAGTGTTTCTTCTAATAGGGGTACATTTGAATAATAACAGTAATAAATTAAAAAATAATTGTAGTCTGAGGCTGATTACCTTCATTCTCATCAATGAGATGCATCATGCAGAGTTTGGTTTTCAGCAAAGGACCGATGGACCACTATAAAGATCTCCACAATTATCCAGATGTTCCTTTGAGGAATGAAGCAGGCTCTCCTCCACTGACTCATTCTTCAGGTTGACGAGGTGAACTGGCAATCAGGCATGAAAGATGATTTTTTTTTTTAAGTGGAAGGCAGCTGTAAAAGTCAGACCCCCATCCTGGATAGAGAGTGGATGAATGAAAGGATCTGCAGTGCCCACAAGCAATTCATGTAACTGTTTGAAGTGAAAGCCCCGTTGTGTCCATATGTATTGGTCGAAGTTAGACATGAGAGTTAAAAAAAAAGCTCAGACTTTGGGTCTTTTGAAGTTATATGGGCAGGCTTTTTGTATCTTAGATATCTGTTGGGCTGGATGGACCATTGAGGCCACAGAAACCACTTCTTTATCAACTAAATAAATAAAGTTATAAACCTTGCATTACTGGAGGAAACAAATACCACAGCCACACAACACAACCTTGAAGCACCCCAAAAACTCTAAATAAAAGGCATATTGTACTAATATGAATTTTTGTATTCATTAGATTTTCATTTATGTTCATTTGAACGTTGTGTGTTTTATGGTTAACGGACATGCATGTAAAATTAATCAGTAATATTCCAGCTGAAAAATCCCAGTATATTTTTTTACTTGCCCATTCTGTTAGACCTGTTAGCTGATGATTTCTGTTTTTATCTAGTTGCTTTAGATAAAAGAATCTGCTGAATAAATAAATGTAAGTGTAAAAGTAAAAAAGGCAGTTTATGACATGCACTAGATGTAGTGTGATAGCTGTAATGTAATGGTAGACATCTTTTATAATCTATTCATGCCATGTTCAGGATACACAGTAATTAAGTTTGTTTTGTTAGTCAGATTATGTAATTTGGACTCCTATATACTGCTTTGCTTTTTGACCAGTCATCTGTTGCTGTTTTTAATGTCATGCCTGATGTCATTGAGAAAGCAGAAATAGCTACTGACGTCCACATACAAGATCATAAATAAAACATGATCAAACATGATAAAGACATGTGTATAGCCCTGGAGACCCTTCAATCAAGGTATACAGTGCATCTGGAAAGTATTCATAGCGCTTCACTTTTTCCACTTTTTTATGTTAAGCCTTATTCCAAAATGGATTAAATTCATTTATTTCCTCAACATTCTACACACAATACCCCATAATGACAATGTTAAAAAAGATTTTTTTTTTTTAATTGTTGCAAATTTATTAAAAATAAAAAACCTAAAAAACATATGGACATAAGTATTCACAGCCTTTGCTCAATACTTTATTGATGTACCATTTGCAGGAATTACAGCCTTAAGTCTTTTTAAATATGATGCCAAAAGCTTGGCACACCTGTTTTTGGGAATTTTTGCCCATTCCTCTTTGCAGTACCTCTCAAGCTCTATCAGCTTGGATGGGAAGCGACGGTGTTCAGCCATTTTCAGATCTGTCCAGAGATGTTCAATAGGATTTAGGTCTGGGCTCTGGCGGGGCCACTCAAGGACATTCATCGAGTTGTTGTGAAGCCACTCCATTGATATTTTGGCGGTGTGCTTTGGGTCATTGTCCTGCTGGAAGATGAACTGTTGCCCCAGTCTGAGGTCAAGAGTACTCTGAAGCAGGTTTTCATTCAGAATGTCTCTGTACACTGCTGCATTCATGTTTTCCTCTATCCTGGCTAGTCTTCCAGTTCCTGCTGCTGAAAAACATCCCCACAGCATGATGCTGCCACCACCATGCTTCACTGTAGGGATGGTTTAGCCTGGTGATGAGTGGTGCCTGGTTTTTTCCAAACATAGCGCCTGGCATTCACTCTAAGGAGGTGAATTTTAGTGTCATCAGACCAGAGAGTTTTGTTTCTTATGGTCTGAGAGTCTTTCAGATGCCTTTTGGCAAATTCCAGGCGGGGAATGGCTTTTGTCTGGCCACTCTACCATACAGGCCTGATTGGTGGATTGCTGCACAGATGGTTGTCCTTCTGTAAGGTTCTCCTCTCTCCACAGAAGAACGCTGCGGAGCTCAGACAGAGTGACCATCGGGTTATTGATCACCTCCCTGAATAAGGCCCTTCTCCCCTGATCACTCAGCTTAGATAGCCGGCCAGCTATAGAAAGAGTCCTGGTGGTTCCAAACATCTTCCCCTTATGGATGATGGAGGCCACTGTGCTCATTGGAACTTTCAAAGCAGCAGAAATGTTTCTGTAACCTTTCCCAGCCTTGTGCCAGAAGACAATCCTGTCTTGGAGGTCTACAGACAATTCCTTTGTCTTCATACTTGGTTTGTATGCCTTTTCAAATCATGTCCAATCAACTGAATTTACCACAGGGGAACTCCAATTAAGCTGCTGAAACATCTCAAGAATGATCAGTGGAAACAGAATGTACCTGAGCTCAATTTTTTTACATGTGATTTTTCAGCTTTTTTTTTTAAAATAAATTTGCAACAATTTCTAAAAATATTTTTTCACGTTGTCATTATGGGGTATTCTGTGTAGAATTTTGAGGAAATAAATGAATTTAATCCATTTTGGAATAAGGCTGTAACATAAAAAAATTTGAAAAAACTGAAGCGCTATGAATACTTTCCAGATGCACTGTAAATCCATATAGCAGCAACTAAAGCATTTTCACTGACCATATTTGAAGCTGTGCAAAAATGGTACAAATGCTGTCTGTACAAAATATTGTATTAAACATGCTAGCTTGTGAAATATCACTAAAGCACTGTTAGTTGTCGTTCACTGTTCCACACGATTTGAGATAGAGCAATCAATTCTTGCTTCCTGACTCCCATTGATGTTTACGATTCACCACAACACCATACGTCAGATTCTGTTGAATTTAGTATGAACATTAGTATAATGATCACAGAGGACAGTTTACAAAACCACATCCGTCTTATGGTGCAAACAACTGATGCTTTATGTGAAAATGCCTCCGTACGCACAGCTGAACACATCCTGATTAGTTTTAGAACATCAGGATGCAATCACAAGAGTTTCCTCAATCACCTGATCTAAACATCGAGATTATGAGACACAGATCACCATTTTTTCAATCTCTTAGAATGAGCTTTTCTGTATAGAAAATACATTTAACAAGTCATTTGAAGTAGAACTAAACCTGTATTTTTGTCAGTGGATTTAGTAGTCAAGGCTTCTACTCTTTCCCCAGTCAGTGTGTTCAACTATAAAATGTTTTCAGTAGATGGACTCACATTTTATTTATCAGATTTCAATTTTAACTGCAGTCCTCTGATGGCTGAATTTACATGTCTACTGTCTGACCCAGCTTCACATATATTATATAGCAAGTGTCTGAAAGAGGTGGATTTTTAAACAGTCCACTTGCCTCTGGAACATTCCTCTGTAGCTTGAAGAGGACGAGTAAGATAAACTGGCTGTCAGTTTTCCACATTCACAGTCAACAGGCAGCTCATCTCGCCTCATGAACCTGACGGATGCATTCTGGGGCATGAGGAGCCTCGTAAATATTCCGAATATTACGGCTAAAGCAATAAGCTGATAGCGTATCTCAGTTTATTGTGCTCACAGGTGTCCAACTGAAGGATGAGGGAAGCGAGAGTTTTAGAGTCCTTGAGTTAGTTTTAAACAACCCCATGGGATAAAGTTTGAGTAATTTACTGCTGGAAATTTACAGTGGGAAAATTAATATTTTGCTAGACCACTGGACATGCAAATCTACTTAATGATAAATGGATGTTTTCATGTGTTTAGCACAGCAATTACTGTAAATAAGTGACATGCACTTTAAAAAATCCGTAATTTAGCAGCTTTTTCTGTGATTTTACAGACACATTTTTCTATTTATTATTTCTTAAATTATTTCAATCTGCTAAAGTGTCAATAAAAGTCAATTTGTTCAACTGTAGAGTTAAATTTTTAACATCAAAATGAACAGAGCTGAGATCAACATCAACAATATATATATATATATATATATATATATATATATATATATATATATATATATATATATATATATATATATATATATATATATATTCAGAAAAATTTAAAAAGGAACAAAAATTGGGTAATAATGGAATGACACAAGGTGAAAGTACTGAACTACTGAAATGTATTCAATACTTTGTAATGCTTTATATTTGTGTCTCGTTACAGGCCTATATTGAGTTAATGCTGTTATTCTCTATTCTTTTGTCAGGCTGCAAAGGGATGTGGGATATTATTGCTTGCTGGCCATCAGCCAAAATTGGGGAACACGTGGTTATTCCCTGTCCAAATTACTTCAGACACTTCTCTGATCAACATGAGGGTAAGTTGAAATCACCATCACAAACCTTTGATGAACTTCAAGGCATTAAACAACACATGCAACACTTCAAAAAAGTGCAAAGTGTCTTCTGTCATCTTGTCAGCCGCTGTCAAGTTGCTGTAAAGCTAAAAGTTTAGAGGCACTTCAGTGTCTGAAGTTCAGGAGCAAATCTGAAACTCCTACATACTCGCTGGTGTAGATTCTTTGATATCAGACTTCTCAAGGCAAAGTGGTGTGCTTGGGGAAATGATAATTACAAAATCAACCCAAGCCAAGACACTGCAGGTGAATAGGGTATTGTAATTAACTAATAATTATCACCATACTTTCCTATAGTTGATTGATTAAATTAAAAATCACAGTGTTTTCATACTACAAGTTTTCTATTTGTTATGATTGAATATGCAAATAAAGCATTGTGCATTAATTATGCAGTAATTTGCATACATTACTAGCACAAAACAACTGAACATTCGGTGAAGCCAGGTTCATGATTATTATTATTTTTATGACAAATAAAGTCAAAGATTTTTACAGAGGAGGTTTTAGAAATGTTTTTATTACCTCACACTTCAAAGAATACTGCAAACAGATAAACTGTATAAAAGCAAGAATATTATCATGCATGGAGATACTGTATCCATTAGTAAAAACTTTCATAATACAAATCTATCTATGAAAATAAAATAACCCAAAATTCTAAATCGAAAAGTGCATGAAAAAATGTTTTCTCAATTTAATTGTCAGAACATAAAAATCAAATCAGTTTTCCCCCTCAAACATAATTTTAGTGGTATGTTGTCATAAATGCATGGTCCAAAGTTGAACAAAATGAATAGAATTTGTATAATGTTATTTCAGCCATTATTTTTATGGATATTTTAATGCAGTTAAGCCAGTGACTGGGGTTATACTTTACATGCAGAAGTGCTGCTTTGAGTGAACTGAACTGGTAATCCATCAGGAGGCAATCAAACTCATTGATCGAGTGTGTGCTGCTGTTGCTCAGACTTGTTTATCTGACAATCCTGTCTCAGCCACATCCCAACACAAACTATTAATTAAACTCATTAAAAGTCTGGCAACATACCAAGTTCAACCAATAGCCTTTTTGCAGTACATTGGGGTGTAATTTGAATTTTAGTCTTACTTTGACATTAGTATCACAGTTGATGAATATTACTTCATTTAACACAAATATCCAAAACTTAAGTTTAAATGATACATTACATGTTACGGTTATCTTAATTCTTTTACAATTAACATACTTTTAACAGAAATGGTCCATTTGTTAATATTAGCAGATGAATAAATAAACATGATCTATCGGCTATATATCGGCTACTGTATATATTTCAAGTTAATACATATATACAGTTGAAGTCAGAATTATTAGCCTCCCTTTGAATTTTTTTCTTTTTTAAATATTTCCCAAATGATGTTTATCACAGCAAGGAATTTTTCACAGTATGTCTGATAATATTTTTTCCTCTGCAGAAAGTCTTGTTTGTTTTATTAAGGCCAGAATAAAAGTGTAACGAGGGGTCTGAGGCTGTGTTAGAATCCATATGCAGAAGTTTAATAATGGGTTTAGACAGAGACATCAACGGGTAAACAAACGGAGAGTCGGCAACATGTAAGCAGTCCAAACCAAACAACAAACACAGAGGCAATTCCAGGAGACGTAGTAGTAATTCACGCAGAGGATCAGTGCAACAATAATCAGTCCAAAAACAGATCAAAATACACAGGGGCAAATCCAGAAGACATGTTGAGAAGGCAGACAAAAGTTCAAGGCAACAATAAGCAGTCCAGAACAGAGCAAGAGGGCAAAGACAGATAACGTACTTGATCAAGGCAGGCAGGGTCATACACAGAAAAGCAGTCATGAAAGTCACTTGGAACAACGCTTGGTAAGGCAGGTAAACTTCGCAAGGAAGCATGGCCTGAGCTCTTGTTGAAATACAGCACAAACAGGAAGTGACTGCAGAGGGAGCGGAGCTGAGTCAGTAGTCGTGCGAGGGCTCCTTCTACTGCCGTGGCGTTACAAAAAGCAACTTTTTTATCTGAACCATTTAAGGTCAAAATTATTAGCCCCGTTAAGCAAATTTTTTGGACTGTCTACAGAACAAACCATCATTATACAATGACTTGCCTAATTACCCTAACCTGCATAGTTAATCTTATTAACCTACTTAAGCCTTTAAATGTCACCTCAAGCTGTATAGAAGTGTCTTGAAAAATATCTAGTCAAATTTTATGTATCGTCATCATGGCAAATATAAAATAAGTCAGTTATTAGAAATGAGTTATGAGTTATTAGAAATGAGCTATGAGTTATATATAATATAATATATATATATATATATATATATATATATATATATATATATATATATATATATATATATATATATATATATATATATATATATATATATATATAAATATATATATATATATATATATATATATATATATATATATATATATATATATATATATATATATATATTTGTTATATATGATTATGTAATTATTTTTAAATTATATATTTTTTCTTTCACAAGTTACCCCTTTCATTAAAATGTTTCTTTTTTGCAAATATATAATAATCACTTCTTTAAGGTTCAAGACACCCTGGAGTACTAAACAGATTTGTGTGTGTTGAGCATCAGTTAAAACAACTTTAGCACCTGTCAGCTTTAAATGTGGGGACAACTGGATAAATTTCATCTTCCAGGTTTAAAATATTTTTTGAGGTGGGATCAAAATCGGTGGTGTATCGCGAATCTGTTTGTAGAGGGATGACACAACGGTTTCTCATTATTCTTCATTGCGGAGTTTTCTTATCCTATGAGAAGACCATGCTTTTTAATTATTCATGAGAGCACGTGCATTCCGAAGTCAAGGCAGACCTGCCAAGCTGTGAGACCCAATGACTGGGTGAGACTGAGGATCATTCACGGCATGGGTCGTATGTGTTTGTTTCCATGATCCACGGGGTTTGTTGCATGTTTTTCCTTACAATTCTGTCAGGGCCGATACAGCAAAGCTGAGAGAGCTGTATGAGAATTGGAGAATTCATCAGTTCAGTTCTTTATCAGTTCAGTTCGTTACCATTTTATCAGTTCAGTTCGTTACCATTCAGACACATTGCCTATATCCGTGCTGCACTGTTCGCCAATATTTAAAATCCTCCAAATTACCAGTAGGGTTAATGGTTGGAACAGACAGGGCAAGAGACCTGCTGCACTGATATCCACTGTGTCTGCATTCAGATCCGGGGATTGAGAAGGAGAGAAGTCCTCCTCATTTGTAGTGTTTTTATAAACATGATAATCTTTATAATGATTGAACAAATAACATATATAGCAAGGCATTAAATTATTTACTGTTTATTTTTTTGCATTTTACTTTGTAAACTACAAATTCATGGGTCTCCTCACTGTTTGTGTCTCATTGTGTTAGCCAACTGACAACAGTTGTTCGCTCCCCTCTTTTCCCCCTGCTCTGCTGGCCACGCCCCCTATTGCACTCTTTCATGGCTTTTTAATGGACATTGATCACAAATCATACCTAGCAACCCAAAAAATGCAGCAAGTGGAAAAAGTAAAACTGCCTGACACCACGTCACATATTAAACGAGCTGATTGTCAGTTGCACATCTGAAAAGTGTTCTTAGAAGCTTTGTTTGGTTTGTAGAAAGTCAATTATGTACTGTATAGTACCGTACAAGTATTATAATATCAGACAGTGAATATATGGTAAACCTTTCCTTTGTGTGCATTTAGCAATTGACTCTGGAGGGAGTAAACTAAAGTGGACTACTTTTAATTCCATTTGTGCAGGCTTTGAGTTGTCATTGGGCTAGTTAATTTTTGTGAAACTGGCAACCCTGCCTGAGACTGAATGAATTTATGTCACAGTTTCCTTTTTGAGTGAATTATCCCTTTTATTATTTTTGTTAATGCTAGAATAATTGTACTATTTAATGTTATGATCTAATGTTAAGTGATATTGTCTATAATGTCTTTATGTCATGTGATCTATATAACTTTGTTTAAACTGTCTTCTATGCTGATTTAAAAACAATGATTGCACTGCGCTTTAAGCAGTTTATTACAAACTATAGTTAAGGTTTAAAGTTAAGTTCCCGTTAGGTGTCTGTTAAGTGCCCTCAGACTTTTGAATCACACTGTAATGTAAATATTTCTCAACTTTAGATTAACTTTTGAATACCCTACTGTACTGTAGGTAGTAATAATCAGAGACTGCAATGCTGTAGAAGCATTAAGTTTGCAAAAATGTGCATCACATAGAGTTTACAAGAAAACCAAAATCAGTTCCATTAACAGTATTGAAATGACATCCTCTGTCTTGTAGGATGTAAAGTATTTCTGCATTAATGAAAAAGAGCACATCTTGTTTGAGGTGTTCTGGATTTCAATTATTTTCAACAGGCAATCATTTTCAACGCTTGAAGAATGATGGGCTGCGAGAATGTAGGTAGAATTCAGCAGCTTTTCTTTGAAATGTCCTTTTCCATTTCTCTTTCAACAGCTCATTCACGCAGCATGTACAGCGGTAATGAAATGTGATGATTCTGGTCATAGTCGACTCAAGCTTGCAGTCTGAAAAGAACTTGTTTTTTTGCACAGAGGTTTAAAATCGCTGCTGTCTGAGAGTTTTCACAGCAGTGACATTTCTACGCTAAAGGGACATTGAGAGATAGGTGAATGAGAGTGCTGAGAAGATGAAGACTAAGTGCTGATGACTCAAACATCAATCTGACTTGTTAATGGGTGAGAAAACTGTAGTTTTTTTGGGGAAGTTTAGATGTTTATGTTTCAGGGTTGAGGTTAGTTATAGTGCACTTTTTTTGTTGGATGAATGTCATGTTTGTTTGTTTGTTTTTAGTTTTTGATAATGCTCCAACTGTTTTTTATTACTATGTTTGTTTATATATACAGTTGAAGGCAAAATTATTAGCACTCCTGTTAAATTTTAATTTATTTTTCAAATATTTTTTATAATAAGTGATGATTGAAAAAAATTCCCAGCATTATCTATTATATTCCTGGAGAGAATAATAAATATTTATACAACTTTTTAAATTGATTAATATCCTGACATTGTTTGAGAATCTCCCTGCGTTCGCGTAGGTTTCCTTCGGGTGCTCCGGTTTCCCCCACAAGTCAAAAAACATGCACTGTAGGTGAATTGGGTAAGCTAATTTGTCCATAGTGTATGTATATGTGTGAATGAGAGTGTGTGGATGTTTCCCAGTGATGGGTTGCAGCTGGAAGGGCATCCGTAAAACATATGCTGGATAAGTTGGTGGTTCATTCTGCTGTGGTGACCCTAGATTAATAAAGGGACTAAGCCGAAAAGAAAATGAATGAATGAATGAATGTTTGAGAATTTAGACTGTTCCATAATTTCACACCACTTCCTTGTCAGTTAAATTTAATTTTGTTATTTAACCTATTATTTTTAGTCAATTTGCATGATAATTTTCTATGCAAAGAAAAGTAAATAATTTATTTTTGGCTTGCTGATTTATGTAAAGTCATGAATATAGGTCTATATAATCACCTTGCAATTTTGAAATTATTACTTTGAGTAGGCTATTCCATACATAAGCTCAGTTCAAACATTTATGAAGTTTTAAAAATAAAATCAGTTGTTTACTGTATAAAAAATTTTAACATTTTGAAATATTTGTCGACTATAGTATATTGTTTATCGGCCTCCAAATCTTAAGAGTTATTGGTTATCGATATCAGCCAAAAAATCCATTTTGGTGCATCCCTACTTTTTTTTAACTCACTTTTTTGGTCACATTCATAACGCATGTTTATTTTCCTCATTTAAAATATAAAATATGTTTACAGATTGATATTTTTCTGATCCCATAACTCTGTGGCTAGTTGTTTTGGAATATATAAACAGATGTTTCAATATAATGTTAACATTTACTCTCTCTGTGAATTTATGTTTTAAGGCTTTACTGCAAATGTCACATCCATAACTCATAACTCATCCGTGCTCAAATGTACCTGGATAAAATCCCAAAACGGCTTTGTTTAACAGACATCTGATCATCTGTTGTCTCACTCAGCAATCAGCAAGTACAATCATGCTCTGTTTCTGTACAGAGATGTATTGTTAAGATATTCATGGAGTTGCTTCTAATTAAAATGTAGAATGTTATTCATTCCTCTCAGGAGTGCTTCATTACTGAATGCTTGATTAATGACACACAATCTGCCACTGGGTTTTTTGTGCCTGTGGATTGTATGGATCACAAAGCATTGGTTCATTCACTCATCTTGATTCATAAGCAGCAAAGTATGAAGATGCTCATGTTTGAGTGCAGAATATAATAATATTCAATGATCTCTCATCCCAAATCAGCCATGCGCTCTGTACTGTTGCTCTCTATATACACTAGAATGCCTACAGCAGATCCCAAATCTTTCTGGTGCTTCTGACGAACAAGTGTTTTTTTTTAGTAACAGAGTTCAATAGACTCACCATCTGAGCCCCAGTTTGTAGACACACAGCTGTGATGTTCACCTGGATGTTTTAGCTGCTGTTCGATTTCATATGTTCTCTGTGTGCAGTGAGCAGGGGATATTGTAGTTCACTATTAATGAGACAGTATGTTTATTTGAAGTGCCGTGCAATATCATCAAATCTGACGCAGAGGGGTCGGATTCATCTCGGGTTATGCATGTATAGAAATTAATATAAGTAATGTAATAATAAATGCTTTATATCTTGCAGTTCATTTACAGTTCAGTATGTGACTATACCAATATAATATAATATAATATAATATAATATAATATAATATAATATAATATAATATAATATAATATAATATAATATAATATAATATAATATAATATAATATAATATAAGGGGGACACAGTGGCTCAGTGGTTAGCGGCACAGTGTTTTTTTTTTCTCAAAAAAGCGGAGCTTTAATTGGCCTCATTTACTCTACTATTTGATTTAAATACTGCATTTTAGTACATTTTAAGCAACATTTTAGCTGAAATAGATTGTTGGATGGTCATGATAACTCATTCATTTATTCATTCATTCATTCATTTTCTTTTCGGCTCAGTCCCTTTATTAATCCGGGGTCACCACAGCGGAATGAACCGCCAACTTATCCAGCACATGTTGCCCTTCCAGCCGCAACCCATCTCTGGGAAACATTTATACACACTCACTCACACTCATACACTACGGACAATTTAGCCTTCCTAATTCACCTGTACCGCATGTCTTTGGATTGTGGAGGAAACCGGAGCACTCTGAGCAAACCCACGCGAACACAGGGAGAACATGCAAACTCCACGTAGAAAGCAAAATAGTTTCTCAATTAAAAACAATACAGTAGTGAAAGATGACTTCACTTATGTCAGACTGTATGTTTTCTTGCACAGCTGGATGTTGGAAAAATAATAGTTTGCATTGATCAAAACATAGTTTGAATTGATCAAAGTCATACCGAATCGACAGCCAACAGAGAATTCCACTTGGTCTTAAAACCTTTTTCTAGAGGTTATTTTCACTATTTATGATGGTATAGCAGTCAAAATAGGACAAATGAGCCCATATTATTAGTATAAAACATATACTGGAATAGTTGGCGGGTTGTTCTACTGTGGCGACCTGTGAAATAGAGACTAAGACGAAGGAAAATGAATGAATGTTGCACTTCTGTTTACTTTTTTTGTGAAAAGACATTGTTACACTACTGTGTTTGGAAAAAAGACACTGTTAAACTGTGACTACTAAAAAACATTATTAGCCCTCCTGTGAAATTTCAATTATTATAAAGTTATTTATAATAATCCTAAAATTTGTAAAATTAAATTAAATAAAATGATGTGCTGTTTAATGAAGAGAAGATTTTTTTAACACGTTTTTAAACATAATAGTTTTAATAACTAATTTATTTTGTCTTTGCCATAATGAAGTTACAGAATAACTTACTAGCTATACTTTGCAAAATACTACTATTCAGCTTAAAGTGTGATTTAAAGAACTCACTGGGTGGATTAGTTGATTTAGGTTAATTAGGTAAGTCATTAGATAACTGGCGTTTGTTCTTTAGCCAGTCAAAAAATTATTATTTTAGGACATTTGTTAATTTTAATTTTAGAGAACTATTCATTTTAAACTAAGGAGTATTTTTTTTTTTTTAATAATGTAATTATCATGAAGAAAAATATAATTGGAAATACTGTAAAACAAAATCCTTGCTCTGTTAAACATCACTTGGGAAATAATATTTTCCTTCGGCTTAGTCCCTTTATTAATCAGGGGTCGCCACAGCGTAATGAACCGCCAACTTATCCAGCATACTTTTTATGCAGCGGATGCCCTTCCAGCTGCAACCCATCACTGGGAAACACTACGGCCAATTTAGTTTATTTCAAGAGTTCACACTTAGCTGATGATTGATACTAAAGCTTGTTTGGCATGCTGTCCCGGGAGAGAGCCCTTAGCTCATGAGGTCCTCAAGCCCTGGGCTCCCTCCTTTTTTGCAGGGCGAGAGGGGTGTTTGAGCTCAGGTAGATCTCGATGAACTCTCCCGACTTATTTCTGGCTGAAAGAATAGCTAAGAAGAGATGTACACTTCCTAAGAGCTTGGCTATGGTATGGATTTGGTATGTTCAATTTACTTAGGTTGCATGTTTTTGGACTGTGGGAGGAAACCGGAGAACCCGGGGAAAACCCACCAAGCACAGAGAGAATGAGCAAACTCCACACAGAAATGTCAACTGGTTTAGTAGGAACATTAACCAGAGACATTCTTGCTGTGAGGCAACAGTGCTAATCACTGGGCCGCCGTGTCGCCCATCTGGTAAGGAGGGGGAGTAGGGGTGGGTGGGGTGGGGGGATTCTTCAAGACGAAGATACTGAGATAAGAAAACTCTGGTTATTTATAGTGCCATAGGAATCATCTGATTGGTGAATTAATCGTGAGCTGATGCGGGACCAGCTGTGAGCAATCATGAGCACATGATCTCTCGAAATTAGTTTATAAATTAACTTCACTCTATTCACCTATAGCACGTCTTGTACTGTGGGGGAAATCGGAGTATCCAGAGGAAACCCACACGAACACGAGGAGAACATGCAAACTCCACACAGAAATGCCACCTGGCCCAGCCAGGGCTTGAATCAGCTGCCTTTCTGCTGTGAGGTGACCATGTTAACCACTAGGCCACCTTGTCGCCCATTTGGGAAATATGTGTATTTTAGGGTTTGGAATATATACAGTGTATGTATGTGGTGTACAGCACATTGACTTTTTTAACATTGACAATTTTAATTTCAATTTCCTGGCTGTGAAGTGATATATCATTGCCTATATGCCCTTTGAAGTAAACATATATGTTCCCTATAATTTGGTAGCTCAAATGAAGTTCATTTCAGATGGATAACACTAATGTAAAATGAACATACAGATACCGGTACAGCTGAAATATATTCAGGAGCAATTTCCTTCACTCAAGTACCACACGTTTCTGATGGATTTTCATTTAAGGCATACAAATACAGCACATCTCTGAATAGAAAAAGATAGATTACGCTTTTCAGAATGATAAAAGTCTGTCCATAGTTCAATATCAAGGATTAATGTGACATTGTGGGTTTTTGCTTGGTGGGATCTCTGTGGCTTATATGAGAAAGCTGGAGGTCCACTGGAATAATGTGTGCGGATGGATATATTATGTGTGGGTGTTTTGATAAATGTGAGAGGGTTGGCATCAACCCTTCATGACAAACAAAGCTTACGCTAAAAGCCAAGAGTAAACATCCCCTTCAATAAAATGACACAAGCTTTCAGGTGTTTGGATAAATGCGATGTATTAAAATGAGAAGATTTTAATCCCTGTCTTTCTGATATGCTTTTTAGATATAGCTGGAGGTATTAGCTTAAATAATCTTAATCCTACGCAATAAGCACCTCTGATTATTAATGCATTAATTTATTCAAGTCGAGGCTAAAATATTGTTTTTATGGATGTAATGATTATTGGAATGTTCAGATGCTCTACTCTTGGATTGTAGACATGAGATTTTGTAGACGTGTGTTATTTCAAGCACTTGCTTATCAAAAGTCAACTGGATTTCGAGCAGGTGGCAGTTTTGAAATTGTTTTATTAAATCATTTTATTAAATCGTTTTATTATTTTGTCAGGATCATGTGATAAGCTCTTCACACACCAGACAAATGGAGAATTTAATTTAGCTTCTTCTTGTCTGTTCTGATAATGTTCTCAGCTTGCCTCATGATTGTTTGCATGTTTGCTTGTAAGATTTATAAAGGAGAAAGCTCATTTTTGAAATGTATGCGATTTATGCTATGTTTGTTTGTTTGTTTTTCCTTCAAGCAATTTCAAGTACTAATTCAGCAATAAATCAAATGCCCAGAGTTTGAAGACACAGGGGATTACATACAGCTTTACTCATTAGTGTTGCCAAATCTTGTTTGAAAAACAAAATCTGCAAATAATCCCATATTCAGCTGAAGCCCCACCTCTTTAACATATGTGGACATGGCAACAGAATAATAAAGTATGTGTGCTAAGAAGCAGCCTTTCAAATATGAACAAAACAACATTGTCAGCAGTGATTTGGTTAAAATTGTCAACCATAATAAGTCTGTCTACGTAATATTACTTTCATTAAAGATGTGATTCCACAAGATGTTAAAATGTTGCCATGTTTTTTTTTTAATAATTTACAATAAGGTTGTATTAGTTAATGTTAATACATGTACTGACATGAACAAAGAATAAACAATACAGTTATTACAGTATTTGTTCATGTTAGTTAACTTTAGTTAATGAAAATACTGTTGTTCATTGTTAATTCCTGTCATCTCACGGTGCAATAATGTTAACTAGCATGAATTTGAATGTTATAATGCATTAGTATATGTTGAACTAGGATTATATACATGCTGTACAAGTATTATTCATAATTAGTTGATGGCAGTAAACACATTAAAGGGTCCTTGTGATGCAAAATTAACTTTTGTTAGCTGTTTGGAAAGAACTGTGTGTAGGTGTAGTGTGTCCACAGTCATACTGGAGTGATAGAAACACAAGTCTCTTTTTTAAAAATTTCCTGACATTAAAATAGGATCAAAATCCCAGTGTTTTAAAGGCCCACCGAAATGTTTTCTAAAGTTTTTAAAGTTTCTAACTTTGGTTTGGTGGTCTCCTTTAGTAGGTTTTAGCAAAAAAACACAAACACACACATTTTCTCGTAATATATATTGTAGCCTCATGTCTTGTCACAAACGGCCATTATATCTGAATTTCAACAGAGCTTTCCTTAGCAGTAATATGTGATATGACTAGTAACAATGGCGTTAAATTTAAGATATAAATTCAAGATTGATTCTTCATCAAAGTGCATGAAAAGACAAGTTGCTTTTTCAATGCAGAAAACAACATCATCTCAACATGTTGACAACACAAAGCAAATTATACCGGACCTCAGCTACAACTATAGTGTTTGAGGGTCAAAGTACAGTTGTTTGTGGGTAGCCAATGCAGAAAATTGACTGGCATTATGCAAATTTGTTTCAAACCAATGTTTGTGCAGGAAGTAAGACTGAAGTCAGGCAGTTCTGAAGCTGCTCTTTCTTTTGGGAGACAAAAATTGCAGACCACTGCATGAAAGATGATATGAAAAAGCAGAAGAGGAGAACTTAAATTTTTCAGTTTTCCATTAGTTGCTAAACAATTCATTGTAAAACTGGAGGTTATTGGCCGTCAGGACTAAAACAGGTGGTCTTTGTGAGTAGATTTGTTGCACTGAAGTATTTCTGCTGGCAATTGTTCCTTTGGAAAGTATTTTTTGTTTTTTGTGTGTTCCTATTTGAGAGCTCTGTTGTATGCCTCTATTCAGAGAGCATTTTGTAATGTTATGAGGCTCCATTGCTTCATTCAACATTCACATTACAAGCACATTGAAGAAAAACCTACTCAGGGACTCATGCACCTACAGTCTTTTTAAATTCAAGCCTGGAAGAAATTGATTGGCTTGTTTTGGATCAATATGTGGCATTGTAACCCAGGATCCGCTATGAAATCACTGAGGGGGAGCTAAGTGTCCTTCCTCCTGAAGTATACATCATATTTTTCAAACTCTATGGAGCGTAAGACAATGTTCTTTAAATGAATCATTGTTGTGAGAAACCCACACCTAGTCCTTGAATGCCCCCCTATCAAAGACTCATAGAAATGAGTCATGGATTGTGGTGTAATATACAATACACTCTCTTATAACCAATTGGAGACTGTAGAGTTTTCGTCTAAACTTTTTCACTAATGTAACAAAAGTTCAGTTTTCAATGTTCTATAGATTTTTCACTAACAATGTAATCTTTTTATTAAGTCATTATATATGGTTATTTCTCTAAATATAATTTGATTCTAGTCCAGTCTAAGGATTTGATTAACTGGGTAACTGATTTGATTAAATGGTTCTCTCTAAAATGTAATGGATTTGGAAAATCAGGTTTGTTTTAATGAATCAGTTTATTTTAGAGTTCTTATATGTGCAGTCAGAAAATCAGATTCCTTTGAATTGGTTCACTTAAATGTTTCTCTCATAAATCGACTTATAAATCATTTCATTTTTAATGGTTCAGTGGTTCAGTTAAGTGGAAGTTTGAGGTATAATTTGGTTGTGTTGAATGATTCATAAATGGACATATGTTAAAAAAGGGATTAATCAACATAAACACATATACGATATACAGATTTTTCTAAAATGTTTACAAAATGTGCTGTTTTAATATGAATTAGCTTTTTCAAGTTTGATACTGTTAAGCTAATTGAGTTTTATTTTAATAAATAAAAACATATTGTTCAATATTATCATTGTAGCTGATTAATTTTATTGATTTCTACAAGACTAAATAACTAAATGTCAATTTACATGAAATATTCCTATAGGCTTCTACTTCAAGTCTGAAAATGAATGTTTAAATATATGTGTACGTTTTTGTTTCTTTGTGATTAATTGTAAAAATCTACTTCAGCAAAAGTTTCAGATTTCTTTTCAAGATATTGTGACTACAGTTTCAAAGTAGCTTCCTTAACACTGAATAAATCCATTGACCCCGAAAAATGTTTTTCTCATCCAAGCATCTCAATAATTCATTGTTCATATTTATATACAGCACAGATCACAACAATAAGCTCACTGAGTCACAGATCTCGGTTGGGTCTCTTTGTGTATTGATTGGACGCAGAGTTTAGCATTGAGTGGAGGCAGTGTGCAGTGAGAAAAGGCAAAAACACCTCAGCGAGAGAGGTGACGTGGCCCTCCATTTCTCAGCTTTAGTTCAGAAAGCCATTTAATTTTGTGCAAACAAACTCCAGGAAACCAGCCCTCATGCTCAGTTAAAGTCGAGAGAATAATAAACAGATGCAACTTCGAAACAAAGCAGCCAGCATGTGTATCTTCAGCTTAATGACCTTTAAATCTCTCACACAGGTAACCTCTCTAAAACCTGCACTGCTGATGGCTGGACCGAAATGGACCCGTTGGAAATCGCAGTGAATTGTGGATATAATCTAAATGGCACTGTTGACGATGTAAGTACTTTACATCTTTAAAGGTTATTGAGAGTCTTTGCAAGATGCAAAAATCTCTTTAAAGTATGTCAGATGAGCATTTTCAACCCCACTGGTGTTATACAACACCAAAATGATCCGACTCTTGAACGTACTGAACTTTTAGACCCACACAGCGATCGTTTTCATCAAATGAAGTGTTCCTCTTCCTAAAAAAAAAAAAAACAGCGATCACCTTTTTCAGTCAACCCCTTTGCATGCTTTTCCAGCCTTTTATTGCCTGGTGCAAACTAACAAGTCCGAACATAATAGCTCTTTTATTTAGCATTGCACACCAGTGTCAGCCTTTGGATGCATTTGTAAACATACTAATAATCCATCACTGAAGCAGCTATTATGCAACATGAAACGCCTTGATCTTTTGAGCAGAGAGTAGTTAAGTGAAGAGCAACTGACCTTTGGCTTTTAATGAAAGTTTTCCCAGCGTATGTTCACAACAACAGGACGAGTAATCAGCACAGTCAGTCCTCAGAGCCACCGGGAGTATGTGGGCATGAGACTCAAAAGAATTGAATGTTTTTGTTGATGAGCCTCTAATGCTCCTTGTTGGCATGGCTGCTTTTTAGATTAAACTCTGGTCAAAGACTATTAAAATGCTCTCCACACTGGTGAATCTTTCAGAAAAGTTTTGCGTGGGAGAGTCAGCATAGCCATTATTACCAAAAGAGATAACCTTGAGTAAGAATTCTTCAGATGAATTCAGATGAAAAGGACAGCGCATTGAGTCATACTGTAGGCAGTTTTTTTTTTTTTTAAAGCTGTAGTGGTTATAAAGGTTGTTTTGATCCCAGTCTCATTCTTTATACTGACAATTTAAAAAAATTTGATTTAAATAAATAAATTAATTTAGACTAGCACAAGATGTATTTTGTCATCCTTTATGAGAAAGTTTTGCTAGAAAGCATGTTCAGTGATGTTTAAATCACAGAAGTGAACAGTGAAATAAGCAGTTTAATGTGATGCTTTGATGCATTGCAATGGACCAGATAAGGCAGGACATGACGAGTGGCTCTTCTTTTTTAAAATATCGATTTTTTTATAGCTAGATTGGAAGCTAAAAGGATAATTATAGATATTTTCCCCATTGTTGTGCATTGTATGCACCATAAAGTAAATAAATAAATATATTTACTATAAATAGCATGGCATTTCTGTTTGGAGTTTGCATGTTTTCTTACCCAACTTTTACTGTAGGGTGTGGGACAGGCATGCGACGTTAACAGTTTTCAAGGTATACCGCGGTTTGAAAAAGTCAAGATTTTATAACCACCAAAATTTTCTGCTATACCCTTCCTACGGTATATGTTAGAGTTTTTAGGACAACAGTATCTCCAGCAGAAAAGATATCCAAGGATACCATTTTAAATTGTAAAGAAATCTGTGTTTTTGAAACAAGAGGAGACAGCAGAAGTCCATGATTCATTTGAATTATTTAACCTGACATGTTTACTGTTCCAAAGTATTTTAAATGTTTCTTAAAATAAAATTGATTGTGTTCAAAGGGGAAAAGTTATTGTTTTTTGCCCAAACTTTTAAAAAGATCATATTTTGAAACAGTAATCACAATACCGTAAAACCGTGAAATCGTGATATTTTTATCTAAGGTTATCATACTGTCAAAATCTTATACCGGCCCATTGCTAGTGCAGGATGCTTTAGATTATAAAGAGCAATTAATTGGACAGAAGATCTGACAAGAAGCTGAAGTGGTAAGTGATGTTATCAAAATAGTTATCTGAATAGGCAGAAGTTAGAGAGTGCTGAGAGTTTTGAATTCTTATCTTCTAAATTCGAATGTTGCATACTAGCTTATAGATAACCATTAGACTGACAAACCGATACTAACACCACCAGCACCACCACCAAAAAAAAAAAATACATAAATAAAATAAAATAAAAAAATAGGGCCCATTTTACTAACAGCTTGCACCAGCTGGGATAATTTTTTGATGACATCTGCATTGCTTTATGATGAAAATTAGCTGCATCTGTCATTTTTAATTCTGTATTGTTTTATTCTTGCATTATCAGTAAAGCACTAAAGAAGCTAAATATTTTATACACTAAAAAATAAAGGTTAGGATTTGGTAAGATATTTTTATGTTTGTAAAAGTGTTTATACTTGATTTTAACTGTTTTAAAATCTGTTTTAATGTGTTTTAAATATGCTTGAGATGTCAAACATACATTTTCGTTACTCCAATCATTACTCCACTCTTTTTTGTTACATAATTCTTCAGAAATCATTTCTTAATGCTGAATTGGTGGTAAAACATTGTTCATAGATTCTTTGACTAGAATGTTCAGCAAATAACATATATGATCAATAAAATACAGTATATACTGGTATACTGATTTTTTCCTTTGTTTTGCAGGACAGCTTCTTTAGGTCAGTGAAGATCGGCTACACCATCGGCCACAGTGTTTCTCTCATTTCTCTCACAACTGCCATTGTAATACTCTGTATATTCAGGTAAAACTTCTACATTTACTTTTTTAAACTTTTTTGTGTGTTTTTTTTTTCAGTTTATCAGTTTTTCAACAAACAATTGTAATATATTTGCAGCAAAAAAAATAATAAAATATATATATATATATATATATATATATATATATATATATATATATATATATATATATATATATATATATATATATATATATATATATATATATATATATATATATATCTAAACATCATGCACTTTTAAAGGTCAGTTTTAAAAGTTTTATAGAACATATCCAAGCCAGTTATTTCAAGAAACAGAGTGACGTAATATCTTGCTGACTGTTGAGAATTAACTGAAATTGGCATCAAACACATTTAAAAAGTTTTTTTTAATGAAATGAGAAATCTTAACTCTTAATATAATTGTATAATTTTATATTTTTTAATTACAGATGATTCATTTTATATTTCCATGCACACATTTTTTTCTTAAAAAAGATACAAACTCAAGATATTTGCTTTAATAAAGGGCTAAAGTAAGACATTTTGATGAAGCTAATGGCTTTAAACACGGAAAACATGCGTGGTTCCAGCCCCAGATTTACCACAGGGTGATAATAAAATGAATCACTAAAGCTGTCGAAGATTAAACAGGAAGCAACATGTTTCCGTTTTGACACTACACAGATTGATCTACCTCACCAGAGGCTGAACAGCCGGCTAATGGTAGAGATAAAAGCTTTCTTACATATATATTCCAACAAACACATTTCATTCAGGCCAAACTAGACTGTCCACCATCAGAGAATTATTTCAGTGCGCAGCGCTCATATATAAACCCAGAAGTGACACTTTGAGCTATAAACATGATTTACAACTCTTTAATTGGCACCAAGTTAGCATTCAAGTAGTCTAGGCAAAGTTAATTACATGTTAATGAAGGATTGCATGCATTTGGATCATAATATTTATGATACTGTTCTAGTAGGTGATTCATGTTTCACATGGAACATTACCAGTGTTGGGTATATATTATTTACCAAATTGTAGTCTAAATTATTTAATGTAATTTATCATGATTACACATTTATGTAATCTGATTATTTATAGATGATTTTTTTTTACCTGACATGTTTAACACATTGATGTGAGAAGCCTAAGCCTGCACCATATATATATATATATATATATATATATATATATATATATATATATATATATATATATATATATATATATATATATATATATATATATATATATATATATATATATATATATAAAATGAACATATATAACATAATGAATAATGCACGTCTAGCAAGTTGTTCTCGCGGACTAAAGCTTGGCAAAATTATCAGCAGCATGACGCAAAATGCAGGCTTTTTTGTGGATTCATTAAACCCATATTTTTCAGATTCCTTACTCCATACACAACTATTCCCTCCTATTTTGAATATCATAACAGGATTGTTTGGCCACATACAGTTGAAATCAGAATTATTAAACCCCTTTAAATTTTTTTCTTTTTTAAAATATTTTTAACAGAGCAAGGAAATTTTCACAGTATGTCTGATAATATTTTTTCTTCTGGAAAAAGTCTTATTTGTTTTATTTTGACTAGAATAAAAGCAGTTTTTAATTAAAAAAAATAATTTTAAGGTCAAAATTATTAGCCCCTTAAAGCAATTTTACAATAACTTGCCTAATTAGCCTAGCCTGCCTATTTAACCTTAAAAAATAAACAGGGGGGCTAATAATTCTGACTTCAACTGTCTATTATGTAATCCAGATTACAGGTAATCAGCAGTGCTGAATAGATTACTTCCAAATTTAAGTTTGTTACTAATGACAAATTACATAAAGATTGTAGTCAGTAATGTAATCTTTAACATTACTCATTTTAGGCTATGTATTCTGACTGCTTTTGTGTAGAGATTGTATAGATGACAATTTAATTCATACAGTGCATCCAGAAAGTATTTATAGCGCTTCAGTTTTTCCACAATTTTTTATGTTACAGCCTTATTCCAAAATGGATTAAATTAATTTATTTCCTCAACATTCTACACACAATACCCCATAATGACAATGTGAAAAAAGATTTTTTTAAATTGTTGCAAATTTATTAAAAATAAAAAAGCTGAAAAATCACATGTTCGTAAGTATTCAAATTGAGCTCAGGTACATTCTGTTTTCACTGATCATTCTTGAGATGTTTCAGCAGCTTAAGTGGAGTTCACCTGTGGTAAATTCAGTTGATTGGACATGATTTGAAAAGGCATACACCTGTCTGTATAAGGGCCCAGTGTTGACAGTGCATGTCAAAGCACAAACCTAACATGAAGACAAAGGAATTGTCTGTAGACCTCCGAGACAGGATTGTCTCAAGGTACAAGGCTGGGGAAGGTTACAGAAAAAAATCTGCTGCTCTGAAAGTTCCAATGAGCATAGTGGCCTCGATCATCCGTAAGTGCAAGATGTTTAGAACCACAAGGACTCTTCCTAGAGCTGGCCGGCCATCTAAGCTGAGTGATTGGGGGAGAAGGGCCTTAGTCAGGGAGGTGATCAATAACCCGATGGTCATTCTGTCTGAGCTTCAGTGTTCTTCTGTGGAGAGAGGAGAACCTTACAGAAGGACAACCATCTGTGCAGCAATCCACCAATCAGCACTGTATGGTAGAGTGGCCAGATGGAAGCCACTCCCCGCCTGGAATTTGCCAAAAGAAAGGACTGAAGGACTCTCAGACTATAAGAAACAAAATTCTCTGCTCTGATGAGACTAAAATTGAACTCTTTGGAGTGAATGCCAGGCGCTATGTTTGGAAAAACCAGGCACCGCTCATCAACAGGCTAATACCATCCCTACAGTGAAGCATAGTGGTGGCAGCATCATGCTGTGGGGATGTTTTTCAGCAACAGGAACTGGAAGACTAGCCAGGATAGAGGAAAAGAATGAATGCAGCAATGTACAGAGACATCCTGAACGAGAATCTGCTTCAGAGTGCTCTTCACCTCAGACTGGGGCGACAGTTCATCTTCCAGCAGGACAGTGACCCAAAGCACTTCCACAATATCAGTGGAGTGGCTTCACAACAACTCGTTGAATGTCCTTGAGTGGTCCAGCTAGAGCCCAGACCTAAATCCTAAAAAGAGGAATGGACAAACATTCCCAAAGACGGGCATACCAAGCTCATCATATTCAAAAAGATTTGAGGCTGTAATTGCTGCCCAAGGTGCATCAACAAAGTATTAAGCAAAGGCTGTGAATACTTATGTACATGTGATTTTACAGGTTTTTCTATTTTTTTAAAAATTGCAACAATTTCTAAAAATATTTTTTCACATTGTCATTATGGGGTATTGTGTGTAGAATGTTGAGGAAATAAATGAATTGAATCCATTTTGGAATAAGGCTGTAACATAAAAAAATGTGGGAAAAGTGAAGCGCTATGAATACTTTCCAGATGCACTGTAAGATGCACTGGGTTCATATGAAATTTAATTATAAATATTCAAAGTACAAAGTCAATACAAACATGCAAATAAAAGCAGATTTCTGATAGGCAGTGCAAACACATCCATGATATATTTGCAGTGAACACAAGGTATTCACCTCAGTCACATCTTCCATGTGAAAAGCTTCACATTTTCACAATTTCATATTGTCGGAGCTGAAAACATTCCATGAGTAATCCGGAGAGAGTGACATTAAAATCCAGAATAACTGTGAATCATTTACTCCTATTGTGTGAATATTTATATTAAAGTAACAGCAGCCTAAATATATCCTATTTACATCTGTGAAAAGTAACAGGAGTCTACATATATCCATTTTATTATTACTATTTTTTTTAAACAATGATTACTTAAATCTGATTACATACAGTCAGTCAGTACCAGAGCTGCATATTTCTGCAACATGCTCTTTATATAAAATCTTGTTCAGAATCACCCATAAAATACTATCTTGCTAATAAATGCAACAATTCAACCTTTAAAAACTCACGTGATCACAGCCGTTATAAAAATCCATAAGTTTTGCTGTAAACACACATATTAAAATACTTTCAGCAGTTCACAGTGTTCATTTTACAGGCTTAATCCTCCTTGCAGCATCTGAGAAGTTAAGTGCTCTCTTCAGGGTCACAAACATAATAGCCCACGGCTCTTTTCTTATGATTACCAACCCCCAGCATTAACTACACCTCAACCGACCCCATATACTGTCAATCCCATCAGTAATAAGGCTCATATGTGTCAAAGTAACACCGCTTCTCAGTAAAGCTCCTGATGTTCAGCAATGTAATCAGTCCTAATCCAGTCTATTAACACTATCTGCACTCGAGCTGCGGGATTTAGCGGTCTTAACTGAGACTATATCAGTCTGATGTGGGATTTCAGAGAATGACAGAGGCGGAAGACCTGATAGCACCTCAGGATATTGTTGTCTGTTTGAACGCTATCAATGGCTGTGGTCTAATTAAATTATGCCTTTTCTGGGAGATGCTTACATTTTATGGTGTCCAAATCCATCAGGGGTTTGTCAAGGTTGATCCTGCAGATGGTCAAACACTAGAGACCTAACATAGGCCTGTGTGTGTAAAGATCATGCTGATAGTGTCAGATCATAGTGTGTGAAATGAGCAATTTTGCGGCATCAAGGTGTGAGGTTAACGGAAACACAGGGATTTGACCTTTAACTGCAAAGTTGTAGCAAGTTAGGTAAAAATGGTAATGTTATAAAATGAGAATTGCAACTTATATAAAACAGCAGCCTCCATAAGGATTATAATATTAAAAAATAACATTTAAAATTATTTGTAATCCTAAACAGTTGAACTGTTAAATTTATGCTCTATAAACAGCACCTGACACATTGATGTACTTTACTGTAAATGAAGTCTCAGCATGCCTGTTGTGATTGCACTTCCGAATGAGTTGTTTTTATACATTTAGATTACCTTTTAATTTTAGTTTTATATTTGGCTTTTTTGATATGAGCTTTACATTTTTTTTAATAGATCACACATTATTTTAAGGGACAATTCTCGCTATAATGAACCATTAACTATGACTTTTGCCTTAAACTCCTAATTTAATATTTATTGAGGTAGTAATTTGGTATTAGTGATGTAGAATATGATCATGCGGAATATGTATTTTAATAAGTACTGACAAATACCTAATAGGCATGAAATAAGCCATTAGTTAATAGATAAACTTTTCTCATCATTTCAACTTTCATCAGTCAAACTGACTAAAAATAGTAAGTAAAATTTTGTATTAATTAAACAAATATTAGTTGAAACCTGATTAACTCATTAAAAGTGAAATTACCATAAAAATATTTGCTGATATAACTTTTTAACAGTGTATAGCTGGGATTTAATTTCAGTTCATTTTTAGATTTTTTCTGTACGGACGGACAGACAGCCTCACGTTCCTGGAGAAGATTTTTACCCTCACATTGAGTCTGTTAACATGGACACCAATAATCCGATTTTAATGTGATTAAGACAATACTAAGAGTCAACCATATAAACAGCGATCTTTGATTATTTTAATCTGACTAAAGTCATAAACGAACTATAATGGAATTAAGACATGTGGAATATGCCTATTTTAGTTGCATTATTGAAGTGCAGTACGGACATGTAAACACCACAATCAAACTATTACCGTCATGTAGGACTTTTTGCCACATTTTGCGACAGGATAGTCCATAAATATATGGCTGTTTGACACTATTCTCTGCGCCTACCGAGTCAGTGGGACAGTGGGGTCAAGGGACCACTAACACACACAAAAAAGAGAGTTTTTTTCCCTCCCGTTCGGCCGGCAATATCAAATTCTATTAAAACACCAGTACTTACTTCATACTCGCTCCCAATTCCTCAGTTTGACAAGGGACATAAATTAATTGTTCCTCAATGAAAGTGAAACTGCCGAACTGCAGTTAAAATCAAAAAATTAAAAATGAAACACCTGAATTTACTGAAACTCCGGAGGAAACATGGATAGCGTGGTGACGCATTGACATTTATCAGTGTATGTGCTATAACATGTAAAACGGTATCATGAAAGGAACATTCAATAAACAACTCATGTAAATGGCTTAATCCTATTATTGTCTTATTCAGATTAAGGAAAATAGTTTGATTAATATAATTTTTTAAGAGGAATTAACATTTTAGTAAAAAATATATATATATATATATATATATATATATATATATATATATATATATATATATATATATATATATATATATATATATATATATATATATATTATAATTGCATATTTGACAGTAAAGAGATTTGTGATGTTCCTAAAAATGTATATATGCAATATTATGTTTTTAACTGTATTTTGACCCAGTTACTTCAAATTTAGTTAGTTTTAAATTACTTTTACTAACACATTCACATATTGTTTCATACTGATGAGCAACTGAATGAGATTTATATAGATTATTATTTGAAATTCACACTGAAGTACTCTGTAAAAACTAGTTTTGTAATAAATTTATTTCCACTTACAGTTGTCCACAAGTACAATTGCATAAAACAATAACCACCACCCCACCATCCTAATAACTGCACAGAAATGCCCTAGCACCCATCTCAACACAGAAACTCCTTACTGTAGCTACCATACAGAAGACCATAGCAACTACAGAGGAACACCTTTATTCCCACTCTGGGAATCTTACCAACTCCATAGCAAAGCCAGTAGAAACCACCCAGCAACTTCATAGCAAAGCTAATGGAAACCACCCAGTATTCCATAGCAACACCTTAACAACCTTCCAGAGTACCTAGCAACCACATAAAAACATAGCAACCACCCCCGACCATCCTACTAACTGCACAGAAAGTATTCTCACCCTGAGAACCTTACCACCTGCATAGCAACATCTTAGAAGCCAATCCGAGTACTACTACAGAACTGACCAACCATGTAATTTCCAACAATGCTATTTTGTAGAGAATATGAACAAAAGACATGATGTTCTGGGTGTTTTGGGATATCAGAGTCCCTCTCTATGTTTTCAAAAAGGGCTGCTTTTTGAATTATGCAGTTTTGGATGTGTTCTCACAATAATACCTCACCCATAAAACAAAAAAAAAGCCATCATTTACTCCCTCTCATTTTACTCTAAACCATATTATTTTCACAGAGCTGATGCAGTGTGGTCATTATTTTGATTCCCAGCCATAGCTTGATCACATATAATAAGCACGTTGCACATTAATTGAGCAGCTACCTTGAATTAAAAAAATTCCCTTGTTTACCGTAAGTAGAAACATGCCTGTAAAATGGCAACAAAATTATCTGTTTAACAAACCCCTTTGACACACCAGAAAGCTCAATTAGGATTTCATTTGTAGTGTAATTAGCTCTCATTTTTTCCGTTGTTAGTTCCAAGGACGGGGTGTAATTAGGGGGCAAGGGATTTCTCAATCAGGCTTAACATATTTTAGATTCAGTCCGTGAGTGTGGCTGATTGTATTTCTTGTTTTCCCTCAGGAAACTCCACTGCACTCGCAACTACATCCACATGCACCTGTTCGTGTCCTTCATTCTGAAAGCCATCGCGGTTTTTGTCAAAGATGCAGTGCTGTACGATGTTGTCCAGGAGTCTGACAACTGCTCTACTGGTTCTGTAAGTTCAGTATTGATTAAGGTTGATTCAATAATTGGACATGCATGTTGCATTCAAAAAAGGTTAATAATTGTTTTAATAATTAAAAGTCCAAACGATCAATTTTCTTTTTACACCATAAAATAATTTGAGAATTAGGTAAAGATCATGTTCTATTTTTGAGATATTTAGTTTATTTGCACTAATTAACATAAATATATCAAAACATAATTTTGTCTAAATAATCTAACTACAAATATGCATTCCTAAAAACTTTATTTGGACAACTTTAAAGGCGATTTTCTCAACATGTGGATACTTTGAACCCTTAGATTCTAGATTTTCAAATATTCATCAATCATAATTATTAAAGGCCATTTGAATTTTTTTTTTCTTTTTTAAATGATGTTTAACAGAGCAAGGACATTTTCACAGTATGTCTGATAATCAGGGGCATAGTAACCGGGGGGGATGGGGGGATACCTCACATTTAGAGACAGACCATTTAGAAACAGGTAAATAATAATTATATGAATGTATGATCTCATGCAGACCCCCCCTCCCACACACACACACACACACACTTTTAAAATGTCGCTACGCTCCTTCTGATAATATTTTTTCTTCTGGAAAAAGTCTTATTTGTTTTATTTTGGCTACAATAAAAGCAGTTTTTAATTATTAAAAAACATTTTAAGGTCATCAAATGTGTTGACAAAATCTTCTCTCCGTTAAACAGAAATTGGGGAAAAAATATACAGGGGGACTAATAATTCAGGGGGGCTAATAATTGTGATTGCAACTGTATATCAGACAATAATGGCCAATTCTAACAAACCATACCTCAATAGAAATCTTAAAATAGAAATTTCAGATGATGTATATGGTGTAAAAATCTCTTTTTCAAAAAATGTACCCTTATGACTGGTTTTGTGGTCCAAGGTTACAAATCAGTGATCAATCAATCAATTTTGGTACTATTTGTCAACTACTGTACCAAGCCTGAAATTAACTGAAATAAACATTTTTAACTTTGTAACAAAAAAAATGGCCACACTATATTTTGATGGTTTGTTTGTTTAAGTTACATTGCATCTACATGCCAACTAATTCTTGTTAGATTATAAGTAGACTATTAGGTTGGGGTTAGGGTTGGGGTTAGAGTTAGGGTTAGTGTCAGTTGACATGTACTTGCAAAGTTTCTTATAGTCAGTTAAATGCCTGTGAAAAAGCAGTATCAGCAGATATTAAACAGACAGTCCACTAATACTCAAATGGACCATTAAAATAAAGTGTTTCCAAAAATGTAATCAATTGTACACTGCACTAATTAAATTATGATTAAACAATAAATTATGTTATTAAACAACCCAATCAACTCAGTACTGATCAATTTTGTGTTCCTTGATTATGATTGCGTTGAATTAACAGTTTTGATGTTTAACTAAGCAACTCTTAGTGTAAAGACTTTGTAACAGGGGCACAAATATCTTTCAGTTTAAATTTTTTTCAGTGATGGGGAGTGACATTATTTTTTAGCATCTTACAGAATTGTGGAGGCTAATTTCACTAGTTTAAAGACTAAGTATGGTTCGGTAACAGAATGGACACAAGATTAATTAACACAGATTTTTTTTTAGATTAAAGTTATGGTAACACTTTACAAAAATAAAATGGTGAACTATGATTAATATATGTTGTACAAGTATTGTTCATAGTCCATGCTAATAAATATGTTAACTAATATGAAGTAATAAAACCTTGTTGTAAAGTGTGACCAATATTGATAATGTTGTACAATTAGGTAAATTACTATTTATGGCTTTATAAATAAATCAAGGAAATATTGCCAAAAAGTCAAATAAAATATTTTCATTACACAATCATACAATGGAAAAAATACACTGACTAATTCAAACAAGGAATTATGATTTTCAGCCTCATAAACTTTTTTTTTTACATTGATATGGCCTGAAACATATTGTGATCCATGTCAGTCAGTGACAAATTATGAAAATGTTTTAAAAAGAAAAGAAACATCCAATCTGGACACCAAAATCTATCCATAGTTATAAAATCACCCACAAGTGTTTATTTATTTTCTCATTTATCGTTTCGCAGGCTGTAATAGTTTCAGTTAGCGAAACATGACATCCAGACCAAGCAGTGTTAGTTGTCAGCATAAATACAGTATACCCAGCTGATCAGGTTTACATTTTTTCATGCTCGCTACATTAACAGAAGTGTCACGGGCCTCTCGACTGTTATGTCTGCTGCTAAACATCCACGGGCATAACTTCACACTGGCTGCTGAATTAAGTGCTGTCGCTGACCTCTGTTTGAACCGACGTGCCAAATTGCTTGTTCCAATCATTCTGGATGGCATGTGCATTCACTGTTATTGTTGCAGCCCCTCAAGCCAACTCAATTTCACAGATTTTTCTTTCACAACACTGCCGAATTACAAGATGTGATGTGAATTGTGGGTCATTTTTTTACACTGGTACCAAAGGGATTTCCTCTGTGCTAGTTTTACACTGCTGTGTTGACAGAGATGGACTGGAAAAAAGTAGTAAATCAAAGACAAAACTATTCAGAACTATTCACATTTCACAAGATACTAACACGGTTTTTCTACTTACATTTTGTGACATTTACTAGCAACGTCTTTTAATAAACGTACAGTATTGTACCGTATACTGCTTTGTGTAATACTAAGCTTTTTGACTAGTTTAACCAGCAACCCTTCATGAAAGATGGTTGATTATTAGACCATGCAAGCAAAACTAGCAAAACTAAAACAAATAAGTAATACCAAGTTCAGACTGTAGGATTTTCAAAGTAGTCACATCACAGATGTTTTCACACTGCATGACTATCTGGGGTAACGTTCTGTCGGTGCTGTGCTTACACTGCAAGATGGATCGGCGACAGGGAGTTTCACACTGCATGACTTTAGAATAGGAAGAATCGCAGACAATTTTGTCCAAACTTGGACTCCCACCAAATAAGTTTGACGTCTAATAACGGTGTCAAACGATGTTGATATTTGGTTGATTTTAGCCTGTGTTGAAAAGTCCAAAAAAAGTTTGGAAAAGACCAAAATCCAATGTCAAGCAAACATATTAAAGCAACATCATATTTAGTGGGTTAGCGCAAAATATGTTGCCCCCCCTGCAAGGGTTATAGATGGAGGCCCCAGATGAAGAGTAGGGGTTTGGATGCTAGAAGAGCTTGTAAAACTGAAAAGTATGGGGGGTGGTTGAAGACGATCTTGAATTGACCAGGGGGGGTGGTAGGTGGTAGTGCTTGTAAAACCAGTGGGGGGGGGAGAGTGCTCATAAAACCGCTACGCCAATGTCTGATAGCTGTCATAGTGAAAACGTCCACACAATGTCAAGCTGTAACCTCATTAGATGTTGATATTTGGTTAATTTTATGTTGAATGTTGGACATTAAAGTTGGCCTGATGGGTATTGACATCAACCAAGTTTTCATTTCTAAACAACGTTGGGGTACAACGTCAATCTGACGTTATGTTGAAGTCCTATGCATGCTGGCTGCAAATGTAAACTTCAGCCGTTTGCATTTCTCGCGGTCACAGAAGCTCCCTGTGATCTTAACTAGGTGCAGCTGGAACGTGCGAGCGCATTGCCTCACGCACGCGTCCCTCCATTGGAAATAAAATAACGAACTTGCCTGCAGGTCGCCCACCAGAAGCGCCGCTCGGCGACGCTCAGCGTCGCGCCACGCATCGCCATGCATTTTAGAATTCTAAACATTGGTTTCTATCAGGGTACACACAGCGGCGCTTCAAGTCGGTGGCTGTCCATGGCGCCCAGCCACCACTCAGGACACTTCATATTTCTGCCGCGCCACAGAGCGCCATCTGAATGGTTTCTTTTTAAATAACATGCGGATGTGCGTGTCTGGTGTACCGTGTCGCAACTCTGAGCGGCGCATCCGGTGTCTTAGTCAAAGTTAATTCAGTGTGCATGGTTATTAGTCTCGGTGTACAAGCTTGGAACTTTAAAGTAGCCCAAAGATGGCTGTAAAACTATACAAAGACACAAATGATTTTGTACTCTCTGCTTGGTCTGTGTCTGAGTCGTACATGTACGGCTGAATGCTGGTCCTCTCACTCATGTCGCTTCTCTCTGTCTATCTGTCTGTTGCCACACACAGAGCAGGGGACCTCTTGGCTCCGCCGCCTTGTTACGTTGGGCGGGAAGTCGAAACTAATTTTCATGTGAAGCAACACGCCCCTAAAACAGCGACCTGTGTACACGCCTCCAAAATGACACTTTTAAACACATTATAATAGAAATCTGAATTGTTTTTTGAATTGAACCTAAACTGGCACACTCAGAAGAACCATAATATTAATATTAAATCTTAAAAAGGGGTAAACTCGGTGCCCTTTAAATTAGACCATGCAAGTAAAACAGTAAATCTATGCTGGTTTTTAGGTGTCTAGACTTGCATTAGGCCAATACTTGATGTTTTTATAGTTGAATATTCGACAGTATTAAAAGGAGAAACAAATGTTTGGCAGTGTTTAGCAGGGTCATAGCAGTCATCATCCGCTGACTGCTGGAATAGTGAAGGACGTTTACTGAGATGATTCAGCTGCTGAGATGACTATTGACTGAACTTGACAAAAGAGCATAGAGCTCTCAATGAAAGCAGTGTATGGATTGAGTGTGGGGCTAAAGTGAAGTGTAGTGCAGTAACACGTGTCTGGCTTTCAGATCTGGTGTCTCTCAGTGTCTTCACTTTGTGGAGGGATACGCAATAGATCAAGGTCATCGTTGAGATCTTCAGAAATGCATTGCACTTTCAAACGGTGCATTTTACCATGTTTAAAAGCAATTGGATTTTAAACACAGGCAATTCTGGAAAGATGATGATTGTGTGTTTGAAAATTATCATTTCTAGTTATTGTATGGATTTGAAATAATCTTGCTGCAACAGAAAAGATGAACACGTCTAAATGTGGACATTCCAATCAAGCCACTCTGTTCACCGGTTCTTTGCTGAAAAGTCATGTCACTCAAGGCTGAGACTTTTTTATTCTGTGACACAGATGTCAACTGAAAATGTCTGCAGAAGCTGTTTCTACCACAGATTAGAAAATGAGGTTTACAGTAAAAAAGTCACATTGTGATAGAAAATAACAGATAAATAAAGTAGAATTAAGGTTGAGTGAAAGATAAAGGCCCAATCCCAATTCTATTTTTGTACCCCTACCCCTTCCCCTTGGCCCTTAAAACCGAGTGTGAAGGGGAAGGGCTTCATAATTTACCTGTAAGAATTGGGACAGCATACAGCACCTGCACACGTCATCATATGTCATTGCGATCTCTTGCTTCATACGAGATCAGACAATCGCGACTGCTGTAGTTATTCCAGTTGTGTTATCTTTTGGTATTTATCTTCAGGAAATCACTGAAGGCATATATTATATTATGTTATCATAACGATCAAATGTGGCAATAAGATTGTAACTATACTGTGCATTTACACAGTGGCCATATTCATATATGTAAACAAACCAAAAACAACATTAACATATCAGACACTGTAAAAAGGTCATTCCCAGCCACTAGACTTTTCTGACAGGGTATTTGAGTGTCATCGAGTGACAGAATGTTGTGGGACTGCTGTACAGGAGTTATTATTATAATGGATTATAGATCGTGAAAAGTAGTTTTTTTTTATTTTAGTGGGTTTTTTTAAAAGCATGACGGTAAAACACGAACACGGTTATAAATATATTAAAACATGTGCTTGTTTGTTGTAAAAGTTCGTAATAATGACAAAAAATACTAATTTGTGGATCTCTTTACTTCCAGTGGTCTTCATTCAAAGAGCTATCTACCTCTTCCCTTTAGCCTTACGCCTTCAAGCTAAAGAGAATTGTGACACCCATACCCTTTCATGGGAATGCGGAAGGGGTAGGGGTAAGGGAAAGGGCTAAGGGGTAGAACTGGGATTGGGCCAAAAAGTCACATTGTTGATTATGAAATTTGTGAGGTATTAAAGTTATATTTAAAGTCATAAGATATTTACAATATGTAAAATAAATGCAATCTAAAATCATATTTTTTTGAGATCGTCACAATTATGTGAAACAAAGTCATAATTAGGTCATACAAAATCATGCAGGCGCAGTGGGTAGTGCTGTTGCCTCACAGCAAGAAGATCGCTGGTTTAAGCCTCGGCTGGGTCAGTTGGCATTTCTGTGTGGAGTTTGCATGTCCACCTCGCATTTGCGTGGGTTTCCTCCGGGTGTTCCGGTTTCCCCCACAGTCTAAAGACATGCTGTATTGGTGAATTGGGTAATTGGTAATTTGTGTATGTGTGTGAATGAAGGTGTATGGGTGTTTCCCAGTGATGGGTTGCAGCTGGAAGGGCATCCACAGCGTAAAATATATGCTGAATAAGTTAGCAGTTCACTCTGCTGTGGCGACCCCAGATTAATAAAGGGACTAAGCCGAAAAGAAAATGAATGAATGAATAAAAATCACATTGTGAGTTTTGAAATCACAATCGATAGATATAATCACATTAACTGAACAATATATTCACAAATATTATGGGAGTCATATCATGAGTCACAAATATATTGTAGACATTGATATACAACATATATAAACATAAAATATTCATTCGTTTATTTTTTCTTTTGACTTAGTTCCTTATTTAGGGGTCGCCACAGTGGAATGAACCGCCAACTATTCCAGCATATCTTTTGTGCAGCAGATACCCTTCCAGCCACAACCCAGTACTGGGAAACACCAATACATTGTCATATTCATACACGCACTCATACACTACGACCAATTTAGTTTATTCAGTTCACCTATGGTGCATGTCTTTAGACAGTGGGGGAAACCGGAGCACCCGGAGGAAACCCACACAAATATTGGGAAAACATGCAAACTCCTCACAGAAATACCAACTGGCCCAGCCAGGACTTGAATCAGCAACCGTATTGCTGTGAGGCGACAGTGCTAACCACTGAGCCACTGTGTCGCCCAACATAAAATATAACACTGTATAAAATACAGGAGAACTTGGCAAAAAAAATTAATTGCAGTGCCACAGCAGTGCCAAACCAAGAGAGTACTAGTTTTTTTTACCCAAATTGCAAAATGCAGTTTCCAGCTATGTAAAAATTCTTGATTTGTCAATTTTACAGCTACAGTGGTCAGCATAATTAAGTGCACCCCATTTTGAAAATGAATATTTGTATCCATTTCTCAGTGAATATAGGCAATGTATTTTGGTGCATTTAAACAAAACAGATTTATTAAACAGATATATTTATTAAAATCATATTTTAGTCACCAAACATATTTAATTGAAGGATAATACAATTAAATTCAAGCAAAATATAGCAATAAATATCAACAAAAAAAATTTTTTTGCTTCTCTTGATTTTTCTTCCTTTTAAAATTTGTATTTAATATTTTTCTACAACATAAATTTGAGTGTACTAGTTTTTGGATGGTTATCGTAACTTATCTTGTTAGATAAGCTCCAGATTTGCCTTCAGTACTGACTAATCTAATGTATATGCACAAATATAATGTATAGCTTCCTATTATAAATATGAATTTAAAAGATTTGTGAGGGGTGCGCTTATATATGCTGAACACTGTCTCTACTACAGTAGGTTAAAAGGATAGTTTGACCAAAAATGAAATTCTGTGATCATTTACTCACCCTGTACTTTCTTTCTTCTGTTGAACACAAAGGAAAATATGGAAAAAGCAGCCATTGACTTCTATAGTTTTATTTGTTCCTACTATGTCAGTGGCTGCTGGATTCAAACATTCTTCCAACAGAATGTCTTGTTTTGTGTTCAACGAAAGATACATAGAAGTATAAAAGACCCCCTGAATGTGAGTAAATAGATAGTTTCATTTTTCCCTTTAGCTATTTCTTAAAGATGGAAACCCATGTCTACTTTTATTCTACAGATTACGCTACTTACAATCATATAAAGAACTAGTAAATAGCTAATCTAACATCATTCTGTAATAAAGACGTCATCTGCATTTAAAATGTTACTAATCTACTGTTGAATCTGTGAATTTTCACAGCTAGGTTTTGTGTCAAGCTGCCTTATTAACGTTATTCTCACATTTTAATAACAGTAGCCCATGGGGAAAAGCAGAATGACTGATTTTCAGAAACAGCATTACAAAAGGAATTAATTGCAGCGTTTTTATGAATGATACATAATAAATGGATGATAAAAGGCTGTTGAGAGGCTGGGCTCAGCAGAAGGTGTTTGTTAGCCATTTGCGAGGTCGAGCCCGCAGCGAAAGCTTTCTGTCTATTTCAGGAGTGCAGGCCCTGAGCAAGAGGCTGTGGCTCTCAGAGTAATTTGGGATGATTTGTGCGCATTAGAACTATGAGCTGCATCCATTCATCGCGTGCTGCCTCATTTTACACGGCCGAAAGCAGAAAGCATCATTCAGAAGCTGCTGCTGTCTAAACTGTCGATTGCTTCATCCAGCCAATTCTTTTCTCCTGCCCATGAGGCATAAACTCTCACCCAGTTTAAGATGCGTGAAGCTTTCCTTGATGCTTGGATCATGGAGCTCAAAGGAGTATTTTTAGAAAGGCTGAAAGTTTTAATGCTGTCAACACAAATACATATTTTAAAAATTGAGCTGGGGTCTGAACTTCACTTGTCAATCTTTAGGAATTACGGCCCACCATGTGAGTATACTTTCACACTTGGTCTATGGCTAGCCATTTTAACCTTTAATTTATGAATTGGATTAGTATATAATTTCCTGCTACTTGTACTTAATTTCTATTCCATAAATTACTAAATCATATTCATTAGCTACTAGTGCATAGTCTTCAGATGCTTAATCACAGTTTAATTGGAAATACATGCTTCAGCCTACATTTTTATGAAACCACAAAAATGCACTTTAACAAACATACAGGGCTCTATTTTAACGATCTAGGTGCAAAGTCTAAAGTGCGGGGTACAAAAGCATTAAGGGTGTGTCCGAACCCACTTGCTGTTTAAAGGATGAAAATTATGCTTTGCACCCTGGCGCATGGTCTAACAGGGTTGTGCTTGTTCTCTTAATGAGTTATGGGTGTGTTTTGAGCATAACGTGCAATAAACCAATCAGCATCTCATCTCCCATTCCCTTTTCCACATTTGCTTTATACATGGTAGACTTTGTAAGTGGAAAAACGGAACACTTCACTAACAAGAAAACAAACCATTCGCATGAGTATAAAAATGAGCCTCCTCCATTCTGCCTCTTTACTTTCTCTTGACTTTACTTTTACTCTTTACTTTACTCCTTTACTTTCGTGGATAAAGAAACTGTGTTGTATGCACTCCGCTGAAGACATTCATTGGCCTACATATTTAATGTTACATACAAGGTGTTAATCTCAAATATGCTGGTGTCAAATATGTAGCTCTTTGCAGTAATGGAAAACAATAGAATTATTAATGATAACACAGTGTTTTATAGACACGCCAAGTCCATTCGTCTCCAAGTAAAGCAGTGGTGATCTGTTGCTGAATGAATTCAGGGTTTCACCGATCTATCATGCATTCACTTTCAGTTACCTTATTTATATATAAATTGAATGAATCAGCTATTTTGAACAAATCAATTGATCGAATGCTACTGTGACTAATACTGCCTTTTATAACTTCATTTGTGTGTTATAGATCTATGTAGATCAGTTCACAGAAATGATGCTGTAATTACTGGCTTATTTCAGTAGTTCAGATTATGTTTTTCTTTTGTTAAACAATAACTATTTATTGTTCACTTTAATCTTTAAAACTTTGCAAACCTTTTACATTCACAAACAGCTACATTCAAAACACTGATTGAAACGTAATTTTCAAAAAAGGCTATTTCATGCATCCCTGCTGAATAAACTCTTTAAAAAAGTCTTACTGACCTCAAACTTTTTATGACATATTTCATACTTTTTATGAAAACACTTTCATACTTCTGGCACTAGTCAACCATCCTAGGAATCGCTAGTTTTTTATATTTTCAGTGATATGAGCATCATAGCTCATTAACTGCACATCTAAAGGTCTCAGCATGATCCTTTTGTTTATATTGAACAATCGGAAGTTAAGAGTCATTATTAATTCATTCTGCTCTCCAGCAAAAGGACATGGCATTTTCAGGCAATGCTGTATCTTTGCTCTGCTTTTCCTTTTTCGCCTTACACCCTCCTGTCTGCCTTCATTGCAGTGTGTTATTTGTTTATAGTCCTCCTGTGGAGTCTGACTGTCCTCCCTTCACGAACTCCTCTCTGCCTCCCACTGCTCACCCAAATAAAACCGGCTTCATCAAAGCCTATTACCCGTGCTAATCTGGAACCGGATACTGCAGTAGCTTGGCAATACTTGACAAACACATAATTACCTACAGTGATTGTGGTTGGTAATGTGAGAAATTGCAAATCACACTGTATGAAAGTTTTTACTAAATCATAAAACATAACTTCTTGTTTATTGTGAACTAAATGCACACAATATAATTTAATATATTTTAATATATGTAAATTAGAAAATTATGTGGCAAATTCATTTGTTTTCAATTTGAAGTTAATGCATTCATGCTTCAAATTATATAAACAGATGCAATGTCATTATGAAGTAACAAGCACTAATCATTTTAATGGCTAGTTTAAATTATATCTTTCGGCTCAGTCACCATAATTGTCATATGGGTTGTTTATGATTAGCAGTGATTGGTCGTAATATTGGAGTCATTTTTTCTACACATTTTTTTGTGGAGAATGAGCAGAAATCTTGACATTTATATACAGTATCATTAAGATTCCCACTAATGCTTTTCCACATTTGCTACTGTTTATCAAGTGAAGCCAAAACATTTCAGTGTCTATGTTTGTATGTCTGCTTTTATAATCATTGAATTTAATTTATACAAACTGGAATTCTGCTCTGTGCATAATATACTGTATTTAAAAATACACTAAGGCGTAACATTATGACCACCCATATAATAACCAATTGAACCAACTTTGGCTCACACTCTTTATTCTTAAATTTACTGAGCTGGCAATAGGTCTGGTTTTTGGTATTAGATAATGTCAATATTCTCTCTGAATTTAATGTTATGCACAGTGGATCTTGATTTTTCAGAACAGGCTGCGTTCTTTCAATCATCAATGGTCCAATCTTAGTAATATTATGCTTATTTAATGCATTGTTGGCAATGATGTATGGTTACCATGAGCTCCCGGTGGGGTCATCGTCTATATACTGTACGGGTTTGTAATGAACTGTGTGCTCATTACTCTGTCACCACTGTTGTATCTGCTGGTGATTTGTTGCACTGTGGTCCTGCAGTTGCTGTGAATTATGCTCAACAGTTTCTGCTCCCCTTTGACATTGTTGAGTTATAAAGAACACTGAATGACAGTGCAGCTACAATGCACATAGAGCTCATTTAGCCCTAAATGTTGCTTTGCAAGTAATTGAAACCAAACCTTCTAATGAAATGCTCTGTGCGCAATAATAAATAAAGAAATAAAAAAGTTAACAAAAGATAAACGATATTTTATTTGCCCACTATGTTTGGTAATATACTTAAAATATAATGTAGAAGATTATTCAATTGTAAACTATTGAATGAATGGTTGATTTGTTATAGGAGGCCCCATTTACACAGATGTTTACTTTACAAAGTCTAAAATGTTTTGAGTTTGTCTACTTTCGACCACTTCAAGAAAATACACAAAAAATATTTTAGACATCTGCAACCCGGTAGCGATTGACATTCCATGTATTTTTTTTCCCTTCCATTGAAGTCACTGAGTACAGGTTTCAAACATTCTTCAAAATATATTCTTTTGTGTTCAAGAGGAAAAAATAGACACTTATAATGGTTTGTAAACACTTAAAATGATGACTTTTTTGGGTGAATTATCCGTTTAATTCTTTTATGCATTTCAGTTATCCACTTTTGATGAAATCACCAAGCATGCATGTTAATACAAGTGGAAACAGCTTCTGAGATATTTGGAATGATTATTATTTTGTCAAAATTTAAAAAAAAAAGTTAATCTTTGTGGAAGACATTTGTGTAAACATCAGTCGCACCACAACAAAAGACATTTGTCAATCTGTTGTGACAAATGATTGTGGTAAATGTCAGGATGCTCCTGCTCCCCCAGAAGATGAGCACTTAAGTCTGTGAATGACTTCTTCAAGCACAATTTAATTTCATCTTTCTTTGAATTCCAGGTTGGTTGCAAAGCTGTGATTGTGTTTTTCCAGTACTGCATTATGGCCAGTTTCTTCTGGCTGCTGGTGGAAGGTCTGTACATTCATGCTCTTCTCGCCGTCTCCTTCTTTTCTGAGAGGAAGTACTTCTGGTGCTATATCCTCATCGGTTGGGGTACATGCATTTGTTTCTTTATTAACCTGCCATTAACCTTCGATTATGTCCATGTGTCAAAGTAACGGTAATACTTTCTCATTTCACCTTGCTGCAGGAGGCCCGACTGTTTTCATCATGGCCTGGAGCTTTGCCAAGGCTTACTTCAATGATGTTGGGTAAGACAAATGCAAGAACACTTCGTATTTAAAGTCAAGAGAGAAAGAGAGAAGCAAAAATCAGTAGCATTTTACTATAGGGACCAATACACATAAATAATTAGTTGCTTATTACAATACTATGATGTATGTATTACATACATATTTGTGTGTGTGTGTGTGCTTATTTATATTGAACAATTGTATGGTGTTTTGTAGATGCTGGGATATTATTGAAAATTCTGATCCTTTTTGGTGGATTATCAAAACCCCAATATTAGCTTCCATTCTGGTAAGTGTTTCTGACATGTCAGTATTAAAGTGGTTAGAAAAAAACTGCTTTTGCATGTTATGTTTGCTGTCATTCATGGTTGATGATTACACGACTGTCTAGTAGCAAATTATTATCTTCTAAGAAAAGGATTGTCATTATGTCAGTTCTTTGCAGAACTAATTGCAGCAGTCTCCATTAAGACACAATCAATCCATGCTATGCAATCTATGCAAGTTTAAACATTTAAAGGAATGGTGTTTGGTTAAATTATATGAAATCCGAATTATTAGCCCCCCTGAATTATTAGCCCCCCTGTTTATTTTTTATTAATTTTTTTTTAATTTTCAACACATTTCTAAACATAATAGTTTTAATAACTCATCTTTTATTCAACTTTCAACTCATCTAAATAATATTTGACTAGATATTTTTCAAGCCACTTCTATACAGCTTAAAGTGACATTTAAAGGCTTAACTGAGTTAATTAGGTTAACAAGGCAGGTTAGGGTAATTAGGCAAGTTATTGTATAACGATGTTTATTCTGTAGACTATGGAAAAAATATATAACTTAAAGGGGCTAATAATTTTGTCCTTAAAATGGGTTTTAAAAAATTAAAAAAGTGCTTTTATTCTAGCTAAAATAAAACAAATAATACTTTCTCCAGAATAAAAAATATTATCAGACATACTGTGAAAATTTCCTTGCTCTGTGAAACTTGTTTATTTTATTAGTTCACTACACACAAAGTGAAATATTTCAAGCCTTCATTTGTTTCAACTTTAATGATTATGGATTAAAGACGAAAAACCCAAATCCAGTATTTCACATAATTAGAATATCATGACAAAGTTCAACATTGTAGGCTTCCTGTGTCTTAATCTAGTCCCCTAATTAATGCAAAACTTTGAAATTGCCTCAATCTGGCTCAGTTGGCTTTAGAAGCATGGGTGGGGAAGACTGCTGACTTGATGGTTGTGCAAAAACCCATCATTGGAACCCTCCATAAAGAGCAAAAGAGGATTGAGAGGATTGTCAAGCAAGGGCAACTGAGGGCTGGTATTAGAGCATCAGGAACCACCACATACAGATGTCTGCATGACATGGGCTACTGCTGTAGAATTCCATGTGTCAAGCCACTCTTGAACCAAAAATAATGTTAGAAGTGTCTGTGCTGGGCTAAAAAGAAAAACTACTAGAAAAACCAATATCAAAGCAACTTGGGCTACCATAACACCTCAACTGTGTCTGAGGCTGATCGCCTCCATGCCACAGCAGCTTGATGCTGCAATTTGTGCTAAACGAGGCCCAGCAAAGTACTGAGGACATAATACAGTACATTAACACACTTTAAGGCCAACATGTGTTTAAGATCCTTATTTTATTGGTCACATGAAATATTCAAATTTTGTAAATTACTTGATTTGGGTTTTTCATCTTTAATCCATAATTATTCAAATTGAAACAAATGAAAGCTTGAAATATTTCTCTTTGTGTGTAGTAAACTAATAATATATATATATATATATATATATATATATATATATATATATATATATATATATATATATATATATATATATATATATATATATATATATATATATATATATATATATATATAAATATAGTTGAAATCAGAATTATTAACCCCCTTCAAATTTTTTTTCTTCTTTAAATATTTCCCAAATGATGTTTAACAGAGCAAAGAAATTTTAATCGTATGTCTGATATTTTTTCTTCTGGTGAAAGTCTTATTTGTTTTATTTTGGCTAGAATAAAAGCAGCCATTTTAATGTCAAAATTATTAGCCCCTTTAAGCTATTTTTTTTTTTTTTGACTGTCTACAGAAGAAACCATCTTTATACAATAACTTGCCTAATTACCCTAACCTGCCTAGTTAACCTAATAACCTAGTTAAGCCTTTAAATGTCACTTTAGGTTGTATAGAAGTGTCTTTAAAAATATCTTGTAAAATATTATGTACTGTCAACATGGCAAAGATAAAAGAAATCAGTTATTAGAAATGAGTTATTAAAACTATTATGTTTAGAAATGTGCTGAAAAAATCTCTCCGTTAAACAAAAATTGGGGAAAAAAAAAATAAACAGGGGGGCTAATAATTCTGACTTCAACTGTGTGTGTATATATGTATACAAATATATATATATATATATATATATATATATATATATATATATATATATATATATATATATATATATATATATATATATATATATATATATATATATATATATATATATATATATATATATATGTATATATATGTTTTTTTATGTATTGCTATGTTATTTTATTTGTGTGAAATTTTGTACTATGATATTTTATTTGTCATTTTAATATTATGTAATATGTCTGTGTTTGTATTTTCACTTTCTGTAAAAAAAAAAGCCAAATTGCTTTATAAGTCAATAATCTTTACTACAGGTCTCACAAATGTGTTAACCCAGCGTCACATAATCAATACAATTTCCCCTGAAATAATTAATGCAAGCTTGCAGATTACACAATAAACACACACACACACACACACACACACACACACACACACACACACACACACACACACACACACACACACCTTTGATCTATCTTCTAATAATTATTGTGACGTCATTCCCAGCGATCACTCTCTCATTAATTTTACTTTGAGTTTTGTCATTTTGCTGGATTTTGCTGCTTGTTTATTTCATCACCATATACTGTATTGATTTTCCTTAGTGCTGAGTGTTAAGATTTAAGTAACACACAAACCTGTTGACGTATGTGTCAGCCGATGCCACCCCTAGAGGGATTTACATTATACATGAAATATCAATAAAGCCTGAAAGGTGTGAAAAACATTCTAACAAGCCCTTCTTGCCTTTTCTTTTGAGGGATTCATGGGGATAGAGAAACAGAGAGGAAAAAGTGTCACTCCAGTCGAATGTTTATGCAAATTTATTTATGGTGTCTGGGATTTGCTAATGTTAGACTGGAAATCTCAAGCACTTCTCGTCTTCCCGCACTCTTATGGTTTGTTTTTGCGAGTCAGAAAGTAAGCACAGTCCATCTCGTCTACTTAGAGTTAATGTTGTCTGTCTCGCTAGCGTCTGAAGGAGCTAGATTTGTTCTGTATCTTTGCTAATAGACGTCAACCCATGCTTACTTCTGTTATAACAAACACTGTACTTTAGTACCACTGAACTCTCAGTGATTTCAGTAATCTTTTCTGCGCTGAAATCTGCACTAAATAACTATTGTTATTTTGTTTTTCCACCAACAACAGATGAACTTTATCCTGTTCATTTGTATCATTCGGATACTGAGGCAGAAGATCAACTGTCCTGACATCGGGAGAAATGAATCAAACCAATATTCGTAAGTATTTTGGACGCCATTCAAACAGGTTTTAAGTTCAGATATGATTCATTCTGTAATTTGTTCTCTTTAATCTCCTTGCCCTGCCGAGAAAACCAGGTCAAACTTTAAAGGGACAGATCACAGGGATACTGTATGGACATTCTATGACTCAAAAGAGATGTTAGTCTGGATATTAACCTGTGTGAGACATCTTGTCAAATGGGAATGAGATTTGAGATCTGCAGCGAAAGTGAAGATTATCTGTGAATCGAGATTTAAATGTCAGTCTTTTCTTCAATTTATGCTATCATATGACTTTGGGAATATTGCAAATGACCAGAGCCAGACAGAATCTGCTGAAGGTTTTTGAAAAAAAAAAACTTTTACTAAATATTAAAATTATTTTATCACATAAAAGATCCACTTAGAACCTTGTTTTGCTTACACCTACATTAGCTGTCTCATATAATGCATTCACTAAAACACAGAGAAAATTTAGTTCACTAATTGTATTGTATTGAACACAAATAAATTAACATTTGCATCATATTCTCTAGTACTGCTTAAATTAATATAAAAATGGAATAAATACATATCTACAATCGCAAGTATAAATGGAGTATATCATGGGCTAAAAAATCTATAGCGTTTTCTGTGGATTTCTGTAGGCGCAGATTCAGTGTGGGCCTACTAATGACCCATATGACTGCTTATTTATACATTTTTCATCATAATAAATAAATATTAAATACAAGCTTGGGACAAAAACAAGATGAATAAAGGGCTGTTTACACCGATGATGCACCAGACTTGCACTATACGTTATATTATGTGCACTGCTGAAAGGTAGCAAAGTGGTTTTGCTTCTTAATTGCATGTTAGTTAATTTTTTAAGTATCTTCACAATTTTTCTGGTTCATTCCATGATAAACTAGGCACAAAGCTGAAGGAAAATGAATTAATGAATGAATCTTCACAAATTGACTTCTACTTCAGTACGTTTTAAAGCATCATATTATAGTACTTTTTATTGCTTTTATTGTGTACCTTGTTATTTTGTACGGGAAAAACAAACCCACTTACATTCGACTATTTCTGAAAACAAAACAATATTTTTACTTGTCTAGAAAATTTGGCCTGATTTAGACATTTATTGATATATGGACTAGAAGCGAGACAAACTCTACTGACAATATTTTAACGATCTAGGTGCAAAGTCTAAAGCGCAGGGCGCAAAGGCATTAAGGGCATGTCCGAATCCACTTTTGGTATTTTAAGGATGGAAAAATACACTTTGCACCCTTGCGCATGGTCTAACATGGTTGTGCTTATTCTCTTAATGAGTTATGGGTGTGTTTTCAGCATAACGTGCATTAAACCAGTCAGAGTCTCATCTCTTATTCCCTTTAAGAGTCAGATGTGCATTTGCTATTTACATGGTGGACTTTGTAAGTGGAAAAACTGAACACTTCACTAGCGAGAAAACAGCGTCTGCACGAGTATAAAAAACAAGCCTACTTCATTTTGCCTCTTTATTTTCTTTTTACTTTACTTTTTCTCTTTACTTTACTCCTTTACTTTCGTGGATAAGGAAACGGTGTTGTACGAACTCCGCTGAAGACATTTATTAATCTACGTATTTAATAATAATTTAATTTGTTTGTAAAGCACAAAGGTTTGTTTCAAATCTATTTCTAAGTTCAGTTCTAATTTCCAGCAATAAATAAATGAGCAATAATAACAAAGTATGGTCAAAATACTGAGTTGTATCCAAACACAGGTCCTATTCTTATGCCCCATGTGGTGATGCATACGTCTCCAACAGGTGGACAAATCTAAACTTGTTTTTTATTGAAACAATATAAATATGCATATAATAAATAATAATGCTAATAATAATAACATTTTACTAATCCAAATTGTCATGAGTAAAATAAAAAATAAAAAACTCGACATAAAGAAGGCATGGAGGTAGTGGTTTTTATATTTATCTAGAAAAAAAATAATTTTTGTAATATTTAAATTTTTTTCATATGTAAAGATATTTGTGAATTGCTGTACATTTGTTATGAAGCGGACAGGAGACAGAGGTAAGGAAACGTTAGGGTGTTTATTAAATGACAACAAGGAGCACATGAAGGATAGCCAGGAGGATCAGGAATGATGTTGGGGTCTTTTCCTCCGTGGCTGGGTAACAGGAATACACGAGGATGGACAGCACACACCAGATACAGCTGACAGAGGATGACACAGACTTGGAAGGACTGGAAGACAGGACGATTCGGGAGGACCAGGAAGACTAGGAGGAATACAAAGAGAACAGGTAAGTAAATCGTTTGTTTTAGCTGAGGATGACTACGCTGAGTGGTCGCTCAGTTGTCCGCTTTCGTCGAGACGAGCCCGGACAATGAGCGACTGGAGTGCTGTGCTTTTATCTGGTGCTCGTGAATGTGATGCAGCTGTGTGCTCATTAGAAGTCAGGTGATGGTGATCTTCGTGAGTGGGGGTCGTGAGAGCCTGACCAATCCATGACAGTACCCCCCTCCCCAGGGCCCGCTCCTGAGGGCCGACACCTCCGACGCCGTGGTGGTCTCCCTCTGCCTCTAGGCGCTGGGAACTCAGGGTGGCTCTCATGAAACTCCACCATGAGACTAGGATCGAGAATATCAGCTCTGGGAACCCATGTCCTTTCTTCGGGGCCGTACCCTTCCCAGTCCACCAGGTACTCCAACTGGCCACCACGACGTCGGGAACGCAAGATCTCCTTCACTGCGTAGACGGCTCCTTCTTCTAGGAGCAGTGGAGGAGGGGGTTCCTCTTCGTGGTCAGGCTCTGTGGAGGGAAGAACAGGATCGTGATAGGGTTTCAGGAGTGATACGTGGAATGTAGGGTGAATACGGTAGTGAGAGGGTAATTGTAGTTTGTAGGTGACGGGGTTAACCTGTTCCACGATGGTGAAGGGACCAACAAATCGGGGACTTAACTTGCGAGAGGGCAGTCGCATGCGTATGTCCCGGGTGGATAGCCACACCTTTTGTCCGGGTGTGTATCTGGGTTCTTCAGACCTTCTCCTATCGGCGGTTACCTTGCTTCGACGGACTGCCCTCTGCAGATGTTGATGAGCCTCGTCCCAGACTCTCTCGCTCTCCCGGAACCAGTGATCCACTGCGGGGACATCAGATGGTTCGCCATCCCAGGGAAAGAGCGGTGGTTGGAAGCCCAGGACGCACTGGAATGGCGTGAGTCCGGTGGAGGGTTGCCGCAGTGAATTTTGGGCATATTCTGCCCAGCCCAAATACTGGCTCCAGGAGTTCTGGTGACCACTGCAGAAGGTCCTCAGGAACCGTCCCACCTCCTGAATCTTCCTCTCTGTCTGCCCGTTGGTTTGGGGATGATATCCAGAAGAGAGGCTGACGGCCACACCTAGGAGCTTGAAGAAGGCTTTCCATAGACGTGAGATGAACTGTGGACCTCTGTCCGACACAATATCTTCTGGAATACCAAATGACCTGAAGACTTGATTAAAGATATTGTCGGCAGTTTCAAAGGCTGTGGGAAGACCTTTCAGAGGGATTAGTTTGACAAACTTTGAGAATCTATCTACTATGACTAGAATACAGGTATTACCTTCTGACGAAGGGAGGTCAGTGATAAAGTCCACTCCTAGGTGTGACCAGGGACGGTTCGGAATCGGCAAGGGATGGAGCTTTCCAGCGGGTAGATGACGTGGGCTCTTGGATTGGGCACAGTCCTTACAGCCCTGAACATATTGCCTCACATCCCTTGCCATGTTTGGCCACCAGAATCGTTGGGATACTAGCGAGAGAGTATTGTTGATCCCTGGATGTCCAGTGCCTAGCGAGGTATGTAAGGAGTGGATCAGATCTACCCGGTGTTCAGGTGGTATGAACTGCCGATGAGGAGGGCATCCCGGCGGAGCAGGGGCTTCCGGAGTGGCAACGACTGGAGGAGCGTTCCAGGTGATCGGACAAATGGAGATGTGTTCGGGAAGAATCTTCGTTGGGAGTTCTTCATGATCGTGATGCTCGTGTAAACGAGAGAGAGCGTCTGCTCTTAGATTCTTGGGTCCTGGACGATAGGAAATGGAGAAATCAAAACGTGAGAAGAAAAGTGACCATCTGGCTTGACGTGGACATAGTCTCTTGGCCTCTTTGATGTATTGGAGGTTTTTGTGATCTGTGATCACCTGGAACGGATGTTTGGCTCCCTCCAACCAGTGACGCCACTCCTCCAAGGCTAGCTTGATTGCTAGAAGCTCCCTGTCTCCTATGCTGTAATTCTGCTCCGCCGGGCTCAACTTCCGAGAGAAATAGGCACAGGGATGCAGTCGGGGCGGTGTATCATGATGTTGAGATAATACTGCCCCGACGCCGGTGGTGGATGCGTCCACTTCCACCACGAAAGGAAGATTTGGGTCAGGATGAGTCAGGAGTGGGGCCCTTGTGAACTCCTTCTTAAGAAGGCGGAAGGCTGCGGCTGCTTCTTTGGTCCACTCCAGTCCTTTGGGTTTACCCTTGAGGAGATTAGTGAGAGGTGATGTAATCCTGCTGTAGTCCTTGATAAACCGTCTATAAAAGTTAGCAAACCCAAGAAACCTCTGGAGCTCCTTAATGGAAGTGGGTTCTGACCAGGATAGAACAGCCTCAATTTTCTTCCCATCCATACGTATACCGGTTTGGTCAATGATGTATCCCAAGAAATGAATCGACTTCTGGTGGAATGAGCATTTCTCCGCTTTGAGGTAGAGGTGATGTTCTCTCAATGTGTGTAGGACCTCCGCAACGTGTTGGCGATGTTCGGCCTCACTCCGGGAGTAAATGAGGATGTCATCTATGTACACTATTACACAGTGGTGAAGAAACTCCCGGAGGACTTCATGAATGAAGTTTTGGAATACGGAGGGGGCGTTGACCAGACCGTAAGGCATGACCTCATATTCATAGTGGCCAGTAGGGGTCACGAATGCTGTCTTCCATTGGTCCCCCTCACGTATTCTTATCAGATTATACGCGCTGCGGAGGTCCAATTTAGTGAAGACTTTAGCTTCTCGGAGCTGTTCCAAAGCGGCTGGTACCAGAGGAAGGGGATATCGGTATTTTACTGTACCGTTATTTAGGACCCTGTAGTCGATGCATGGACGCAGCCCTCCGTCCTTCTTGGCCACAAAGAAGAAGCTTGAGGCGGCTGGTGATTTTGAGTGACGTATGTACCCCTGACTCAGAGCCTCCCTTATGTAATCTTCCATTGCCTGATTCTCTGGAAGCGAGAGCGGGTAGATCCTACCTCTTGGCAACTGGGCATCTGGAACTAGGTCGATCGCGCAGTCCCATGGCCGATGCGGCGGTAGCTGGGAAGCTCTCTTGGGGCAGAAGACATCATGAAAGGAGCTGTACTCCTTAGGAATGTGGATAGACTGCTTCTCAGGAGGGCTCTCGACCGATGTTGCAAACAAAGAAATGGGGTTCCGACCTTGAAGAGGGAGATTTGGAAAACAGGCAGGTGTACATCCAGATCCCCATTTCTTTATCTCTCCTGTGCCCCAAGAGATGATGGGATCGTGCTTCACCAGCCACGGGCGCCCTAGAATGATGTCCATATTTGCACCCTCCAGAACCAGAAATTGAATCCTCTCTTGATGTAACAACCCCACTTGAAGAAGGATGTCTTCGCATTGTCGATGGATACGGGTCGAAGATCGAGTGCACTGGGTTATCGGTTGTATCTGGTATATATGCGAGGACGCCTCAGTACGGAGGTGGAGTTGACGACAGAGGGATTGGGAGATGAAGTTCCCTGCTGACCCGGAGTCGATGAGGGCTGTGACAAGGAGAGAAATAGAGGCAGTAGTTATTTGTACGGTGGTAGTAAGTGGTTTACATTGTTCAATATTCGTACTGAATACACTCACTGAAGTCCGAATGGGACGAAGGGGACACTCCATACGGGTGTGTCCACTGACACCGCAGTATAGACACAGACCCCGGGTCAGCCTCCTCTGTCGTTCCGCTGATGTCAGTCTTCCAGACTCTATTATCATGGGTTCTGGTTCTGGAGAGGCTGTTGACTCAGGCGATTGGAGGAGTGCAGACGAGGGGGTGATGGTGTCCTGTTGATAGGAACGGAGACGATCGGAACATCGGAGAGAATGTTGGATGAATCTCTCCAGACCCATTGTATCATCTAATGTGGCCAGTTGGATTCGGAGAGTGGGTTCCAAGCCGAGCCGGTACGTGGTCAACAACGATCTCTCATTCCATCCACTTGCAGCTGCTAGAGTGCGAAACCGGAGAGCATATTCCTGTGTAGATAGAGTACCTTGCTTTAGATGATACAGCTGCTCTCCAGCGGCTACTTCCCCATCAGAACGTCCAAACACCTCTTTGAAATACTCCGTGAAGGTAGTGATGGAATTCATGACCGGCCCGGCTTGGTTCCAGATCGTCTCAGCCCATTTAAGTGCAGGTCCAGAGAGTAGAGATACGATGTAGGCGATCTTCGACTTATCTGTGGGATATAGAGAAGGTTGCATTTCGAATATGAGGGAACATTGTAACAGAAAACCATTGCACTCCCCCGCTCCGCCTGAGTAGGGCGCTGGTCGGGCCATGGGACTGGAAGGAAGGGCCGAAGAAGAAACTGTGGAGGCGGAAGTGCTCGGTGCTGGTGGTGCGTTGGAAAGTGGAGCTGGTGGCTGTAGAATCCGCTTCAACTGGTCCACCAGCTCCTGAAGGTGATCGGGGGTGCTCATGTTGTCGTCGTTATGGGTCCGGGCTTCTGTTATGAAGCGGACAGGAGACAGAGGTAAGGAAACGTTAGGGTGTTTATTAAATGACAACAAGGAGCACATGAAGGATAGCCAGGAGGATCAGGAATGATGTTGGGGTCTTTTCCTCCGTGGCTGGGTAACAGGAATACACGAGGATGGACAGCACACACCAGATACAGCTGACAGAGGATGACACAGACTTGGAAGGACTGGAAGACAGGACGATTCGGGAGGACCAGGAAGACTAGGAGGAATACAAAGAGAACAGGTAAGTAAATCGTTTGTTTTAGCTGAGGATGACTACGCTGAGTGGTCGCTCAGTTGTCCGCTTTCGTCGAGACGAGCCCGGACAATGAGCGACTGGAGTGCTGTGCTTTTATCTGGTGCTCGTGAATGTGATGCAGCTGTGTGCTCATTAGAAGTCAGGTGATGGTGATCTTCGTGAGTGGGGGTCGTGAGAGCCTGACCAATCCATGACAACATTCTGTGTGTATCAAGTAATGTGTAAGCATTTTGGTCCTGCATAACTGTCACGCACTGCACTGGACTTTAAACCTGCTTTTAGTTGGTCAATGGCGCGGTCTATTTCATTTCCTCAGAATATCAATGCGACAGTAATGCGCCTTAACACACCTCCTTTATAGACCAGCGCGCCCATGAGTCCACAAAGTGGCGCAAATGGATTTGCTATTATAATAACGTGGTGCAAAAAGTGAAAATTACAGTTGCGCTGGTCTGAAAATAGCAACAAATCATGCCAAACACATCTTGTGCCTTATTGCGCCGGGTGGCCTTAAGTAACAAAAAGCATTTTATGAAGTACAAATGATCTGTTTAGAGTTAGTTTCTCAATTCAACATCTCAATGATTCAGATGATTTCATCAGAGTAAATCTCCAGCAACGCATCACTGGGACACATTCATACACACTCACATACCCTACGGTCAATTTTAGCATTCCCATTTCACATGTCTTTGGACTTGTGGGGGAAACTGGAGCACCCGGAGGAAACCCACGCAACATGGGGAGACCTTGCAAACTTCACACAGAAACGCCAACTGACCCAGCCGAGCCTCGAACCAGCAACCTTTATGCCACCCACTGCGCCACCTCATCACCTCTTTACTGATGCATTCAATTTTAAATTAAAAAAACGACTTACCTGACATTTTAAAGCTAATAGTTCACCATTTTCTCACAACTATATTTCTTGCAAACCTACAACCTTAAATAGACAGCTCAAAAAAGAAAGCTCACTCACTATTTTACCCTCAAGCAGTTTCGAATCTTTGTGAGTTCTTTATTCTGTTGAACATTTAAACCTGACAGTTTGTAACCGTTCATATTCATAGTAGCCAAAACAAATATTGAAGTCAATGGTTACAAGTATCCAGCTTTCTTCAAAACATCGTCTTTAGTGTTCAACAGAATAAAGAAAGTCAAAGAGGTCTGGAACGAGTTAAGGGTGAGTAAATAATGACTTCGTAAATAATGGGTTTTCAGTTTTGGATGAACTATCCCTTTAAATTATGTCAGTAAGTTTGTTCATATTTTGGGAAACTGCACTCAAAAAATGATTCATTGGATTTACTAAATATTTTTAAGGTAAGTGGTTGTAAACAATTTATATGAGCTGAATTTAAACAAACTAAATTTTACGCAGAATTTAATAATGTTTGACTTAATTTGTTTGCATAAATTCAGCCCGTATAAATTGTTTGCATTTGCAACCACATACCTTAAATACAATTTAGTAAATCCAATGAATCAATTTTTCAGTGTACTGATTAAATGCTTGCTCAACTAGTCATTGCTAGTCTAGTCTCCAAACCAACCTAAAACCCCACAGAAAACAAAATCTAGTTGGCCACAGGAGTCTCATTGGACATCACATTTCTGAAGTCTGATGGGGACACCAGCCTCTAATCAAAAACATCTGCTGTAGAGCAGCTATTCTGGTCTTTTCAGCAGAGTGAGAACAGAAGGTACATGAGAAACATTTCAGCTTATGTAATTTTAACACAGGCATAAAGTATGGGATATTTTAGCCAGTCTCTCCAGCAGCGAGTGTGAAGCCGCCGTATTGCAATCTCATCATCTAAAATGTCACTGGTCTCTCCGCCCCGTTCCCATGATTTAATGTCCTTTGTCCTTAAGTAGCTCTCTGTCAGCGGTTCGCACGAAAACAAGACTCAATTCTTAAACACCTGCAATTTTCTACCCAGCATCACTAATGTTGTTATTCCAGTGCCACGCTTTTCAATATAACCTGGTAATAATATCATTCTCAACTCAGCGCTGTGTGCAGCTTATGAATGACAGAAAAATATCCCATAACGCTATTTTTCCTATGTTGTTGTTTCTTCTTTTCCACAGGAGGCTGGCAAAATCAACACTTCTGTTGATTCCACTGTTTGGGATAAACTTTATCATATTCGCCTTCATTCCGGAGAACATCAAAACTGAGCTACGGCTTGTGTTTGACCTCATTCTCGGTTCATTTCAGGTATGCAAAAGGAATTAATCGCTCCGGTTAGCTGCAAAAACAAAAGTCGAGCCTAAATATCAATAGTACAAGTGACAGGACGTGCTCTCAGGCTAATCGTAGCACTGTTGTTCAGAAAGCAGAATAGTTTAATGATGTCTGGTAGAACGGCTCACGGGTGCTCAAAGAGAATCTCTGGCTCGCACACTTTGGCTATTGGCCACTGTTTCTTCGTAATTGCATAATTGGGTGTTTCTTCAACTGTGGGAGACTTTTGCCCTGTGGATGTTTGGAAAATAAAGTCTCTTCAAAACACTTCACACACTTACTAGTTCATTCAGTTCATTCAATGGCATGGCTGATTCAGGCACATTTTCATTTATGTTTTAGATATTGTGCTGGGGAAAATTGTATTTTTTCTTTACTTTTTCTTTCTTTCTTTCTTTCTTTCTTTCTTTCTTTCTTTCTTTCTTTCTTTCTTTCTTTCTTTCTTTCTTTTTTCTTTCTTTCTTTCTTTCTTTCTTTCTTTCTTTCTTTCTTTCTTTCTTTCTTTCTTTCTTTCTTTCTTTCTAAGTAAAAAAAAGACCTCAGTGCATAACCTGTAGCAATAAAGTTTTTATTATTTTAAGAATGCATTTAAATGTAGTTCTGTCATGAACACTCTCGGGACTTAGTGTGGTAATGAATATTTACAGTATATGACAATGTTGATGTATTTGATCTTGGCGGTATAGATCTGCTACGCTGCTGCTGCTGCTTTGATTATTGATTTTTTAGCCTAAAACAACGCGAAGCATTTTAGCTGATGAGGAGCAAGCTCATTGGCTGCCGAGGTGGCAGCAAGTAATCTCCTGCGCCATGTACAGTAGTTAATGACACACGAGCAGATCAGGTGACCTATCAGCCTGAGCACGCATAGAGTTTCATGGCAGAAATTTCCCTAATCATAGAATAAATATTACAATTTGTCAAATAAATATAGTAAATACAAATTTATAAAATAAATGTATATAAATAATTTAAATTGGTAATTTATATTTAGTTCAAATAATGATATTTGCACTCCTACCAAGGCATTTTTACAGGCATATTATATTCCAAAGGATTTTTCTTGTATTTAATTTTATAATTGTATTGTTCTCATTAAATACACTCACCGGCCACTTTATTAGGTACACCTTAGAAGTACGAGGTTGGCCTTCAGAACTGCCTTAATCCTTCGTAGCACAGATTCAACAACATACTGGAAATATTTGGAAGTAGCCATTAGATGATGGGTACACTGTGGTCAGACCAGGCAATTTTTTTTAATCTTCTATTGTCCAATTTTGGTGGGCCTGTGTGAATTGTAGCCTCAGTTTCCTATTCTTAGCTGGCAGGAGTAGCACCCTGTGTGGTCTTCTGCTGCTGTAGCCCATCTGCCTCAAGGTTGGACATGTTAAGCATTCAGAGATGCTCTTCTGTATACCTCAGTTGTAGCGAGAGGTTTTTGAGTTAGCGTTGCTTTCTATCAGCTCAAACCAGTCTGGCCATTCTCCTCTGACCTCTGGCATCAGCAAAGCATTTTGTCTTGACCATGTCTCCATGCCTAAATGCATTGAGTTGCTGCCATGTGATTGGCTAATTAGAAACTTGCGTTAACGAGCAGTTGGACGGGTGTACCTAATAAAGTGGCCGGTGAGTGTAAATACTTTGTCAGAAAAAACGGTAGCAATAAAGCTTTTACTATTTTTAGAATGAATTTAAATGCATTAATCATGCAATAAATATTTTTAAAATATAAATAAATATGTGGGCGTGCAGTGGCGCAGTGGGTAGCAAGATCACCTCACAGCAAGAAGGTTGCTGGTTCGAGCCCCGGCTGGGTTAGTTGGCATTTCTGTTTAGAGTTTGCATGTTCTACCCATGTTCGTGTGGGTTTCCCCGGGTGCTCATCTTTTCCCCACAAGTCCAAAGACATGCGCTATAGGTGAATTGGGTAAGCTAAATTGTCCGTAGTGTATGTGTGTGAATGAGAGTGTATGAGTGTTTCCCAGTGATGGGTTGCAGCTGGAAGGGCAACTGCTGCGTAAAACATGCTGGATAAGTTGGCAGTCCATTTCGCTGTGGCGACCCCTGATTAATAAAGGGACGAAAAGAAAATGAATGAATGAAATAAATATGTAAAAATGTGTAATCTAAATTATTATTTTACTTTTAGTTCAAATAGTCATAATTGCACTCTGTGATAAGAGTAAATGTACTTACATATTTATAAAACATAAATGATGTCATGGTACAGAAGTTTCAAAGGCATTTTTAAGTGTGACCTTCATAATAATAATAATAATACAAAACGGTTACAGTCTGTCTCAAAGAAAAAATTGCCTTGGGACAAAAAAGTGCCCCAATTATACAGTGTTTCCAAGGCAGAACCGGTAGAATGACAGGCATGAATTCAGGACGGGTCTGCCCCATTAGTTAAATATACTTACCCACCTATATCTTTGAGGCCAGCAACATTCTAGACAGTCTGGTATGAATATCCAGATATGTAGCCCATTGTCACTGCTATGTGTGATGCTTTGAATGAATGTCCTTGTAATTCTTACTCTGCACCAACACTGACATAAGCTTCTTCATTTGTTTTACCAGGGTTTTGTGGTCGCTGTACTCTACTGTTTCCTAAATGGAGAGGTAAGACTTAGATGGACAGAATGTGTAGATGCAGTCACAACTAATCAAAACCCACTTCCTATATCCAAGTGTCATTTAATTTCTCTAAAGCTAAGAGCTAAAGCCCAAGAAGCCTGTAATTGGCTTAGATTCTTCTGGCTCACATTGGCTGTTAGAATCTCTAGACATAAAGGCAGTGTTGAAATATTACTTATATATACACATGAATCTCCACAGCATCTTGGGCCTTGCTGCTTGTAGAGATTAAATAAAATGCAAGCTCTGTTCTAGTCATTTAAAGGGGACCTATTATGCAAAAATAACTTTTATAAGGAGTTTAAACACAGTTGTGTGGCATATGTGTGTAAATATAGCCAGCCTCTAATGGTAAAAATGAATTAATTCTATTTTTTAAAAATAATTACACATCAAAAAAACAGTCAGCAGGAACACTTTGACTGACATTCTCCCTTTATACGTGTCATCAAAGAGGGAAAGCCCTGCCCATTTGTGACAGTCTCTTCCTCATTGGCAAAAACTGCCCTGAGTGAGAAGCAGTTGTTCGCCATTAGAGTTATTATTTCCTGAAGATAATTTTGGCGAATAAGAGACATTATAAATGTGGGGTTTTAGGATGCACAAATTAAAACTGTAGTCTTCATTTCTAGGACACTTCTTTTCCAATTTCAGTTTTTCACAGAGATAACATTAATCCTATTTGAATCTGTCACTATGCTGAAGCACAGGCTTTGTAGCTCCACCCTCTTTTGAAAAGAGCACAATCTTATTTGAATTTAAAATGACAGTCACTAAAATGGCACAATTTGGATCAAAGCCTAAAAGGGGCAGTTTCAAAGAGTTATCAACAATTATCTATCTATGTGGTATTTTAAGATGAAACTTCACATACACACTCAGGGACATCAGAGAAACTTATGTTACATCTTGTAAGAAGGCACATAATAGATCCCATTTAAAAGAATTAGACATGTTACACTAATGTATACCATTTTAGATGTTTAAAATGACCGTACTTTACTGGACCATCACTAACCCAGGTTTCTTGGGTATATACAGATGTGACTACTGAGAATGCGTGTAGTGCTGCAATCTGTCACGCGCAGTCACGCACAGTGCTGCAGCAACAAAGGCTGCCTTTTCGATGAAAAAAAAAAACACTTTTGTGCTTTACGCAATATCCACCAGGTGGCGCAAGGAACAACTGCTTTTCCATTGTCGGGCCAAATCCATCGTTCCATTTGCAAACTGCGTCGCAAACTTGTACATTTGCAGCTACTTCTCTAGAGCTGTAGTTAGAAGCATAGTTCCTGGTTGTGTTCTATTCCCAGTTATCCCCTCTATACCCTATTCATTTTGAATGTTCCAACATTTAAACTATAAATGATTAAAAAAAATTAAAGCATTAACATCATCTCTCTTACAGTACGTGTTATTTGCTTTTTAATCTATTTTTTAAAGTTTAGTTTTAGCGATTTTCATATTGACAATTGCGCTCCATTCATAGTGCACTAAAATCATAGTACTATCTAAATAGTTTACACAATATTTAAAAACTCCTGTTATTGTTTTTTAGAAATTAACTAAAGTCTTTTTCCGATCCTTTGTAAAAAAGAAAATTAAAAATGGCTAAGACTGGCTTTAATTTATTAGTAATATTTATGACTAATTTGACACATTTCTATTGAAATGGAAACATTTCTATAGAATCTGAAAGACGTTGCCCTGCGGGAACACATTTTGATGCATGTTTCTGGCGAAAATAACTCTAGAGGTAGTAGATATTGCACAATTTATTGACTCAGAATTCAGGCTGTTTAGAAAAGCGAGTGTATATCCCACAATTGTCTTTAAGTTATAAAACTTGCAATTTGGCGACGTAGTGGTACAGTAGGTAGTGCTGTCACCTCACAGCAAAAAGGTCGCTGGTTCGAGCCTTGGCTGGGTCAGTTGGCGTTTCTGTGTGGAGTTTGCATGTTCTCCCTGCGTTTCCTCCGTGTGCTCCGGTTTCCCCCACAGTCCAAAGACATGCAGTACAGGTGAATTGGGTAGGCTAAATTGTCCGTAGTGTATGTGTGTGAATAAGTGTGTGTGGATGTTTCCCAGAGATGGGTTGCGGCTGGAAGGGCATCCGCTGCATAAAAATGTGCTGGATAAGTTGGTGGTTCATTCCGCTGTGGCAACCCCAGATTAATAAAGGGACTAAGCAGAAAAGAAAATGAATGAATGAAACTTTTAAAGCTTAAAACAATTGAGAAAACAAGAATATTTATATCAAGACTCCAGAGCCATGTACACTCTTAAACAAAATGTTTCTTTAATAATTATTGACATCAATAGTTCATCAGTATTTTCATTGAACAAAAAAATCTTTCTAGATGTTTATTTAGACCATTGGATGACTAAAATGCATATTTAGGAATAGTTTTATTGAGGTTCATTGAGAAAATTAAAATGGATCTTCTATTTTACTTATAAGAGTGTGCAGTCTATTTACTAATCCTTGGTAACATAAAACAACACTTGAAACTCATTCTACTTAACTTAAAGGGATCGCTCAGACGAAAATGCCTTTCTTCAGTTGAACACAAAATAAGATATTCTAAAGAATATTGGAAACCAACAGCCATTGACATTTATATAGGGAGCATAAAAGACTGTGGAGTTAATAACTTTCCAACATTCTTCAAGATATCCTTCATTGTCTTCAACTGAAGAATGAACACGGAAGGGTGAGGAAACAATGATAGATTTTTTTGGTAAACTATCCCTTTAATTTGACTTACGCAATACAGTATCATATGAGTTCATTTTGTACATCACCAACTGAGTGGATCTTATCCATCTCTCAGGTCCAAGGTGAAATCAAAAGGAAATGGAGGCGATGGCACCTCGAAAGATTTCTGGGTCCCGACACAAAATACCAGCACCCATCCATGGGCAGCAACGGCAACAACTTCAGCACACAGATCTCCATGCTGACCCGCTGCAGCCCTAAGACTCGCCGCGCATCCACATGTCAAGATGAAACGTCCATCACAGTCTAACTGACCCACAACAGTGATTTGCTACTGCCATCTACGACCAGACCCCGAGAGGCCATGCACATGTGCAGAAAGACTGAAATACTACATTACTCTTGGGAGATATGACTTACTAAAATTAAATTGTTTTCCAACATAGTGCAGTTTGAAGAGTCATAAGGTTCTTATGAGAAAAACGCAACATCCAATCATCTTCAGCAACACATTAAACCTGTAAATAAACCTGCAGTGAATTTCTGGAGAACACCAAGAGATTGTGGTTTCAGACTCTTGCCGTCATTTTGTGCCGACTCGGCTCTGCAGGGATGCAGAAGAAACGACGTCATCAAAAATGACTGATGATGCACTGTTGGAAAAAGAGGTTAGGGATTCTCTACCTGGACTGCTCTTATATATTTTTGCTTATGAGGTAAGTAAAACAAATGATAATAAAAAGGAGGCAACCAAAAGTGGATTGTTGAATATCCAATATATGGAGATACACTGTAGAGACCAAATGTGATGTTTCTTTGAAACATGTTGTTCATATATATTTTTTTGTGATGTTTCCAGATCAGTGTGTGTGTGTGTGTGTGTACTGGTTTTGGTGGTTTACAAGTACAATCCCTGGCAAAAATGATGGAATTGCTACACTTGGGAGATGTTCATTCAAATGTTTAATTGGGTAGAAATAGAAAACAAGCTCATACTTGCCACAAAACTATTTTTATTCAACAATCCAACCTTCTGGCTGTATGAAACACTTAAAAAAGAAAAGAAAATGAAATAACACTGTAGTCAATTACAACTGTTTTTGCAGATCAAGCAAAGACTCACACAAATCTGAGGAATATTATTTGGAATCACCATGTACTTTGCAGTTTTAAAACAAACTGTTGTATATGATTACAACTGCTAATTAGTCTGCAGTTAAAAAAAGGGCTTGCACACCTTAGTGAGTTGTTAAACCAAGCTGATTAGCATAACTCATGGATCCAACATGAGAGATGTCAATTGAAATCAAGAAAAGGATTATCAAACTTCTCAAACAAGGTTAATCTTCACAGAATGTGGCAAGAGATGTTGGCTGTTCTCAGTCAGCTGTGTCTAGATCAAGTACAAATCAAATGGGAAGGTTTGAAGAAGTGAAGCATACTGGTAGATGTCAAAGCGTCAGAAAACTTAAAGCAATATGCCTTCAACACAGAAAATGCACAACAAAGCAAATGAGGAACAAATGGGCAGAAAGAGGGGTCACTGTCTGTGACTGGACTGTAAGAAATCGCCTAAAAGATTTACATTTTACATCATATAAATTTATGATGACAGATTTCCTCAATCATTAAGAATATGGGGTTGTATGTCAGGTAAAGGTGTGGGAGAGATGAAAGTCATTACATCCTCTTTAAATGCACAAGTTTATATTGAGATTTTGGACACTTTTCTTATTCCATCAGTTGAACAGATGTTTGGTGATGATGACAGTTTTTCAGATTGATAATGCATAAGGCAAAATCTGTGAAAACTTTCCTACAGGAAAGACATAAAATGTCAATAGGATGGCCTGCAAGTAGTCCAGACCTCAATCCAATTGAAAATCTGTGGTGGAAATGAAAGAAAATAGTCCATGACAAGGATCCAACCTGCAAAGCTGATCTGGCAACTGCAATAAGATAAAGTTAGAGACAGATTGATGAAGAATACTGTTAAATCCATGCCTCAGAAAATTCAAGCTGTTACAAAAGTCAGAGGTGGTGCAACATAGTACTAGTGGTGTTTTTATTTAATGATTCCATATCATTTTCCTCAGATTTGAGTGATTCCATATTTTCTTCCTCTGCTTGATCTGTTATTATTGTTATTGACTACGGTGTTCTTTCATTTTCTTTGTGTATAAGCGTTTCATACAGCCAGAAGGTTGGATTGTTGAATGAAAGTAGTTTTGTGGCATGTGTGTGTTTGTTTTTTTCTGCACAATTAAACATTTAAATTAACATCTTTCAAGAGTGGTGATTCCATACCTAATAATGACATTGGTATGACCTAAAGAAGGTATTACAATGTTGAAATGGTTTATGAGGACATGCGCTGTGTCTTAGTAGTTTAAAATTTAAAATTTTGACATTCAATATTTGCCACAGGTTTCCTGTGAGGGTTGGGTTTAGGGGTAGGGGTGGGGTAAGGCCATAAGTATACTTACATACACTCAAAAATGACATGTTGTTTGTTCAAACTACTTAAATTACAACTTATTTGTCTTAGGTTCAACCTATTTAAATTTGTGAAAAAAGTACAGTCTAATGTAACCCAATTCTGGATGTATTAGGGACTAACCCAACGAGAGGGGCCTGGATGCAGATCTGGTGCAGTGCAATCTGTGCTGTATCCAATGCTTTTTAATGCGCTCACCTAACCCTACCCCTCACAGTGACATTACTAGCTCCATTAAGTGCATTGTGTCTGACATTGCATCGCTAAGAGATGCAATCTCAGCTTGTAACATAAAGGCTGCATCCAGATACTATTGAACCCAACTGCAAATTTAATCCAATGTTTGGGTTAGTCCATGTTTTACCCAGTTTGGGTTTAAATAGCCCAGTATTTCTTAATGCATAAGTTAACTTAATTCCTTAATGTTACCCCAACACAAATCCATTGTGTAAACCCAGCATTTTTTCACAATGTAAGTATATTTACAGTATAAAATACATTATGCCTATGGAGGGTCCTCGAAAACCACCAAAACCAACATGCGTGTGTGTGTGTGTGTGTGTGTGTGTGTGTGTGTGTGTGTGTGTGCGTGTGAGTGTGTGTAGGCACGTTTGGAAGCCGAATGCCCTTCTCTGCACTATCATTCCAGATCAGTCATCACAGCAGTGTCAACATTTAGTGAGCATGCTTGTTTTACTGTCATTGTGCCATGTATCACCGTGACATGACACTTTTGTGGTCTAACGTCAAATCCTTTTGTGCAAAGAACAAACTATCCATAGTGACATCAACGTCGACAATGTTCCCATCAAGGACGCCACTGTTGGAGCTTGATAAATCCGTCACGGTCGACACCCATCGACCACTTCATGCTAACAATGGAAGTGGTACTTATGTGCATTGTAAGTCTTGGCGCTACTGCTAACGGTTGCTTTTTTTACGTCCTTTGGTTGCTTTCAGTGCTTAGGGGATTTTAGTGTTTATATACAAGCTAAAGGGAAAGGGAAAAAAGGCAGGCCGCCTGTCACACCAATGCACTTGTCTTACAGTTGTGCTCATCGAGATGGACTCGCAGCCAGATCGAGGCCTGTGAAATCCCGGAAAGCGGCTCAAACTGGGTCAGCGACACATCAAGGTAGTTCAGTCTAGATTGTGGTCTCTTGTGTTTTTGTTTCCAGTGGAGTATAAAATAATAATTCAGTCACATCGGATAGAATATATAAAGGGAATGTACAGTGAACTCATTTTAATGCTAGAGCTGGGATGTCTCGGAAAGGTTATAATAATATTTAATGAAAAGAAAAAAAAAAAGCCTCAAAACATCATCCGAGGGCTTGTGTTTTATAGTTTAAATGTGTGATTAGCCAGAATACCTCTCATATGTCACAACGAAGAATGTATATTCTTATATAAAACTGTTTTGAGTTGTCATTTTCGATTTATATAAAAAGATCACTTTGTGTTAGCTGCCAGTGTGTGAAATGGTGCCTAATTTTAATCATTTGCGCTGTACAGGTTGTGTCTAGTTTTGGAATGATATATAGATACGCTGTTGCACATGAATTTACGTGAAGCAAAATTGATCGGTGGAAGAACTGGATGTTGTTTATAGTATTTGTGTATCTGTGCTGTGAAAGTGAGTACTATTTGTTCATACCGCATGCTAGACCAGCAACACACGTTACGAGTAATAAATTCACAAAAGAAGCATGACCCAAAATCTTTACAGCCATGTGTACACATGCTGAATATTTTTGTATTCACGTTTCAACCAGCTTGATACATGGTATATGTATTTTTGTAACATTTGGGACCATTTTTTCATGGCTGTTTTAATGTTCACAAGCAATCATTTTAAATAAACAACTTGAGCTGTACATTTACATCGCGATTTCTGTGTTAAAATGTCAGTTTGACTTATTTTATTTTGATAGGATATATTAGTCTTGTTGTAAAGCATGGAAAAACATTGAAAAAGTGGTGGTTAATTGAGAAATGTACACTGAAATGAATTAAAAGTTAGCCATTTGTAGGTTGATTTCAGCTAAAAAAAATGTTTTGCGCATTTCAGTCATTTTGTCAACAAATGGCATGAGTCTGGAGTATTTGGGAGCTGGACTATCTGTGCATCTGATCAATTGAAGACATTGAGATTTCAGGTAAACCTTTTTGCTAACTCTTATTTATTATAGTGGATGATGTTGGAATGACACACTTAAATATATTAATTACCAAATATTTTTGAGGTTTTCCATTGGCTTATGTTTTGCATCTGGCTTTTTAAGAAAGCTAAGAATATGCCCCGTGTCACAGTCTTCCTCCCCCTTGAGAGATACGGATAAATCATTTATTTGCTGTGTAAATTTCACTCTACTCAAATACCCAGCTTCCCCTCCGAGCCTTTGTGTCTGTCAAATCCCAGACATACTTTGAAGAACTGTTCTGCTTTTGCCTTCTGGTAAACGCTGAATGAAATAAAGGGCAAGAAAGCAAATGCTTATACCAAAACACATTTTTCAGCTTTTAGAGGCTTGTTTAATTGTCTAGATAATTGCAGTAATCTATTGTGCTGGTGCATGTTGATCCTGCAGGAAAGGGAACTTTTCCTGGTATCTGTTAAGGTTTTTCTGTTCAACTTTTTAACCCTGCCTTTGAGCTTTAAAGGACCATTCTAATCTGAAAAACACGTTGAATCAACAAACACAAGTTGATGTAGGTTATGACATGCACTTTAAACTTCAAAGACCCAAAGAACTCAAAACAGCGGTAAAACCAATAAAAAGATTTAACAAAATAAATGAGCTTTGGTATGTTTTAAAAGGGAGAAAATCAGTTCCCAAATCTTTTGCTAGTAAGTGGATAATTGACCCAAAATTTTTTGTTGCACTTTAACTGACAGACACACGAAGTGTTTTATAAGATCTCTATTCACATAGTCAGTTATGTCACAAGTTAAAGTAAGTAGTTGGGGAAAAACAATAAAAAAACAGCTATTTTCTTCTATTGTGTTCATTGTATTGGTTTTTCTTTGCATAACTGTAGTTATAGTTTAATTAAAAAGGAGAAATAATAGCAAATAACTACAACCCCAAGTCAGAAAAGGTTGGAACAGTATGGAAAACAATAATCAAAAAAAAAAGAAAGTAGTGAAATTTACTTTGACTTGTATTTCCTTGCAGACAATATGAACACTAAATATTTCATGTTTTGTCTGATCAACTTCATTTCATTTGTAAACATACATCCTTTCCTGTCATTCAGACCCACAACACATTCCAAAAAATGTTGGGACAGGAGCAATTTAGGGCTATCAGGTAAATTATTTAAATAATGATTTGATTTGAAACAGGTGAAGTCAACAGGTGATTGTAATTATGATTTGGCATCTAAGAAAGGTCTACTCCTTTAGGACCGCCAGTTTCCCAACAAACACATCAGAAAATTATTGAAATGTTTAAAAACAATGTTCCTCAAAAAAAAGATAGGAAGACATTTGGATATTTCACCTTCAAGAGTGATTAACATAATTAAAAGATTCAAGAAATCTGGAGGAATTTCCGTGCGTAAAGGACAAGGATGCAAACATAAGAAGAACAACCTTTATCTCTGATCCCACAGAGAACCTGTAAGTGATATCACCACATGGGCTCAGGATTCTTAGGCAAACCTATGTCAAGTACCACAATACGTTACATCTACAAATGCCAGTTAAAACTGTACTGTGCCAAAAGAAAGCCACATGTTAACAGTGTCCAGAAGCACCAGAAGCACTTTCTGGGCTCGGAGGGATCTGGGACGAACCATCACACAATGGAAATTTGTAGTGTGATAAGATGAATCTGAATTTCAGGTATTTCTTGGGAGAAATGGACGCTGTGTGCTCTGGACCAAAGAAGGAAAGGATCATACAGACTGAAACTGGGTTGTGTCAGTACCCTTGGCAAAGGTAATTTGCACTTCTGTCTTCAGTCCGTAAACATATTTTAAGTATTGTGAAAAGGAATGGTGACAATACAAAGTGGTAACTACTTTACTGTTCCACCTTTAGTTCAACTTCCAACACGTTAAATAATGTTTGTTGTATTATCTGCAAGTTAAGGTAAATTCAGAAATCATTACTTTCTTTTTTTATTTTGGGTTTTCCATACTGTTCCAACTTTTTCTGATTTGGGGTTGCATTTTGTGGTTGGGATAATTCTAATAAAATAGGTGGTGTTTTTTTAAGCTCGATCTCATGATGAAACTATTTTTTACACATTGTCACAAAATTGGCTAATACTTAATGTATTTATTCTTTTTTTTGTAAAAAAAAAAAAAAAAAAAAAAAAAAGAGGCGTGCATCATAACCCACCGCTAAATCCAACTGTCATTAGATAATGAGCAAATCGTAATAAATCTACAAATAAAATCATGTTAATTTGTCACTAAATATGAAAAAAATTACAAAAATTGCTGTAAGATCACATTGTTGTTGTTTTTTTACTCTTGACCAGAGATACCTAAAGTAGAGCCCATGGCACCCTACATGGCCTGCAATCCTATCTAAAATGAGAAGGGGAATGATGGGGAGGTGGTTGAGGCGAATGCCTTTGACAAGGATCATCGTTTAGAAATTAACATAACATAACATAACCTTTTGATCCTTTGTTTTATTTCTGAGCTACAAAAAAGCCAACTGAAATGAAAAGATTCAATTAAATACTGTTAATGAATCCGACTTTTAAAATGTAAATAATGTTACTCAACAGATGCTCAAAACATCTGTGAAGCTTGACTTGTGTATTCAGCATTGAGCTTGTGTTATAAATGGGATCGTTTATGTTTTATTGTAATAAGTTCATTTTAAAATGTTAAAAATGATACTGCATTAGTCAGTAGGATTTAAAGCAACATTTTCTAGTTATTTTTAAATGTTACAGAATAAATTAGAAAATTACCCATGGCAAATTTAATATATACGGTTTGGTCTATATTTGGCCCACAGCGCTCAATCCAGTTTGCTTTTTGGCCCTTTATAGGAAAAAGTTTGGGCACCCCTGCTCTTGACTGTTTAGCATTTCCTTTCAGTTTCAACTAAAAATCTTCTGTTATGTCCTATTAAAGAAGAAAAAAGTCACCTATATCTTAGATGGCCTGACGATAAATAACTGTTTTTGAGTGAATTATCACTGTAATGTCAAATACCTCACAATCTGACTTAACAGTCTTGCTATTCATACTGAGATGAGTTATCATCTAGCTATCATCATTTCAGCTCTTTAATGTCATTTTATCACTTCTGGGTATATTATGTTTTCTGTTACCCAGTGTGAATCCAATTAAAGTCACACCACAAAGTGGCTGCATTATTATAAACGCACACATCAGCAGGAATCTGACATGAAAGAGCCACTTCCAGTCGTTCGTCAGACTCTGGCTGAGAACGTTATGAATAAAACACTCAAAAACACCAAATTAGATCATTTTCTCTGTGTGGTTTCACCTTCTTCTCAGCTGGCCCAGAAAACAGATCACTGTGAACATTATGTGCTCTGTAATTATTTCGATTTTAACATGATGCTGTGTTGTGAAAATAGCAGGAAAGATTTAGTTTCCTGAATATAAATGTTACCCATTCATGTTAAATTTTCATTGAAACCAGTCTGTATTTCAGGAAACTGAAGCGTGTAAAAAGAGCAGCGTGTGCTTCGGATGTGTTTTTCAGTTTCATTCCCCAGTTTAGCACACTTATCTGTGTTTTTGTTTTGAAGAGTTCACCGCTTCAGTCAGGGATCATCCATCTTCTGAGGTCAGATCGTACTGATAACAAAATACATGAAAAATAAAGCTGTCAGAATGCTCAAGAGACAAAATATTTCATCTATCCCAGCTTCCCTTCGGGTCTGATGCCATATAAATTGTTCAGATATGCTACACTGAAAACTGGTAACCTGCAGTTGAGCTATTTATACCTGATCGAACCCTTTGATTTAGTTTTGTTGACGTGACATTACTGAATAAACTGTTTCAGTAACGTTATGTAATATTTCAGTATATTTTTAAATGGTTTATGTTTGACATGATTTAATAAATACACACCAATAGAAGCTAATTAAAAAGCCAATTACATGACAGCAAGCTTTAAAATGTAATTTTGTACTTCTAATCCTTTTTAGTGGATGTTTTTAGATCAGGTAAATGTAGTAATTATTAGATGTTTACATGCTGACAATTACTTCGAAAATTGGCATTCAATGTTTCATTTAATGAACATATTTAAAGCAACATACTCTGTTACATAAAATAAATATTTGTTTTTACCCATAGTAAAGTCTAAAAACATTTGTGGTATAAATATTCACCTATTTTCATTTTTGTTTTACAAAAAATAATTTTAAAATGCTGTAAGCCCAACAAATGAATTGAAGATCAGATATTATACAGACACTTAATGTGTCATTGTATTATAATTTTAATTACACTTTCATAGCATTTAATCCAATTTGACCATTTAATCAAATCTCCCCAGTATTTAACTATGAAACCATGTAATATTGTATATTCACATACTTTCATTTCAAGAGTTCACATTTAGCTGATGATTGATAATAAAGCTTGTTTGGCGTGCTGTCCTGGGAGAGAGCCCTGAGCTTTTGAGATCCTCGAGATGAGGATTTCAAGAGTTCACACTTAGCTAATGATTGATAGTAAAGCTTGTTTGGCATGCTGTCCCGGGAGAGAGCCCTGAGCCCAAAATATCCTTGAGCCCGGGGCTCCCTCCCGTTTGGAGGGCAAGAGGAGAGTTTGAGCTCAGGTCTCGAGAACTCGCTTGCTGTGAACTGCTGATATATATCTGACTAAGTTTTGAAGTAGTCAGTCTATCTAAGGTGCATGTCTTTGAACGGTGGGAGGAAACTGGAGGACCCAGGGAAAATCCACGTGAAACACGGGGAGGACATGCAAACTCCACACAGAAACGCTGACCGGCCCGGAGAGCGCCGAACTAGCAGTGTTCTTGCTGGTTTATTAATAAACCACACTTTGAGCTCAGGTAGGTCTTGAGAACTCCCCTGCTTGTTAATAGTGAATGCAAATTATAAATAACTAAGAGAAATATTGCTGATTAATCGCACGTCTATGGTCTTGATTTGGTTTGGTCAATTTACTTATGTTACATGTTTTTTGGCCTGTGGGAGGAAACCGAAGAGCCCGGGGAAAATCCACGCAAACACGGGGAGAACATGTAAACTCCGCACTGAAATGTCAACTTGGCCAGGTAAAGACTTGAACCAGTGACATTCTTGCTGTGAAGCAACAGTGCTAACCACTGGGCCTCCGTGCCGCCCTGTCAAGTAAAGGGGGGGGGGGGGGGGGAGTAGGGGTGGAAGGGGGGATTTTTTAAAGCAAAGATGGCTAAGGTAAGATACTCTGATTATTTATAGTGATTTAGAAATCCTCTGATTGGTGGATCATGCATTAGCTAATGTGGGACCTGCCGCAGTCAATCATAAGCATGAATCAAAATTAGGTTATAAGTAAACTGCAAATATTGTTCTAAAAACTGAAGACACATTAGTAGTAGATTTGAAAGGAAATTCTAGAGCCCTATATCTATATTACTGTATATGCTGCCATAATCATGTACATTATTATCTTGTACACTCACTGGCCAGGCGTCACGGTGGTGCAGTGGGTAGCACGATCACCTCACAGCAAGGTCGCTGGTTCGAGCCTCGGCTGGGTCAGTTGGCATTTCTGGGTGGAGTTTGCATGTTCTCCTCTTGTTCGCGTGGGTTTCTTCCTGGTGCTCCGGTTTCTCTGACAGTCCAAAGACATGTGGTATAGGTGAATTGGGTAGGCTAAATTGTCCCTATGGTATGTGTGTGAATGAGTGTGTGTGGATGTTTCCCAGTGATGAGTTGCAGCTTGAAGGGCATCCACTGAGTAAAACATGTGCTGGATAAGTTGGCGGTTCATTCTGCTTTTGCAACCCCTGATTAATAAAGAGAATAGGCTGTAAAGAAAATGAATGAATGAATGAATGAATGACTAACCGACCACTTTATTATGTACACCTGTCCAACTGCTCGTCAATGCAAATATCTAATCAGCCAATCACATGGCAGCAACTCATTGCATTTAGGCACTGGTCAAGATGATTTGCTGTGGTCAAGACGATTTGCTGCGGTTCAAACCGAGCATCAGAATGGGGAAGAAAAGTGATTTAAGTGACTTGGTTGTTGGTGCCAAATAGACTGGTTGGAGTATTTCAGAAACTGCTGATCTACTGAGATTTTCACGCGCAACCATCTCTAGGGTTAACAGAGAATGGTCTGAAAAAGAGAAAACATTCAGTGAGTGGCAGTTCTGTGAGCGCAAATGCCTTGTTAATGCCAGAGGTGAATGGCCAGACTCGTTTGAGCTGATAGAAAGACAACAGTAACTCAAAAAATAATTTATTACAACTGAGGTATACAGAAGATTATCTCTGAATGCATACACATCCATCCTTGAGGCAGATGGGCTACAGCAGCAGAAGACCACACTGGGTGCCACTACTGTCAGCTAAGAACAGGAAACTGAGGCTACAACTTGCACTGGCTCACCAAAATTGGACAATAGAAGATTGGAAAAACGTTGCCTGGTCTGATGAGTCTCGATTTCTGCTGCGACATTCAGATGTTGGGTCAAAATTTGGCATCAACAACACAAAAGCATAGATCCATCCTGCCTTGTATTAACGGTTCAGGCTGGTGGTGGTGGTGTAATAGTGTGGAGAATATTTTCTTGGCACACTTTGGGCTCATAAGTACAATTGAGCATAGTGTCAACATCACAGCCTACCTGAGTATTGTTGCTGACCACGTCCATCCCTTTATGACCACAGTATCCCAATCTTCTGATGGCTACTTCTAGCAGGATAACGCGCCATGTCATAAAGCGTCATAAGTCATAAATGCTATCATGTCAATATGGACCTGTGGAAATTTCTGAGGAATATTTCCAGTACCTTGTGGAATCTATGTCACAAAGGATTAAGGCAGTTCTGAAGGCAAAAGGGGGTCCAACCCGGTACTACCTGAAGTAAGGTGTACCTAATAAAGTGGCTGCTGAGTGTATATTAAATGGAACATTGAGTGATAATCTTTTTTTTTTTTTTTTTTTTTTTTTTTCATTTTTACAAAACAAATACTGTATGCTTGATAAAAATCCCAGTATCATGACCTTATAGAAACATCGTTGGTAATTTCTGACATAAAACACAAATGAACATTTAACTCAAAACACAAACTCTTAATGGAAAATACCTTTGAAGTGGACTCTTAATTTTTCATGGTCTTCTGAAAGTAATTTGTTATGAAGCTTTATGCTTTTAACATTTTCTTTTATTTTTTGATGGTTGATGAGTTAGAATAATCACCTCATTTACCCACTTTTAGAAAATGCTTATTACTGCATTCAGAGCAAAGCTTTTGCTGATTCTTCACAGCTTAAGGGGAGTTAATTGCATAATTTGTGCAAATTTTCATGGAGCACAGGATGGACAGAGGCTCTCGAATGTTGCACCTTTTGAACCAAATCTGTGCCAAAGTAATGCTGGATCAACCTGTTATAGAAGGAAACGATCCTCATCTCGAGTCTAGTGACCCCACAGCAACAGATAACATTGTGCTCTGTGGTTTCCATGTCAGACAGCATGACATTGTGCCAGAATAGATCTTAAAGTGATTTCAGCAGAAAAGCGAGATGATTTGCTGTGCTTTCAGTTCTAAGGCAGTGATTTCACCTTTGTAGGCGTGATTGAGAGCCACGACTGGAGCTCGACCTGTCAGACAGACTCCAATCAGAGAAAGCTTGACTTGCCTCAGGCTCTGCAGTGCTGATGAGAGGCATTTGAGTCCCACACACACACACACACACGTACATACACACCTGAAATGGCATTCATACAAAATCTCCAGGCTCCTATTGAGATTAAAGTCCTAAGTATACTTCCACACATACAGTAGTCAAACACACAGCCTTTTATAATAACATCAATCACATTAATGTTTCAAGCTTAAAAACACACAAACAAATCTGTAGTCTGTTGTTGCTTTATCTCCTCGTTTTCTTTCCGAATGTGCAACAATTCATAATGGACAAATGTTTGATGAATAAAAATAGAAATGTTTTTTCTTTGCATTTATTAAAAGTTTTTAGATGAAAACATCAGAATGTTCAAAAGGCTTTCATGATGCAACAAAGGTATAAGGTGGTGTTTACACTAGTGCATATTTGTTTTAAAACCAATAGGATTTGTTTCAGTTATGTCCGCCATTTACACTACAGCAGCACCATCAGCCCATGAGAATGGAGAGTTTTGAAAAGACTAAATACCCTAATGAAATCTTTTAAATACGAAATCACAGCTATACACAACCGGTCTGGACAGTTCTGGACTATTGTGCATCATTCCCTGACTCCCTGATCTAGGGTCAACTTAACCCTAATGAAAAGGCCATGCTTAAATCCACAAGACCATAAGTTCTTGCATAGCAAACCAAGGTGCCTCTTATTTTAAAAAAACATTTATTAATTAAATTCTTTTGAATCACAAAAGTCGGTGTCAAGGTGGCGCAGTGGGTAGCATGATCACCTCACAGCAAGAGAGTCGCTGGTTCGAGCCTCGGCTGGGTCAGTTGGCATTTCTGTGTGGAGTTTGCACGTTCTCCTCATGTCCGCATGGGTGGTCTGGTTTCCCCTCACAAGTCCAAAAACATGTGGTATAGGTGAATTGGGTAAGTTAAATTGTCCGTAGTGTATGAGTGTAAATGAGAGTTTATGGATGTTTCCCAGTGATGGGTTGCAGCTGGATGGGCATCCGCTGCGTAAAACATATGCTTGATAAGTTGGTAGTTCATTCTGCTGTGGTGACCCCTGATTAATAAAGGGACTGAGCCAAAATGAATGAATTAATCAAAAAGCTTGCGTTCTAGAGTTAGTGCTAAACTAGTCATATTAGTAAATTCATTTATTTTCTGATACGATGTGCCTTGCATGTTTAAAAGCGCCCCTATTTGCAAGTTATCAAAAAAATTATTCTGAAGACATAATAAAAAACAGCAACCAAGGCTCATTATGGAGACGTACCTACATCTACATTTTTGGGGACACTGAAATACGTGACTAGCACAAGGTCTGCTCATGGTTTTTGTTTTTGCAAATCCACCAGAGGCCGCTGTGTATGCTTTTTGTTGATCTCAAATTTCTTTCGCGTCCTCTTTTAGCATAAATCCATCAGAGGGCACAATATATACTTACAATACACACTTACAAAATACATGCCAGCCTGCTTCGACTGATCGACTGATCCACCCACCCCTGTGCTTAAACCCAACCAATAGTGTTTTCAAAAGCAGTCGTGGCCGTGTGATTTCTCCATGTTTTTAGCCTGTTCATTTATTTCATTTTATTGCTTTGGTTTTACCTGGTTTCTGGAACTGTTCTTTGCCAGACTCGAAACACGTCATCACGGTCATATCAGCTTCATATCAAAAGTTCATTGACGTACGCGCGAGCTACTGGGCAAACTCGTAACACCAGAAAAGCCGTCTGTACAGAGGTAAGCAGTGGTTGTGCTAAAAGTAACAGAAGTCATCGGTAGCTTCATGATGCCCCGTAGCGCTTATTTTAAAAGACGAAATGCTGCAATACATACCTCAGACTACATAACTCATGCTTTCCAGAAATGTAGACAGTGGTATGTATCAACAATGCACCTGTGTTGAAAGAAAAAAAAACATGCTGAACATAAAAGAGTAATGACCTATGATGATGAAAGCGATGGTAAAATCATCTGCTCAAAACAAACTATGATAAGTCCCAAATGTTTTTGCAAAGCTTAAAATACAATTTAAAAGCGTAACTAGGTTAATTAGATTAACTAGGCAAGTCATTGGACAACACTGCTTTGTTCTGACAGGGGGTTCATGAGTCAGTGTACCCTTTACCCTTAGTGCTGGGTTGTGGCATCAAGTTAAAAACTAATTTTATTTTAATATATATATATATTTATATGGAAATGAGAATGGAAATGTGTATATATATATATACATTTAAATACTGTGACAAACTGTGACAAAAAATACTAGCTGTATTATACATCACTTGGGAAATATTTGAAAAAGAATTAAAAACTTGCCAGATGGCCAAAATTTTGTCTTCATCTGCATCTGCAGAAGTTATTTTTTATTGCGGAGGAGATCTATCCATGTTAAATATACATGCATGGATCAATAAATATATAAATAAATATGCCTGAATAAGTAGTAGTAGGGGCGTCACGGTGGCACAGTGGGTAGTACGATCGCCTCACAGCAAGAAGGTCACTGGTTCAAGCCCCGGTTGGGTCCGTTGGCATTTCTGTGTGGAGTTTGCATGTTCTCCCCATGTCCGGGTGGGTTTCCTCCGGGTGCTCCGCTTTCCCCCACAGTCCAAAGACATGCGATATATAGGTGAATTGAATAAACTAAATTGGCCATAGTGTATGTGTGTGAAAGAGTGTGTATGGGTGTTTCCCAGTGTTGGGTTGCGGCTGGAAGGGCATCCGCTGCGTAAAACATGTGCTGGATAAGTTGGCGGTTCATTCCGCTGTGGCAACACCTGATTAATAAAGGGATTAAGCCAAAAAGAAAATGAATGAATGAATGTAATAGTAGGTTAATTTCATTTTTTTTAAAGTTTGCATTCTGTGTGATCTAATATTTTTACTTTCTATACTATTAAAGTCTTTCTAGATAAACATTTGCTAAAAATTTGTATTAAATCGTTAACTTGCGTTACGTTTCAGCTTTTCATTGTTTCTTAGAAGACGTGTTGTGTTTTTATTAAGGTGTTCTATTTTCACAAATGCAGTATGTGCGTACAGTATGTGTTCATTCAGCCTTCTGTGAGCCATATTCTTCTAATATTCTCCTCAGATGTTCGACTCTGCTGCTATTTAACCTGTGAACATGGGCTCTACTACTTGTCTTGGTTATAAATTGAGTGCTGGGCCAATTATAAGCTTCAAAGCTTCCTTTCGTAGCTGAGGGACCATTGCACAGCGCAGGAATGTGTATATTATGAGTCAAGAAAATATTAGATTCATTAATGTGTTATGCTGGCACTGTCCCCCAGCCATTCAGACACACAAAGGCCATTTTTTTGGATTTCACATCCATTTTTTTTTTCTTCTTTTGCTATTCAAAGCCAAGGTTGTGGTTTCACACACATTTGAAAGTGAAAATTAATTGCAGCGAATTCATGATGTTGGAGAATATAAATTATGAGACCTGCATTACATTCATGACCAGCATGTCACATATTTTCCACATATTATTTTAATTTGCTATATGAGATTGACTAGACAAGACTCTCTATTATTAACTAAATAAACATGTATTTGTACATGTTGGCAGATGTGTAAATGTAATTATAATTGCATTGGTCATTTCCAGATGCTTGCCAGCTATTCCCTGTATTTCCAACAGAAACAGAGATATATATTAACTGCAAAACCACACCAATGATTGCTATTATCTTAATTAATATTGCTTTTGGTGCCAGAATTAATTATTTTAATGGTCATAGTATATCATATTTTTTATATTAGTGTTGTGCTATTATGGAATTAATTAGATTTACAATATTTGAAGTCCTAAAGCTGTTTTGTTTTTAAAATCACAATATAGAGAATCGCTGTGTTTCCATCCAAAGATGCAAATTAGACTTAATGAGCATAACTGGAATTTTGCATAAAACATTTGTAAATACGTTCACCTTTTTTCATCATTTGTAAACACCCTTTCCATCCAATGTGTCAAAGAGAGCAAAAACATCACTTCCTGATAAACTGGCACCAAATTTGGAATTTTCTGTGGTAGGAGAAGTCACTGTGGGCCTTTTTTATATATACAGTAATAAATTACTAGCATCTTAGAAGACGAAAATAGAATGCAATGAGTGTGTGAGATTGCTCTTTGGGAGCGCAGCCGATTAAGACAGTTCTTGGAGGTAATAATTCTGAACCACTTTGATGATGTAATTTTTCTAAGGAATTTTAGACTAACTACAGATGTGGCTACTAAGAACATGTGTTTCTTCACGCGTAGTGCTGCAATTTGTCACGCGCAGTCACTGCCTTTTCATAAAAAAATAAATTTGTGTGGCAATAGCCACCAGGTAGCACAAGGAGCAACCGCTTTTCCATTGACTCAGTTGTCAATGGTTTTTGTCACATTTAAAATGTGTGTTTGTGCATGAAACATGCGTGTTTAGATGCATGTATTTGTTTGTGAGAGACCGGGCAAAAGAGCGCTCTATTCAGCTCTGTCGATGACTCGAGCAGCTAGATTTCTTTCTTTATTTATTTTGGAGATAATGAATACATAATTGTATTCACATACGAATACAACAGAAAGACATAAAACTTTACAAATTACATGTCCACTTTTGTAGGCTCAACACAATTTCATAGATCTAGATAAAATAGCCTTAGCTGTATTGAAATCATTTAAAGATATACAAATATCACATATAATAAAAACATTAAATAAACCAATACATAGGGCCCTATCATACACCCGGCGCAATAAGGTGCAAGACGTGTTTCTATGACGTGTTGCTATTTTCAGACCATAATTTTCCTGTTTTCTGCCATGTTGTTTAAATGGCAAATCCAGCTGTGCCACTTTGTGGACTCATGGGTGTTTCGGTCTAGATGAGAGGTGTGTTAAGGCACATTGTTGGCACGTTGCTATTTTGAGGAATTAAAATACACTGCACAATAGACCAGCTGAGAGCAGGTCTAAAGTCCAGCGCAGAGCGCGTTAGTACACATTGCTTAGTACACACAGGATGTACAACAATACACAAATATCTTTACAAATGAAAAAGAATTAAAAGAAATAAAATATTACAAAAATTATTATTTTCTACATAAGTATAAAAACCACTGCCTCCATGCCTTCTTCACCTCGGGGGGCTTTTTCGGTTTATTCATGACAATTTGCTTTTGTATAATGTTATTATTTGTAGTTTTATTTATTATATGCATATTTGTATTTGTTGTAGCTTAGATTTGTCCACCTGTCAGGTTTTGGACCATATGGGCATAGCGTATTTGGATATAACTCAGTTGTTTGACCACACTTTGTTATTACTGTTAATTTATTCGTTTGCTGGAAATTAGAACTGAATTTAGAAACAGTTTTGAAACAAATCTTTGCGCTTAACAAATGAAATTAATTATGTAGGCTAATGGATGTCTGTACGTACAACACGTTTCCTTATCCACAAAAGAGATTGAAAGTGAAAGTGAAGAATGAGGAGGTTCATTTTTTCATTCCCGTGCTGCAAATGCTCTGTTTAACTGTTTTCTCGCTAGTGAAGCGTTCAGTTTTTCCACTTACAAAGTCCGCCATGTAAATAGCAAATGCAACTGGCTCTTAAAGGGAATGGGAGAAGAGACTCTGATTGGTTTATTCTCAAAACACACCTATAACTCATTAAAAGAATAAGCTCAACCCAGTTAGACCATGCGCCACAGCGCAAATCGGATTTTTCCGTCCTTAAAATAGCAAAAGTGGACTCTGACACTACCTTAATGTTTTTACACCCTGCGCTTTGGACTTTGCGCCTACATCGGTAAAGATCTAGAGCCCATATACTCTGAACTCTGCTACTTCATAAGCCGTGGTGGGTGTTTTTCTCTGTCCTTAGATATTTGCATTAGATGTCGTCTACCCTGTTGTTGTCTATTGGAAGGAATACGTCAATAGAGCTGCCATTTTAATACAGGGTAGCGCTCTTTTGAAATGAATGCGGGACCAAGCTGCAGTGGAGGACCGTGGCAATCCAGAGTCAGAGATATACACATATACACATATATCTATGATCGGGAGTTTTCCCTGTGGTCAGTACGCAAACATATTTTTTAATTACGAAAATGATCATTTTACATCACTTTTCTCTATCAATGGTTAAGTGTCCGCATGGGTATTGCTGACAAAGAGCATGTGTTTGTGTGCATGGAAATGTATTATCCTCCCTCTCTCTTTAATTTGATCTAATTCGTCTCCTGAAACACACCCCCTCTCCTTCACTTCTGATTCTAACGTAGGGATCGATTCGTTTGTGAAAGAATCTCTGTTATGAACGACTCATTCACTTAGCCGACAATAATTCAAGTTCAAGTATAGCACCACAGCATCTTGTTGTCGTATTACTTGCATGCAAATCAGCCTGTTGTTGGAGACCCCCAAAACCAAAATATGGCCTTTTATAGAGCATAATAAGGGCTCTTTAAGGGTAAAAGTTAGTGTGCTCCAAAACTAGAGAGAATTCCTGTTTAGAAGATATGATATTGAAATAAACATCCAAAGCTTGCAGTTTATCACTTCCGCCTAAATGGAATAGGTTTTTTTTTCATGTCACCTCATACATTAGTTTCTCCACAAATCTTGACCAATCAAATGCTCTTTAGTATCTGACATGCCCCGCCCACTTCAGTTTCATTTGATGCACTTTCATGTCACTCTCACTGGCAGAGCTGTAATTAAATTGAATGTTGAGATTACATCAAACATTGAATAAAAATGCCCATTTCAAAGCACTTATCGGGACCTTTAAATTACAATGAATACTTTCCTGCAAAATAACTAGTAAAATATGATGTACTGTCATCATGGCAAAGACAAAAGATAATTTTTTCCAATAAATATCATCTGGAAAATAATATTAATAATAATAATAATAATCTTATCTTCAACTGAATTACCGGACTCTTTTTTCCTAGTGCCAGTCCAGTAAAACATCTACAAATGTTTGAATACACACTGAGCCTATTTAGATCCAATGGAGCAAGTCATTATGAGACGAGTGAATGGGTGAACAGAATCAAGCTAAGTGCCATTCGACCAATAATTCATGTTTTCTCAACAGTTCTTCTCCACTTTAAGGATAGCTTGACATTTTCTCCTCCAGTCAGTCCAAGTTGGGGAAGATGCACTCTTAGTGGTGCAGACTCAGCCTGTGGCAAACTGCACAAGTTTTAATGGGTTTATGTGTTTGATTTTTCCAGAGGTGGAGAATTTCACACATGAATGGAGCAGACCACTAACATCAAACACAGACAGAGCTTATCGACCGTTGACTTTCTTACCATGCTCCGAGGAAGACTAGGAAGCAAAACATATAGGTTTATTTGCATCGCCTTCTGAATTAGGGGGAAAATATGGCCGTTCTGAACTGCTAGGAACAATCCAATGCTTCAGTGTTCATATGGGTCAGCCAAGACAAGATGTCCCGTTTGGTGTCTACATCCAATTAAAATTACAATAGTGATTTTATACACACAGAAAGCATTTTAAGTGTAATTAAAGTGTCTACTTTAATGTTTCAAAATATGGCTGCAAGCAGCAATTAAAGGGATAGTTCATTTAAAAATGGAAATTATGTCACCATTTACTCACCCTCCACTTCTTCCAAGCCTGTTTGAGTTTCATTTTTTCTGCATAAGAAGAGGCTTTAAAGAATGCTGGAACCAATTCCAAAGAAATTGACTCTATTGTATTTTTTCCTATATGGAAGTCAATGGAGGTGACGTGGTGGCACAGTAGGTAGTGCTGTCCCCTCACAGCAAGAAGGTCGCTGGTTCGAGCCTCGGCTGGGTCAGTTGGCATTTCTGTGTGGAGTTTGCATGTTTTCCCTGCGTTTGCGTGGGTTTCCTCCGGGTGCTCCGGTTTCCCCCACAACTCCAAAGACATGTGATACAGGTGAAGTGGGTAAGCTAAATTGTCTGTAGTGTATGTGTGTGAATGAGTGTGAGTGGATGTTTCCAGTGATGGGTTGCGGCTGGAATGGCATCCGTTGCGTAAAAACATGCTGGATAAGTTGGTGGTTCATTCCACTGTGGTGACCCCAGATTAATAAAGGGACTAAGCTGAAAAGAAAATAAATGAATGAATTAATAGATGGAAGTCAATGGGTTAAGGCTAATTTATTTACTCATCCTGTCCACAAGTTTGCATGGGCAGGCTGAAAAAAATGACTTCATTGTGGCATTGGCAGAAGTTCGCTTTACAGAAAGTGTACATGGCCTCATTTATGCTTGTGGCATGCACAGCATTTTTTGTAAGTACATACTCAAAGGTGCTTAAACTTAAAGCCTAGTCTGGAGTCAATGTCCATGTGTCACTTCTTTAAATAATCAAAAAAGCTGCTTGATGAGAAGTCCTTTAAGGTTTTATTGATTTTTTTTTTTTTTTTTTTTTTTTTTTTGAGAAAAAACAGTATATATTAAAATACACATATATTGTTGTCAGGTGGACACATACCGAGTTTCCGAAAGGTTTGGCAAAAAACAATCGAAATGGCCAACATGAGTGTACTGCTAAAGAGACAAGATTCTAGTAAGATCGCCTGAATATCCATTTTTTTATCTTCTTACCACTGTAATGTTTAGTCTGGATACAAACAAGCATCATCTTATTTGTTTTTCCAGAGCTGTATATTACTACAGTGCTATTTACCACTGTGATATTTCTGCAGAAATGATCAAGCTTTTAGGGTTATTCATGGTTTGTTGAAAGTATTTTGTTTATGTGAAACATTTTTCAATTTAATTCTAATGTTGGATGGTTTAAGGATTAGTAAAGTAACCACCTCATTTTTCTATTTTTCAAAATGCTTATTCCTCATTTTGAGCAATGCTTTTTGCCCTGCAGAATTTTTAAAGAGACAGCTCACCCAAAACTAAATATTCTGTCGTTATTTTTCATTTCTATTTGCAGGAATGTTGAAAACTGGTAACCATTGACTTGCATTGTTTTTGTTTTTCCAACTACAGTATGTCATTGACTACCAGTTTCCAAATTTGTTTAAAATATTTTTCTTTGTTTAACATAAAATATACCCCTTTAAGAAAAGTCTCTGCTTTGGCAAGCTCTTCGTCAAATCAGTTTTCAAGAGTTCCCACTTAGATATGCTTGGCGTTTAAAGCAGGTTTGGCATGCTGTCCTGGGAGAGACCCTGAGCTCGGAGATATTTGAGCCCAGAGCACCCGCCCGGTCAATAAGCATATCAGGAGATCCGAGATCAGGTAGGTCTCGAGAGCTCCCCCTTTAGAAAAGGGAGGAAAAGGAGGAGATGGGGTGGAAGGGGGATTCTTCCAAACGAAGATAGAACAGTAGGGAGAAAATGATGCATTTATAGTAAACTGGGATCACTCTGATTGGATTATTACTGATTACAGATGAGTGGCCAGTAGTGCTCAATCATATCACGTGCTCCTCTTGAAATTAGTTTATGAAACTTCACTTTGTGTTTTTCCAAAAACTGATCATCTATTTTCTAAAAGAGTTTTAAAAGGTATGCTTTTTGAAAAAACTAAAATGTAAAGACAGAATTTTGTGAATTTGAAGTAACTTGTGTAAATAAAATAGAAAGAATAGAAAATGACATAATTCAGAATTAATATCACAAATACAAAAAAATGTCTGTTGGTGGTGCTACAGAGTTAGACTCCAAATTTGCTGTGGTCAGTGTTGAAAATTTCACAACTTTATATAATACTCTATGGTTCTGTGCACTGTTACAGATTCCAGAGCAGAATAAAAACATCAACAATTATTAACAATTCAGTATAACAGATATATTCATCTACAAATTAAAAAAAAATATTTATTTTTGATTTATAAATTAAAACATATCATATAATAATATAGAATAACATATACAGATGTGCTATCAAACTTAATTTTATTATACTTTAAGGTATTAACATTTTCTTTCTGAAAAATGAGTAAATGGCCTGATGGATGCTGACAAATCATTAACATTTTCAATGAACTATAAAATGTAATAACATTCTTGCACTAAAATATGCCCAACAAGACGTTTGGGTTTATAAATTACTGTTTATGAGTTACAGTGCTCAGCATAATTAGGTACACCCCATTTTGAAAATGAATATTTGTATCCAGTTCTCAGTGAATATAGGCAATGTATTTTGGTGCATTTAAACAAAACAGATTTATTAAACAGATATTTATTAAAATAATATTTTAGTCACCAAACATATTTAGAAATTGAAAGATAATACAATTAAATTTAAGCAAAATATTGCAAAAAATAAATAAATCAATAAATTACAACCTACAAAATTTCAACTAAATTATTTTAAAAAACTTCCCTCTCTCGATTTTTCCTCTTTTTAAAATTTGTATTTAATATTTTTAAGTGTATTTAATATTTAATTGGTTTTGGACCGTTATCATGTTATTTTATTAGATAAGCTCCAGATTTGACTTCAGTACTGACTAATCTAATGTATATACTCAAATATATATTGTATAGCTTCCTAATAAAAATATTAATTTAAAAGATAGACCTTAAAAGATAGAAAGATAGTACCTATATATGCCGTGCACTGTACATTTTTAAGGATGATTTCTGTAAATCACAGTAAAAACCAATATTCTTCACTTAGAAAAAAAATTATAAAAAAAACATTAAAGCCATAATTAAATCTGTATCCCACATTAATTATTTTGATAATTAAAAGCCCCTTTTTATCTCTGTGTAAACATAAATGCGTACTCAAAGTCTTGAATCTCAGTTCTTCAATCTCAGACTTCGTTATCATTTACTATTATAAAAAAAAAACTTCCCAGTGAACACATTGTTATTCTACGCACCAGCAACCCATGTCATGCTTAAAAATAAACCACAAACCAAAGCTTCAGATAACCAGTGAGAATCATTCTGCGATTAAACCCATCGACAGAATAAACTGGAAAAGACCCGTCTGAAGTCTTTGATAACAATCATGTAGCTTAATCTCCATTTCTAATTACAAACAGTGTTTCCTTCTTCATTCATTATGACTCCATCAGGCCGCTGACTTCAAATTCTTATGAAAATGACGATTAACTCCTGCGCTTAAAGCTTTGCTTTCAAGTGTTCATTTCAGATTCAGGAAGAAAGAACTACAAAGTAAAACTGTCCCAACAGGATTTCTCTGTTCACTCGTGTTTGTTCTTTAATGAAAGGTTTGATACCATTGCAGCACTGATAGGATAGGCTGTCGCAATAAAACACAAAAACGTCCAGAAAAATTGAATGTTGAATTAGCTTGAGGTGCAAATTTATAGCTGTCAAAAATATAGGCCTATAAACCGTTCTCAAAACGCAAGCCGGGATAAAATCTGACAGCATCACATTTTTGACTTTATGAAATATGTGACAGACTGTGTATTAAATATGTGCCTGAACTTATGTGTATGGAGCATTTATTTGAAGCTCAAGTCCAGACTGTGTAATTTATTCATTAAATTGCAATAGGGTAAATTTTTAAGTATTATTCATATCTTAGCATCAATATTATATGAACATTTTGATATATTCACAATTTTATATTTTAATATGAATTTCTCAAAAGTCTACAGTCTTGTTTGAGGAGGATTTAGGCTTCTGGTATAATATGTGTCCACTTCATAAATTTGTATTCACTTCATAAATCTCTCAATAGCGTCTGTAATTTAGTCGGCTTTAATCTGTCATATGATGGTGTGCGACTTCTATTTATGAGATGCATTTATTGGCAAGAAAATAAAAGTTTTAAAAACATAATTCAAAGTTGGACATAAAATGGAATATGTAGTGACTGATTTTTTATCATTTCTCTGAAAACCAAACATCGAGAATGTATTCTGTAAAATCTGGAATTCAAAAGACATGGAATTTCACAATCTGCTTTCAAAGAGTGAGACTCGTTTACACAAAGATGTCAGTGTTTAATACAGAGGGAACCGAAAGTCTGTGGACACTGTGAAGAAGCTTAACTGTTGCATTTTTTAAAGTTAGTAATAAAATTATTTATAATAGAGGATAAGCGTGAAAAGTGCAACTTAGAATGTCAGATTTGTGGTATTTGGTTTGACCTAAAGTTTGTGTAAGCCTTTCTTTGTGTAAAAGTATGATGTTTTCATATTTTGATTAACAATATTTTTTTTCTTTCATTTATCTAATATAATTGAACTTTTAAAATTAATTTTAGTGGTCATTATTCCAATCTTTAGTCTCACTTGATGTATTAGGCCATACCATCTTAATATGCTTATTTAGTACTTAATAAACAGTAAACAGTTAATATAAGCAATATCACACTCGTAGCAGTGCAATATGGCTGTACTGTATATCGGCAATGTGGGAGCCGTTCGTTAGGGTGCTTTCACACCTAGACTTTTGTTTCGGAACCTGCCGCTTTTCCCACGTTAGCGTGGTTCGTTTGGCATATGTAAATACAGAAATTGTGCTCGGATCCGCGCCAAAACAATCGGTCCGAGATCGTCTGAATGAGGTGGTCTTGGCTCAATTGAAACGAACTCTGGAGCGGATCGATTAGGATCGAACCAGGCTATATCACAGTGTAATGGATATGTAACAGGCATATATATGGCTATATGAAGAAAGAATTATGAGTGGGGCGGGATGTCATCATTCCTACTGGTAAATGTGCGTTTCCTGTCAAATACAAAAGTGACAGCATGCTGAAATATTAACGAGAGTTGTTTATGGTTAGAAAAACTGCAGTCTTGGTTTATCTGTGAATTCTCTCGCTAATGTAAACCTTATAATGCATAATTCTAGCCAACAGCTATGTATGACAAAGTCTTACCTCTGATTTATATTTGGTGACGATGTCTGTGAGTGTCACCATTCAAATTTAAAGTGCACCTTTTTGCTTATAATGTCTTATTGCTCATTGTCATAAATTAAAATAAGCGTCAACCATCTTTGCTCTGCTCAATGACAGGCTAATGGCTTGTCTCCAATAAATCTCCAAAATTTTAAATATTTAAAATAGGCACTATTCTTAAAAATCAACTGCATAGATGCAATCTAAACAACTAAATTCTTCCAAATTTATAGCCAGCAATTCTTAATTTTTTTTTGAATTGAGGAAAAAGTCAGAATTGATAGTTTATGTAACAATTTCAGGTTTATAACTCGCAGCTAATATTTTCCCTTTAAAATTCAGAAGTTGATATCCCAAAATTATTTTTTTTCCCCTGAGAACTCAATTTGGCAAGACTACAAATTGAAAAGATTAAAAGTACAAAACAAGAGTTCTGTGTGAAAACATTTAGAAAAAAGCACTTCTGTGATATAAAATGAAAAAAATAACCTTTGTGAGAAAGATTTTTATTTTATTCAATGATGGATTCAAGCTTCCATTTTGATGAGAGAAATTTTTTTACAAATTTTAAATAGAATTTAATGGATCTTTTCCAAGAAAAAGTATCAATTTAAACAAAAGAATTAGTCTTAAATGATCATCTATTAGAATTTGAATCTCAGATTTTCATTGTGGACTCTATGTGTATTTGGTTGGTTGAATAAAAAAAACCCAGCACAGCTAAAACTGATTAAAACAAGCGGGTCTTTCAGGGTCACAGTAATCTCAAAGTAGAGCGAATGTGCAGGACAGAGTACAATGTCCCTGAAGAATTCCTCTGGTAATGTGAAGTATAAAATATTCATCTTATGTCTGTGCACGCCGGGTCACAGGGATGTTTGGAGTATCATTTTTAAAACACATAATCAAGGATGCAAAATGCCATAAATAAATAAATCATTAAAGAGATATTTATTCTCTCCATGTTATTAGACAGAATGGCAGCTACCTTTCACTTTCCTAAAAAATTCAATGTCCAAATTAAGCTATTCACAAACTATTAACTATGAATTTTGGCTTAAATAAGCATATACTTCGTTTCTTATTAATAGTTAGTAAAGATTAAGAGATCTGAAACATGGATTTGCAAAAATAAGCCATTAAAGGCCTATATGTCATATAAAAATGCAACTCAAGAGCAAACATAGACTTGAAAAAATATGAATGTAGTATCCGTGACATCACCCATAGGTTTCTGAAGAGCGCAAATGAAGCTACGAGTGGGCATGGCCAACATGAGAATGAGCAGAGCTACAGTCTCAAATACCAAATATAGTCTGTGCTAGTTAATGCAAGGCCATTTCTGAAATCCAGGCAAAACACTATACAACAATGTTTCAGATGATTGTTCTATAGCCTACAGCTAATCAATCCATCAGATTCTGGAGTGCATTTAGATTCTAAAGAAAATTATTAATTATTAATTATCTTAAAACAGATACATTTATAGATAAGGTGTAGAGGTATATAAGAATTGCTCTCACCTGGGAAATGGAGGTCACTTGAATGGTTTGTGAGTACAATTAAGTGCACAGAGCATGCCATATTATCTGATAATTGTAAGAAATAATCCCAAAAGACAATTGACTAAAGTCACATAAAACAAAACAAGAATATAATGTATATGCAGAGTTCGGTTCAGCTGGAATGATATGATGGCGACCAGCGAGACCTAGCTGTCACTCAAGTGGCCATGCCTTTAATTATGCAAACTTAATATAAATGAAACGAATGAGTTCTAAAAAAAAATTTAAATCACCCCCTTACAATAGGTATAATATCAGCTATATACACCAAAATCGTTTTTTGTACCAGGCTGTAAACACCTTTTTTCTGCTGTAAAGTTGGACATTTTAACATTGGGGTTAATAGAAATGTGCTTTATTATTGAGCCAGGACTAGCAGAATTTCAATGAATTGCAGTTTCAGTTACTTCCATATTAGCTTCACAAAGGAAAGCCAGATGTTGTCAATTGAGAGCAAACTATAATATTCTGGTGGCGGAAATATAGCTCACTCATTCCTTCTAGCTAAAATAAACCTCTCTGCCATTTCAGTTGAAAGATATATATATATATATATATATATATATATATATATATATATATATATATATATATATATATATATATATATATATATATATATATATATATATATATATATATATATATATATATATATATATATATACACACACACACACACACACACACACACACACACACACACACACACACACAAATAAATATATATATATATACACACACACACACACACAAATAAATATATATATATATATATATATATATATATATATATATATATATATATATATATATATATTTGACAACTAAAGTATGATTATTTTGTGTATTTCAGAATACAAGACATGGTATGTATTACATATATGTACTTTAACGTCAGGCACTGACTGGAGCTGCTGGAGAACAGAGCTCATTATTATTCATGACTCTTCCAAATATAGTCAACACCAACCATATCATATTAGGGCCAATTCTGAGGGTTGTAAATGGACCTGTAAAACCATTTCTGGAAAACTTTCACACATACCTTCCAGATTTCAAAGAAAAATTGTACATTGTATATCAATGCATTTTATGGCTCCTTTAATTGAACAGCCAGTAATTTAATATTCAGCTAATAAGAAAATAGTTAATAGTGAGAATGGGGTATATGTGCACGGACTTTTAAATTCAGTCTGCCAGCCTCAGGGCTTCTGGGTAATTGTCATGCCATACAAAATCGCTGTGTTTAAGATCTAATTTCGTTAAAAAAACAGTGATCTTCACACGACATAAAGTGGGTATCAGACCAAACAACACTGAAAAAAATTATTCAAAGATGATTCCTTGGAATTACTCAATTTTTTTACGTTAAGTGGTTGTAAACAATTTATTTGGGTTGAATTTAAACAAACAAATTAAGTTGAACATTGCTCAATTTAATTTGTTTAAATTCAACACAAATAAATTGTTTGCAACAGTTTTGCATGCAACACTTTTTTCAGTGAAGAAGCACTGCATTAAATTATATTTTCCATGCCATATCTTTCAAATCAGGACATTTTTTTACCCCAGTATATTTAATGGAATTTCTATGCTAGCCTGCCGCTAATAACAACTCCTGTGTTTAAACCATTTTTGTCTCTTTTTACGCTTTAACAACCAAATGGATGCTTAAGTCTATGTAACAGAATATGTTTGAATTACATTACAACATCGATGCTTATGACCTTATGAAATTGAAAATCGTTGCACAAAACTTTCAACGGAAAATGGCTGAAAACATTGTGCATATAGCCCATTGGTCTATAAACTAAAGTGTTACCTAGAAGTAATAATAAAAGAAGAAAAAAGTAAGTCATACAGGTCTGAAATGACACGCGGGTGTCTAAAGAATGAGCAAAATTTCATTAATGCCAGAACTATTCATTTAACATTATGTTTGAGCTATGTGCTAAGACTTTATTAAATGTCAGCCCACACATGAGATTTAATCAACGCAAAACATGTATAAAACCAACAATCTGATTATATATATTGTTTGGTTTAATCAGATGCTGCCAAAGAACTGCCTCAATTAACATGCTTTCTGTCTCATGTTCCAAACAGTACAAAACGTCTCTGGGGTGTCTCGTTTTCACTGAGAGGACAATGATATATCAGGACAAAGAGCATTGTAAAAAATGATGGAGATGGTACAGTACCGGACATGATTCCTGTGGCTCTTTTGTTTGCCGTAGAGGCTCCTTTCAATCCAAAATTGTGAGGCCTGTGAACAATAGCAATCGACATTCGGTCACCAAGCATTGTGGGAAAGCTTATTTGGTGAAGATCCTACTCAATTTCAACCCGAGTGCAGAGTCCAGCTGAGAGCCGTGTCAAGTACAAACGCATTATTATACACGGAGCAGTCAGGTGTGCAAACCGCTTTGACAGAGACTCGGATGCAGAAATTAACCTTTGAAAAATCCATTTCCCTTCTCTGATTGGTGCATCTGTGCATGAATGAACCTAGAATTACACGTTTGGTTGTAATGCATATATATATATATGTGTGTGTGTGTGCCACAGAGACATAAAAAGAGGTCATGAATAATATCAGAACATTCTGAATAGGGATAAACACTTGTTGACACACTTTTTAAAAGATGAATTGAATGAGACATATGGGTGATGCACTAAGGTATTTATTTAAGCAGTGCAAGACAAGCGAGAAAATCGTCCTGTATAAAAAGTCATTAAACTTCCTCTGATTAATGATTCATGTCCAATAATAAAGATGTGGCTCTTTTACCCTGGACATCCGCATTTATCATTGAGAAAGAATGTTAACAGATGCTGTTAATCACAGTTTTGTTAAGATAGTGTTAAGGGTCGGAGTAAATCTATAACTTTAGGAAGGAAAAAGCAAGGCATAATACAGGAAGACTTAAATTTCTTAGAATTTCTGACAAAAACAATGGTGGCTTTGTTTGCTCCCTAATGAAAATTAACAATCCTTTAATAATCCTTTTTTAGCATATATTTACTAGTTGTATAACCACAGTTTTACTACAAACACCATGGTTATACTACTGTAGGGTTAGAGTAACAAATACATAGTTAATTTGTGATTACAGTTTATATAGATCATTTTGTAAAATTCATATATTTCCCATGTATTTATTACATTATTATTATTACTACAAGGCACTAAAGTAAAATATTCAAACCTCACTCAAACCTCGCCGAGTTACATAACATTTCTTATAAATCCATCAATAATAATGTTAGAATTAAAAGAAATGTCTACTTGTATGCTAGAATTATTTCTGCAATTCTACAAGGAACGTATCAGAAAATACTGTTTGTTCCACAGTTTTTCCACAAATTATCACAATTTTATACCTTTAATAAAATGTAAGATTTACCTAAAAGTACCGAATTACATCCCCTTTAGATTAATAATGCTGTACAATAAAGCCTGCATGAACCAGAAGTCACTGTAAAACCCAATAAGTTAAGACAACTCAAACCGTTTGAGGAAACCGATTGCAACAAACCATTTGAGTTAAAAACGAATCTATATTACTGTGTACTGTACTGTGAACTTACTCTGTTTAAGTTGAAGGAGGTATTTAATTAACTCTCAACACTGTGTTTAAAACTCTTTTCAAATGAGTAGAGTTAACTTTCAGTGAATTTTGAGTTAACTACACTCATTTCATTTGATAAAGCTGACTGTTGGGTTTTACAGTGTGAGACTTATTTCAGTATGTTGATGTACTTCCAACTGAAACAGAATATTGAGTAGGGGTTGGGGCTTTCTTTTTGCAAATCATTCCCTTATGGCAAACTAATGGTAAGAGGGGTGTGGTTAAGAATACTGTGGCAGAAACTGATGGACCACCACACCAAAGCATATGGTCAGACTTTACTTAAAGATTACTAAAATGAGAAACATATTTCAGTGGATTAATTTGCGCAGATTAATTGTTCACTTAGATAATAGTAACGTGTGCTAGCAAAACAAACACTATTAATATATATTTCACATCTACTTTAGGCAGGGGTGCTGATAGGGGGGAAAGGTAGGACAATTCTAAGGGCCCACGCCATTTACTATTATGGGACCCAAACAAAAACACACCCTCTTCAGTTTTGTCCACGACACCGATACCCAAACCACCAACCCTTTTTTTTAAATTAAAGGATTAGTTCACTAAAAATGACAATTTATTCACCCTGTGGTTCCAAAACTATACGAGTTTCTTTATTATGTTAAACACAAACAAAGATATTTAGAAGAAAGCTAAAAACCTGTAACCATTGACATCCATAGTGGGAAAAAACAACGCCATTGAAGTTAATAGTTCATTTTTAGCACTTTCTTCAAAATCCTTAGTTTGTCTTCATCAGATTTAAAAAAGTCAGATTTGGAGGGCCAGTAAATGCTGACAGAATGTTCAATGTTCAACTACCACTTCAGGTTTTTATATCACCCATAATGCTGACAAATACGGATGCAGCATGTCTGGATTAAATTCATAGAACATATTTTCTCAACTAGAAAAGATGAAGCTGACTCAACTCCCATAATGTAGTCATTAAAAATATTAAAAATGTAGATCTTCACATTCCAGCAACATGGCCTTCTTCAGGATGCATTTTGCTCTAAAGGTCATAAACAAACTAGTAGTTATCAAGACCAAGTGATTGGTCAATGGGGCGTATAGCTTCTCTTTGTATCCAAAAAAGTAAATGAAAACAAAAACATTATAATAATAATTATTACGATGAATATTGATAACAGAAAAAGGTTTAACAACTTTAACAAATTTTTTCTAAGCTGTTACAAAATAAAAACTTATTCACAACATGAGTGTATGCGATTTCAGATGCACCCATGAATGAAATGGCGCTTCAACAATTCCTTCAAAAACAAATTAATTCAAGAACAAAAAGAGTCATTGACTCATTCACTCAAACGATTAATCTGAAAACAAAAATGAATTCTGAAAAAGTGAGCACAATTAAATAGTTTACTCAAGCTACTAACCAAAAAATGAGGCAAATGTGTAAAAACGACACTTTCAATTTTGTTGTGTTTAATTACAGAAAGAACCAAAACAAACTCTACATTATACAATATTTATTGAAGCAGTTTCACAATCTGAATTGTGATTTTGGACTTGTTCTAAAAGTTCTCAGTACCTTGAAGTTGTCCAGAAGTTAAGAGCTGTTGGTTATCTCCCAGCAGCGGCAGGGCCAGAACTCTCTCTGGCTGATCCCCTCATGCTTGTTTAACACAGAAATAAAATGGATCAGTGCAGCAGAGTGATCTGGGTCAAACCTTTGCTCTAATCTGTTGGACTGAAGGTGACTGTATACTGCCAAGCATTCAGATCCCTATTGCCAAGCAAAAGACAGCAGCATTGGATATATAATGACAGTTCCAGACTTTTTTTTTCTTGTTTTTATCAAGACTCTGTGACCTTCACCATCGTCCTTGAGTAGCTGACATGCAGCAAAACTGTCCTAAATCGAGTACATAAAGATCACATTTTAAACCATAGCCTGCCCCCAGAGGATTGACTAACAGAGGTGATAAAAGCTCTTGAAGTTAATATTAGACACGTCCCAGATCTCGACCTAACATAGACCTGTAGAATATGAACTTAAAACCTCAATAACATATGAATATTATTAGCCTAAAAGCAGACCTTATTTATGAAGTAACTCGACTCTCACCAGTGAAGATTTAACCAAGACAATGTTTCTTTCGATCAACATAGCGAAACTGAAATGAACTCAGATCACATCTTTACCCATTCAAATAAAATGGATAAAGATTTTTTTGGAAAAGTAAACTAAACCCTTATTTAATCACGTTATATTACGTTTGCGCTCATAATGCACGCCTTTCTGAATCTGGAAATCAATAGTTTTATACTGCCACCTAATGTTTTGATACCTGTACTACATTATAAATGTCATGATATGAATGTTGAAATGAGAAAATGTCTTTTGTGATTATGAGAGTCATATTAAAACATGCAAAACTGCTTGAGAAAATGGTCAAATAATTGGTTATTCATTATGCAGTTATGACGATATGTTATTCAATATTAAAATGTTAATTATATGAATGTGAATGTAAATGCACTAAAGCTAACAACCTACATTCATTTGAAATGTACAAAGTCTATATTTTACAAAGAATTCAGTCAATTATGATAAAGTGAAACAGCACTTACATTTGAATTGGAAAGTAGATGAAATTGCCAGAAATTTACAGTACAGGAAAATCTGAAAGGCTTCAAATTAAAGGCTTTGCGCCATTTAGAGCATCGACTGAATCATTCATCATTCCTGCGATGAGTTGTACAGAGAGATTATTTTAAAGCACATTATTGAAATACTGTAAAAACTACTTTTGTACATTACAACTTCATTTCACAGAGGATTACACAACGGGAGTCACTAGATTTTGGAACATTAATTCACACACATATTTAGGATAATTTAAAAAAATCAATCTGGATATTGGTCAAAACAAAAAGGTTTCAATCTCTCCTGTAACATCTTCATTAAACCTTTTCTCTGAGCAAAATATGATGAAACATAATTATACATTTTTACCAAACTCACAAAAATGTCCTTCAGTGTAAAAACTGTTTGTATATCATAAATCTTGTCAGCAAGTTTACAACAACAATCATTCATTCATTTTCCTTCGGCTTATTCCCTTTATTCATCAGGGGTCACCACAGCGGAATGAACCGCCAACTTATCTAGCATGTTTTACCCAGCGAATGCCCTTCCAGCTGCAACCCAGCACTAGGAAACATACACATTCATTCACACACATACACTACGGGCAATTTAGTTTATTAAATTAACCTGTACTGCATATCTTTGGACTGTGGGGGAAACCGGAGCACCCAGAGGAAACCCGCACGAACATGGGCAGAACATGCAAACTCCACACAGAAATGCCAACTGGTCCAGCCGGGACTTAAACCAGCTACCTTCTTGCTGTGAGGTGACAGTGCTAACCACTGAGCAACCATGCCACCCACAACAATCAATGTATGGCATATTAAAAGGCTTTTTTTAGAGATCAAAACACTAATTAATTGTCATTTAAATATTTAAAAACTTGCCACTTTCCTTATATAAATATAAAATAAAAATATATAAATATAAAAATATAATATATAATAATTTAAAATATATTTATATATAGCTTGATCACTTACTTTTCAGGTCAAATTAAATATTTATGATAATTTGAATGATGAAAGAACATTATTTCACCCATATTTTGATACATTGATGTACAATTTATATTGGTATTCATGAAAATTGTCATCGTTTACTTACCCTTGACTTGTTCCAAACCAGTTAGATTTTTTTTTCCTGTTAAACACAAAAGATGATATTTTGAAGAATGTTTGAGTCTGGTAACCATTGACATCCATAGTAAGAAATTAAATATTATGAAAGACCCATAATCTTCGAATGATCTTCTTTTATGTTCAACATAAAATGTATAAAGATATATTATTAAAATTATCCACACATTTCCCAATGATGCGTTGCAGCTGAATGGGCATCCGCTGCATAAAACATATGCTGGATAAGTTAGCGGTTCATTCTGCTGGGGCGACCGCTGATTAATAAAAGGACTATGCTGAAAATAAAATGAATGAATTATCCAAACAGTCAAATAATACAAGCACACAGATTTCTTCAACTTCTGATTTATATTAAATGTTTGAATCCATTTTAACAACATGGAAATAGTGCTCACAAAACTACTCACGTTTTATAAGACTCTTACTTGGTTGCTGGAGGTTTGTGTTGGTAGAAGTTGGAAAGAACTCCAGTGAAACAAAACCAATCCAGATTCAAAACAGTGTCTATTACATTTACAGATCACTCAATAATAAACATTCTGCCATTTACTTACTTTCAGGTTGTTCCCAATTTCTTTGTTTCCATTTATTTCCATAGTATAGAGAAATATTTAGAAAATCAGTGGGGAGCAAAACTGCTGCTTTTGAGTTTATAAAAAAGTTAAGAAGTCTAGAACAACTTGATAATAACCAAATGACTTAATTGTTATTTTTGCGTCAACTATCCCTTAAAGCAGGATCACTAGCATGTATTTAGATATAACTGACACAGTCATTGAGATCTAAAAACATCAAATGCAGATTTATGCTAGACCACATCCATCTCAAGCTACTATTATTCATGAGTGTGATAATAAGTAATAACCTCCAGCACCAATTACAGTTCACCGACACATGGGCTTTAAAAATATGGGTCACAAATGCATGAGATAAAGTTCATCTAAATACAGGCCTCTCGTTCGTGCTAAACACAATTAATCCAAACTACAACATGAAAAACTATTTTTTATAAAAATACAATATCTCATAGATTTAACAAACACAGTACTCCATGTATGTATATATATCTATATATATGAGGAGAGAGTAAATATGCATTCATTTAAAAAGTCACCGTAACCTCAATCAAATTATAATTTACAAGTGAGTCATTAAAATACCTTAATTACAAATGTGTCACATTTCTTTACCATGCAGTCCAGGAAAGAAATCATTGATAGAAATATAGCCCTTATATTACCTTATTACAATTAGTATTTGATGTACTGCGCACTGGTGGTGATTTAAAATGGTCATACATACAGTATACTCTCACTCCTCTGTTTGGATCGCTGTAACTCTATTGTGTTAATAAGGCATTGACATGAACATACTGTAATTAAACACAACGCTAAATATTATCCTAGACTAAAACTTTACATGCAAGCTGCTGCTACAACACAGCGTAATGACCTCTCATTTGTTATTTAGAAGCACAGCTTGCTTGTAAAACGTCAGGAATTTGACTCTAGCACAGATAATTAAATCTATACTTATTTTCTGCCTGAAAACTAATTTCCAATTACCTTAAAGGAACACTCACCATTTCTTTTCCAAAATAAGCTCATTGTACAAGTCACCTAAAGTTAAACAGATGAGTTTCTTCCATATTTGAATCCATTCAGCTGATTTCTAGGTCTGGCAGGAGCATTTTAGCTTAGCTTAGCATAAATCATTGAATTTGATTAGACCATTAGCATCTTCCTCTAAAAAATCAAAAAGACTTTCAGTAATTTTTCTATTTGAAGCTTGAATCTTCTGTAGTTAGGATGTGCACCAAGACCAGTCAAAATTTAAAAGTTGCTATTTTTTATGTCCATAATACTATGAACTATACTCTCATTCTGGCATAATAATCAAAGAACTTTTCTGCAGTACCATGGCAAGATATTAATAGTCTAATGCAGGGGTGTCCAAACTCGATCCTGGAGGGCCGGTGTTCTGCAAGGTTTAGTTCCAACTACAATCAGACACCCCTGGGCTAGCTAATCAAGCTCTTATTAGGCTTTCTAGAAACTTCCATGCAGGTGTGATGAGGCAAGTTGGAGCTAAAATCTGCAGGACACCGGCCCTCTAGGACAGAGTTTGGACACCCCTGGTCTAATGCGATTCAACGGTTTATACCAAGTTAAACAACAATGAGCCTATTTCCAAAATAGTGGAGTGTTCCTTTAAACAGAGGCTGATTGCTAGAGGAATAATAGCAAGTGCACAGTCTACATATTCTCGGTGTCGGTTTAATTTGACAGGACACATACTAATTATTTCAAGCATGTTAAACTGTTGAATGATTAACGTAAACAAACTCAACTTCATCTTAAGTTCATTAAGACTTCTCATATTGTAATACTGTCTGCTGCAAAATAAACAAATGGGTTTCATAAAGAATAATAGTGCAAGATATTATTACATATTAATATGTAAACTAAGCTCTGTAAATAAATGTATGCGGACCAAAAATAATGGTTATAAATGATATAAATGCAATTTTTTGTATTACTGTTTCCTTTTGCTAATTTGATAAATGAATGTATTATGACAATTTGTTGAAATCATTTCAGTCTTTGGAATGAGTATTATATAAAAAGTTGGCTACTTAAAAGTTTCTTTAAACAATGAAGACTAGCTTAACAAACTGAATGTATATTTTTACAAATTATATAACTAAAATTTCAACAAAAAATACTTATAAACCTACTAACAAACACCGTTCAAGAGGAAAACAAAGTGTTTTTGTTAATTACAAAATTTCCTTCATAAAATAAAATGACAGACCCAAAACCAAAACACTTTCAGTTCATTTATAGCGACAATTAAACTAATGAAAGTTGAAATAGATGGTTCTTTCAACTCAAAATCTGCTGTTTTTTTATTCAGTGTGGTCACCAAAATGTAGGTCACTTTTTTCTTCAGTACATCATTGAAGACAACGTTCAGCTGAAAATATATTCATAATTTCACTACATAATAAACCAGTGTATCATCAGGAACCACAAGTATTAATGTTGATTTCCCTGTATATGCTTTTTGACCCTCAAAGTGCCAAAGATGGTTATTTCAGCTATCAATCATCTTTAAAGTTCTACTAAAGGGTTAATTGAACTATCCAATACTATAAATTAGCTTAAGCAACTTTAAGTATTCTTATTTTGCAGCAAATAAATTAAATAACATTAACTTAACAGAACCAAATTCATATCTTTTCATTGAGTTTTTCATATTACATTCACAACATAAGTTAGGTAAAACTTGATTTCTGATATGCATTAATGTAACTGAAGACCCCTGCCAAAAAAAAGCTATTGCACTCACCATTCATGTGATACATAATAAACTTACCATTAGATTAAAGCAAAAGTCAAGCAAAAATCAAATAACAGTTTAGGTGAGCCACGAGGTCGCCAGTCTCATCTGATGTGTTTAATCCTCACCCAGAGTGGGCTGAAGTCCTCATACTCCACAGTCTGTGATTCTGTCCTGCAGTTTGCGGTGGAGGGTGAGCAGTGTGGAGAGACAGGCCACGGACACGTGGAAGACCAGCTGCCAGATGTTCCTCGGGCCGAAGAGAAAAGCATTGCATAAGACGATGAGAGTCAGGAGAGTGAAAGATTTCAGCTTCTTCTGGCAGGTGTGGAACAAGTACAGATGACACTGGGTTGGAGACAGAGAGAGTTAGAAAGTTTGCATTTCAGATTAATGGGAAATCAGAATGCGGCATTTTGCCACATGCAAAGGAGTATTATAAATTACCTGGCAAACGCAGCAGAGAAATGACACAAGAAATGCCACCACATTCCACAAACCATCATAATCATCCTGGAAAAAATAAAAGGTCAATTATCCTCTAAAATGATTTACTCATCACTTGCCTGAAAGGTCAAAATGACTGACGCTCTTTATTTATTTATTTATTTATTTGTCAGTTTGTTCATTTGTTAGTTGGTTCATTTGTTAGTTCATTTGTTCGTTAGTGAGTTTGTTAGTTCATTTGTTCATTCGTTCGTTAGTTCATTCGTTCGTTCATTGTTTAGTTTTTACGTTAGTTCGTTTGTTCGTTAGGTAGTTTGTTCGTTAGTTAGTTCATTAGTTAGTTAGTTCATTAGCTAGTACATTAGTTAGTTCATTAGTTAGTTCGTTAGTTAGTTAGTTCGTTAGTTCATCTAAAAAGCATATACAGGTTTATTCTTGTAATATTTTTTATGCATGTTTGTTTAGATTTTGTTATGAATTATTATTTGACCTAGTTTTTTAAAATAACAAAATAAGCACATCTTAACCTAATCCTTTAATTAAATAAGTCCTTTTTTCCCTTAAATATATATATATATATATATATATATATATATATATATATATATATATATATATATATATATATATATATAAAAAAAACTTTACAGTGGCAGAGAGTTTTTTTGGGTTCCTCTGCTTGTTTAAAACATATTATAATATGGCATTTCATTACCACTAGATGACCTTAAAATTCTATATAGAGCAAATTAACTGGACCTTTGGCAACAGTCTATTTGCATTCAAGCTTACTTTAAGCATTACAAACTCTGTGTACGTGCGAGTATGTGTGTGTCTAAGAGAGAGTGTGTTTGGCATCAGGGATGTTTAATAATCACTTTTCTTTATTCCTGTCCATGTGTGTTCTAGTTTGTATCAGACAATTAAACAATGTTTTTAGACCAACAACACAAATTTCCAATGTATCATTCGCTTAATTGTGAGTAAAGGATGTGTTATTATTAAATATATATATATATATATATATATATATATATATATATATATATATATATATATATATATATATATATATATATATATATATATATATATATATATATCAGCCACATTATGTATAACAGAAGCACTGCATTATGCGTTACTAGCACAAAAATAAAAGAATATTGTTTTAAAAACATTATATTTATAGCATTGTCATTTTTCCATTTAACAAAATTCACTCTAAAATATAAAATAATATTTTTAGAGTTCTTTTAAAAATGTATTTAGACATAATAGAAAAGGAATGCAACATAATAAAGACTGTGTTGTCCCAAACTAACCGGCGCAACAATAAAATTTTGTTTTAAAGTGTTACCTGGAAGGTGTATTCGATAAGATGAACACCACGGATAAGGTTGAGCGCCGCACACAAGATGTTAAGAACCAGTGAGAGAATCCCTGGTGCAGAGACTGGCTCCAATCTCTGACTCTGACCTTTAAAAATCAACAGAGATCAATATCAATAGATCACAGCTATTAGTCAATGGCCAAATTAAGATGTCTTCCTTATGAATAAATTCTATTGATTATGACAGCAAACCTGATGCAGCTGTTTGCTCCACATGTCCATTGGCAGCTCCATTGCTGAGAACCACATCCTCCATGGTGAGAACCTGAGGGGGGCTGCTCCGGAGGTCTTCCTGCACCTCGGCCAGGGTCACCTCCAGAGACGGACCCCCTTTCTGGTTATAATGCTGCTGAAGTTTTTGAATGGCACTATCTGAAAGAAAACCATCAGACAAACTCATCATGATTAGTGAATGAATGTATTTACAGTATATAGCACTTTTAATGTGTATTGCTATACATCCAAAGCACTTTAAAATATTATCGGATGGGGTCTCACCTCACCACAAGCTCATTAATGCTATTAATAATTTAATTACACCTTTAATGAATTAAAGTGCATGTGAACCGGAAGTTGCTGCAAACTTTTATTATAGTATGATGACACATTTTCCACTGAAATTGAGTATTGAGTAGAAGGTGGGTTTTATTTTTGCATTCTTTCAGTTGCAGCAAACTAACGGTAGGAGGGGTGTGGCTAAGCATATTTCACCCAAGACCAAACAAAACTGACATCATCAGAGAAGGACAGCCATTCCAGAGCGGTTCCAGATACATAATGTTTTGGTATTGGTATGCCTACTGAATTTTTTCAGTGTTGTTTTATTTTAGTATTGTTTTAACTGAATTTGGGACTTCTAGATTTACATATCTTCATTATAACGAATACTGCATTCCAGAATCCCAAGACTAATCTTTTTAGTCTAAGCCTTTTCAGTTCAGTGAATAAAACTTCATCAGACATTACATGGTGTACTAATAATCACAAGGCACTTTCTGTTTTATTACTTTTGAATATATATATATATATTTAATGATAAAAAAGTTTCCATTTAAGATGCCCCGAGTAAAAACCAAGCTGAGTATGAGTGAACATGGTCATATCATACTCTTTACTACTAGTTACGCACACAAAAAAAAAAATAAACATCTCACATATTACATTTCCATTTGCCGAAAGACATCAATTAAGCAGTTTTTGAACAATATGTTAAGTGGCATAACAATTACCTATGCCAAGCCATTTAGTGTCACAGCTCAAAAAATTAATTTTGTCTGAATTATTTATAATTCTAAGCTACTTTGAAAATTATTATATTTAAACAACAAACTGGAGTAAAAACTGTCTTTTAAAACAATGCCTTTTCTGTTTGAATATACAGTGGGGGAAATAAGTATTGAACATGTCATGCCTTTTCCTGAAAATAATATTTCTAAAATAGCTGTTGACATGGAACCCACACAATACAAACATATGCATTGATCAGGGGTCCATTCTTCGTACCTTCGTAATTCATTAATATTCAATTATCCATGTGAGCAAAATTACATAAAATTTGTAGTAATCGATTTGTTAAATATGATACGCAATAACTTTACACTTCTGTTGTGGGCTACAGGCTTCACATTTTTGTGTGTCAAGAGTATTTACCAATTTATTTAGTTTTACATTTAGAGCTGATTTTCTTCATTATAGTAGCCTATTCAAGTTTCTTAATTGGCGTAGGGAATAACAGGCAGTTTAAATTAATTTTGCATCAAAAAAGCATTTTGATATCGGTAAAAGTATCAAACCACTTTTCATATTAGCTGTCAAAACATATGCATGACTGCAATAATTAATATTCCATTTAAAAAAAAAGTCAAATATTGTGCATGTCTATTATTATACACAAATTGTACTAAAGCTGGTACCTTAAAAAAAGTATGCGTTTGTGTCAAAAAAGTCCATATTAATGAATGTTCTCTTTGAACCCCTTAAAGAGAAACACCCTGTGACAGTCTTTGTACTTTAATTTCAGAGTGCAGATTGCATAAGTTTTATTTATATATATTTTTAAACTTAATATATATATATATATATATATATATATATATATATATATATATATATATATATATATATATATATATATATATATATATATATATATATATATATATATATATATATATATATATATATATATATATATATATATATATATATATATATATATATATATATATATATATATATATATATATATATATATATATATATAGGCTTGAGCTACCAGAACTGTTGCTATGACAATAACTCTTGCATGAGTTTTGATCGTGTCAAATCGTCAATAACCAAATCCAGCTAATTAAGTAATCTGTGTATGAAGAACAGACCCCAGGTGTGATTTTTTTCACAGACTTCAACAGAGTGTAAACATGAAACATAAACATAAAAATGTCTTGTTCTGTGGGTCTCGTCTATTAAATCCGATCTTTATTTTGTATTCTCTATTGGATTCAAGTCAGGTGACTGGTTGGACCATTCTACAGCTTGATTTTCTTTCTCTGAAACCATTTGAGAGTTCACTTGGCTGTGTTTAGGATCATTGCCTTGCTGAAATATCCACCCTGGATTCATCTTCATCATCCTGGTAATGTAGATGTTGGACACATAAATTAATTTATAATCTAATTAGTTTTCTTTTCATTTCGTAAATGTATTTCTTTGGATGTTACCAACATCCTGTGAAGATTTCAAGTCAACAGCACCTTTAGAAATATGTTTTCTGATAAAAAAGGTGATGTGTTCAATACTTATTTCCCCACTGTATGTATATAATTTTATTTGAGGCTTGATTATTACATTTAAATTTAAAATTTGAACTTACATTTATATTTATTTTTATAAATATGATTTGGGCTTTGTTGGAAAGTGTAAGTTAATTATTTATATTTTACAGCATTAGCTTTTTTAATCCTTAAGAAAATTTATTCAAAGACAGCCACAGTTTCTTTAATAAACCAGTGTTTACAAAAAAATAAATAATAATAATAATAATATTTTATGGCTAGTTTCCCCCAAATCTGTCAAGTTACCTGTGGAACCCTCATTTTGGTGTGTGTTACACCCCTTGGTCCTAAATCATCTTAAGCCTATCAAATCAATAACATTTTAATCACCCTACCAAACTCCAGAAATGGGTACGGCCTGTTTGCCATGGCCACTGCAGAGTTGTCAAAGCATGCTGTGAATTCCCAGCGCAGGTCCTCCAAGAAGCAGAAGGCCGTGGCAGCAGGGAGCGCACAGGCACATACGCTCATGTAGGACACACCCTCACATGAGAGGAAGCTACAACACAGAGAGACCAATTAGTTGACAAATGACTTCACAGGGCGGCCACCGGTTTCCTTGGCTTATCTTGGACTCTGGAAGGGAGGCAAACAATGTCAGGCGCTTTCTTATAGTTCCTGAATCTGATACGGCAACACTTGAATATAGCTCAGGATTACACAATTTAGAACTAATAATATTGTTTTTTATTATTATGTTTAAGAAATTTTCTAAACGTGTCTTAAAATACAGAATTACATTAAATGTGTATGTTTATTCTCCATCAAAGACATATAAACATGGTGCATATTTGGGTTTTAAAAATAAAAACACTATTTTTTCTATAAGATTTTTTTTACATTAACTGACAAACCACTTTGAGGTTTTTAAAGGGATAGACAAATGAAAATTTACTCAACTTTGATTAGTTCCAAAACTGTTAGTTTAAGTTTCTTTTTTCTGTTAAACACAAAGGAAGATATTCTGAAGAATGTTTGGAAAAAAAAACAGCCATTGACTTCCATAGTATTTCTTTTTCCTACTATAGATATCAATGGCTGCTTTTTACCAACATTTTTCAAAATATCTTTTTTTGTGTGCTCAGAATAAGAAATTCATAAAAGTTTAAAACCTGTTGAGAGTGAGTAAATGGTAAGGATATTTTTTAATATATTTAGGTGAACTTTCCCTTTAATTGACAGATATCATTGCATTAACTCAACTTTTTTTGTTAAACCAATAATAGAACTTGTGCAGGAAAACTACCATAATGTGACAGAAAATTTTACCAATCAGAGGGAGATTTTTAGTTCCATCCACTTAACAATTGTCAGTCTCCTTACACTCATAAAATATATAAATATTTGTATATTTTCATGTTCTCACATACGCTGCCTGACAAAAGTCTTGTCGTCAATCCCAGTTGTAAGCGCAACAAATAATAACTTGACTTCTAGTTGATCATTAGATTAGATTTTTCAGATGAATCACCTGCTGAACTGCATCTCAATCATCACAAATACTGCAGAAGACCTATTGGCACCCGCATGGACCCAAGATTCTCAGAGAAATCAGTCAAGTTTGGTGGAGGAAAAATCATGGTTTAGGGTTACATTCAGTATGGGGACGTTCGAGAGATCTGCTGAGTGGATGGCAACATCACCAGCCTGACGTATCAACCCTTTGTGCTGCCCATTACATTACAAACCACAGGAGAGGGCAAATTCTTCGGCAGGATAGCGCTCCTCATACTTCAGCCTCCACATCAAAGTTCCTGAAAGCAAAGAAGGTCAAGGTGCTCCAGGATTGGCCAGCCCAGCCACCAGACATGAACATTATTGAGCATGTCTGGGGTAAGATAGAGGAGGCAATGAAGATGAATCCAAAGAATCTTGATGAACTCTGGAAGTCCTGCATGAGCGCTTTCTTTGCCATTTCAGATGACTTTATTAATAAGTTATTTGAGTCATTGCAGTGATGTATGGATGCAGTCCTCCAAGCTCATGGGAGTTTTCACTGCACCATGACTTTATATTCTATACTGGACATTATTTCTGTTAAGTGACATGACTTTTGTCTAAGCAAAGTCAGATCTTCATGTCCTAATTAAATAATTAAAAATTAAAAGGCATGATCATATTTTTTTTGTAAAATAAGAGTAATCTAGAGGCCTTTGCCTTTCATATAAGCCACTTCTGATACCAAATGATCATCTAGAAGTCAAGTTATTATTTGTTGTTCCTAAAACTTGGATAGGCAACAAGACTTTTCGTCAGGTAGTGTATATTTTTTTCTATAGATGCAACCAACAACTTTAAATGGATAGTTTATTAACCATTTTTTTGCTCATTTAACTGTGTCATTTGCTTCCCAGTGATGGGTTGCAGCTGAAAGGGTATCCGCTGCATAAAACATATGCTGGATAAATTGGTAGTTCATTTCGCTAGTGCGACCCCAGATTAATAAAGGGACTAAGCTGAAAAGAAAATTATTGAATGAATGTGTCATTTGCATGCCTCATAGTAATTAAACATACAGTTTTATACCTTTGCTGACTGATTTTCATATACTGCTTTGCTTCATATTTCTCCTTGTAGTTTTTTGGTTTGTTTCATGGCTTATAACACTTTAACAAAGACTCTTTTTTTTTAAATGCCTATAGGAAAATATTCTGTAACCAGTATTGCTGACAAACTGCTGAAGCACTAATGCACATTACGTCACTGCAGTTGCAATATATTGAGAAATGGTGTACAGTTATACCCTTACAAAATTCACATATCCTCTTTATTCTCCTGCTTTTTTAGCAATTTAGCATTTATCATTAGGTTAATAATATGGGATGACTCAAGCTCACACTGCAGGCTTTACCCTTGATTTCTAGCCCACATCTTTAACCTCTTCAAGACATCATAGTGTACTTACTAAATGTTGAGCTCATGACCCTTGACTGTCCCTCTCTCTGGTAAGACATTCAAGGATTTCGAGATGACTTTGAGCTGTTGCTTTTTCTCCTGAAGTTCCTTGTCATGCAGGAAATCAGTGGAGGCGGAGAGAGGGAGTCCGTCCCTGACCCGGACCACAAAAGCAAACAGGATCAGTGACATGATCCTCGTGAAGCTCTATGAGAACACATCCTGAACACACAGCACAAGAGAGAAACAGATCATTACTTTTAAGTGTATTTTTCACCTTATTATTGCCTGTTAAGTACACTAGTTAACAAGGACTAATAATACATAATGCTTCTAAATCGTGTATTGATTTACTGTATTGATTTTAAAGCAAACAAATACATTATTAAAACTATACGTTGTTTTCTGTAAATAATAATAGTCTTTTATTGTGTATAAGAGTCATCAATATGATTTTATATCTGAATCAAAAGAATAAAATCATGTAATGGAAGAATTTAGATGTAAGAATATGTATACGCATTATATGCATCTAAGAAACTAACTAAACTAATTTACATTTAACATTTAAAAGCATAATAAGCTTTCAGGCTGAAACATTTATTAAATGAGAATGAGAAACATAAATTCTGTAAGGACACTACTGTTCACATTATTAACACTCATATTGCATCTATATACAACATATTGCATACATATTGTTCTGCTCAATGTCTTTCATTTTAAATAAATACGAACATCAAATTAAATGTCCACAAATGCAAACTATTATAAAAATATACGAACATTCATTTTAAATTATATTATATATATATTACTATTAATAGTTTTAACAGTGAATGAATCCAACACCAGCTTGTACGAGAGAGTGACCTTTGTTCAATTACATATATCACACTTGCAAAATCTGTCTATAGTATATCACTACATGTGGACTGAATGTTTTGTTTCTGTTATTTCAGTAGTTTAAATACAGTAACACTGCTAGCAGGTGCAGATGCGCTTTAACATTACCTTCATCCCTTACCTTACAATAGTTCAGTACATTCACATCGATTATATGAAATGATGAATTTTTAAAATGACATGAGTATTACAACATAAATATTTATAATAACATTAACGACAGCAAAATAATTATTTATTACTTAATGGTTTTAAAACGCGACTACGGGCTTTTTGTTTGTCTCTCTGGATTGTGGGAAATAAAAGCGTCAACGGATGTCTTTATTTCAAAATAAAAGTCATCCAAAATCAGCCTTAAAAACTGAAATGTGGGTTTATTCTCGTGTATTTTATTTACTGACAACAATGATTATAAATATAATTTAAGATTCACAATGTATATTAATGTATGATTATATTTTAATTCTTAGCGCAGAAGAAAAAAAAAGATGTCTTGTAATTTATACTGATTTCCGATAGTAGGCGGCAAATCAGATTCTCACATAAGAAAGTGGAGATGTAATGTTGCCATATCTGGTTGTTTTAAGCGTAGTTGTGCTTTTTAAATATATTTTGAACCAATTTTAAGACTTATTTACACAATACATAAAGGAATAGTATGTAGTATTATCATAAAAGAGTAATTTTCTGAATTATACACAACTACTGAAATGCACACTCTTTCGCCACATGTAGCAAACAAAATAGGTTGTTCGGTTCTCACGAAAGATCTGGCAACATGAAAAGACCTAAATTGATCAGTCGACAGAGCGGGTTTAGCTTCTTGGAGCGTTTTGCCTTTTAACTGGCTATCAGGGTAAGTGGAACTAAAAACGATATATATGTTTTAGTCCATGAATAAAGCTTCATAATAGCATCGGTTTTTATTCAATTAATTGTCCAAAAATGTGTATTTCCAGGGTCTTGCATAGCATTACTAGTTAGCTTTCAATGGTAACGTCTAACAACGATAGCCAAAACGAACATATGGCTCAAACCAAAACATTTACCATTTACATTTATCTTTTAAGTTATTTAAAAAATAGTTTTTCTTTGACTTTGGTCATCACGAGGCGTTGTTTTTGCTAACTGTTACTCGTGTTAACAATTTTAGCAGTTTGCTAATAGTCTAGTTAAACGAAATTCTGATTTTAGTTCTTCTAAGCAGCGTGGTTCAGTTTTAGTTCATATGTGATGTCATAGTCATACTTAATGTGGTGTATGTATTAATGTGATATATTTATGAATGAGTGTGCTTTTGATTCTAGCACAATTTTAAAACCCCTATTTCAAATATCAGACTCGAGTAAATAAACGTGTTACAATCAGAAATAGCTGATCTACATTATGTAACCTGTCTGAGAATGAATTATATCTGCTGATATTGTGTTTGGGGCTCTACAGTTATTAAGCACGTCTAATGCTTACTCATAATAGAGAAAAAAACATTGTCATTACTGTCATTTATCTTAATTTTGAAGTCAATAAATGGAGAAAAAAAATCGAAAGGGAGTGCTTGTATTTCAAAGTCATGTGTATTTAATACATGTGTACAGACAGTAGAAAGAAACAATATAGAATAGTGTTAGTATTATTATAAGCTTTCCAAACATGATTTGGGTGAGTGACTAAGTGAAATCTTTTCTATTTTAAGTGTTTTCCATATAAAAACTTCCACTTTGTCCTGATGTGACATTGACATTTGCCATCTCTCTAAGTTGCAATCGGAGGACTGATAAACAGAGTTATTTTGATATGGCAAAGCAGCTGGCATAACATTTTCTCTAGTTCAATAACTTCATTCCCTTCTTGTAATTTGAGGTCTTGTGTTAATCTGATGATAAGACATTCCTCCGTCGGTCTTAAAGACTTTAGTATCTGTGATTCTTGGCGAAGCTACTAAGCACTGCATGGCAAGATTTAGATATCTCTCTTTTTTAACTTCATAAGTGCCATGTTCTTGTTTTTATTTGTTTGGTCTCTTTCCTATTCATATTTTTAGCTCCTCCCCTTATGCAAATATCCAAACAAAGCCCAAAGATAGCAAACATCTGGTTTATCCAGGATGACAGCAAACATTACCGCAACAATGTAATGTTTCATGCATCACAGAAGGGTGGTGTCCGGCACCAGTGACAGATAAAGCACCGCTCAAAAAAGGGGGAGGAAGTTGAGTTTGGAGGGGCGTGTGTCTCATTGGTTAACCGAAACGCTTCCCCAATCTCACTGTCTGACTTTCTGTTCGCTTACTCTTCATGTCATCTTAAAATCTGAGGAAAAAGAGTACCTTGGAAGAGAACTGAAGTGGAATGTTTTTCTTTCAGCTGTGAGTTATTGGGGAATACAAGACTTAACAGTGTTTTGCTTTGATTGTACGCTACAGGAAGCCCACTCTGTGAAAAAATGGGGGTGAAAGATCGCCCTCAGTGCTATTTTGATGTGGAAATCAACAGAGAACCAGGTAAGATTTGACATTCATTTATAATAAGCTGATCTCTGTGAACTGTTTCAAAGTGAGCTATAGAAATGAACTTTTGCAAGCATTTTGCTCCAAAGTTGTAAGTGTATAAAATTGGTCCAGAGTTGCATGATCTGTAATTATCATTTAGTATGAACTGAAACTTTGAAGTAATGGAATTTGTATGTAAAATACATACTTTAACCAGCTGAATATGAATGCATAATACGAAAGTGAAACATTATATGTGCTTGTTTTGTAACACATAAAAAGCTGTTGTGGCTGTCCACAGATTCCACACCCTAACCTGCAGCTCTGTTTTAATGAACCCCAGACATTGTGTGTGCTAAATAATGTCTGCGTTTCACCTCAGTCTACCACTAATGATGTGTTTTAAGAGAGACGTTTGCGCCATAAAGCCAAGAGTGCTTATTTAGTAATTTTACACCTGTAATTTTACTACACAAATATTTTAACACCTTTCATGTTGGTTTTATCACATGTGAATGAATTAGAGGGCCTTCTAATTTTAGCTTTTATCCAAAACCTATGCAAAAACACACTTCCAGTTGACTGCCCTGGTATTTGAATATGAAGGAGGTGTTGCTGCTTGTCACACTAAACTCACACTTAAAAGATGAATTAGACAAAGTATTCTAATATTGGGTTTTATCATATTTCTCCTCAAATATAATCATTCATTTTGCTTTCTTCTAGTTGGACGAATTGTCTTTCAGCTGTTCTCCGATATTTGTCCCAAGACAAGTAAAAATTTCCTTTGCCTGTGCACTGGTATGTATACTTGACATAAAATGCTTTATCAAATTACACCAATGTGTTTTACGCTGCAGCGCCATTTGGTTGTCAGTAGGGCTGCATAATATATTGTTTTAGCATGAGTAATCATGCGAGCATATGCAATGTCTGCATTATAATTCATGATTTGCATGTGTTTTTGATACTTGTGATTTGTATAATGACCTTAAAAGCATTCAAGCATAAGAATTTGTACCATTTGTAACTTTAACGGTTAATTTTATTGAATTATTTTTGTCATTCAGTTACTGTACTTGAATACTGTCAGACTCGGAAAATGATAAAACACTTTTTCAATTCTATCTTTTTCTTAACTGTATGAATAGATTGTTATGCATGAAAATACTCACAACACATGCAAATAGCAGAGACCACAATGTGTCAGGGGACCCCAAAAAGTTTATAAATTGTTTATTAGATTTTATGGAGATACACTTCCACTGCAGAATCATCTCAATTGAGCTAACATTATAACTCCTTTTGAAATGGAGATGAAATGGATCATCTTTCAAATGATCAGATGAAATTGTATTTATATTGCAATATATAATGCAAAATAAAAAATGCTAGATTTTTACAATATCGTGCAGCCCTAGTTGTCAGTTTACTTAATGTGAATAGCTTCTTTTTTCATATACATCACCTTTCGTGAGTTATAGAGCTTAATCCTGTTCTGTAGCCATTCAATTCAGCAATTTTTAGCACTGGAGTGAAAAATCATATTCAAAAATTCCTCATGGAATCCTTAAAAATGGTCGCATTTGACCAATGTGTATATAAATGAACTCAACTAGTGACATATCTTACACAGTTCAGCGTTATTTATCTCCTCTGTATGTGTGATGCACAAGTGATGCATTTACTCATTGGTGTTGCCACATCTTGCTAGAAAAACCCGAAATAAGAACAACATTTAAAAAATAAACCTAATTTCTCACATGGAAATAAGTCACATATTCAAATATTCTAGTCTGCCCACTTGAATAACTCTATAAACTGGATTTTTTTTAAGCTAAAAGATCATTTTAAAAAAGTGGACATAGCAACGCTTGAATATTCAAGTGTTATTCAATGTTATTCAAGTGTTGTTATTCAACACTTGAACAACACCCTGTGCAAAATAGCCATCTAAACAAACAAATTTTTTTGTTAAAAATTCAAACATAGAGTGCTTAGCATAAATGAGTACACCACTTACAGATCTTTCTTTAAAATTAATATTTTCTATAGGATGCTTTACAGTAATTTATTTGTATAATATATACATTAGATTAAACAGTCAGTACCAAAGCCACAACTGGAACTAATCTAACAAAAAAAACTTAAGATCACAGTCCAAAAATAAATATGTTGGGGAAAAATATAAAATACAATTTTAATAAACTGGAAAAATCAAGAGAAACATAATATCACATTTACTTGAAATTTTGCGATTTGTTTTTATTTAAATGTATCTTTTTATTGCTAAAGATGTTATTTTAATGAATATAACTGTTTAGTTAATAAATCTGTTTTGTTTAAAACAATAACTTTGCACCAAAAACTAGTAATTAAATTCACTAATATATAGATTAAGATATAAAATTTAAGATATATTTATATTAAGATGTAGAATTTTTGGTGGCTGTAATGTTGCTGTGTAAATAGTCGACACCAAACAAGCAAGTTGTTACTGTTGCCTAAACCTGTAAATGTATTTAACCAATACCCTTTCATAAGCATAGGGCAGTAGCACAAAAATAGACCTGCAGGTGATCTGCGGAAAGTCCTGGCCGTCTATCAGCAAGTGCAGGTCTGTTTCTGACAGCACTAAAAACTTAACCTGACATATAGACAAGAGTCACTTTAGTCTGCATTGAGAGAGTTTGGAAATACATTAAAGTTAGTACTGCTTTGGTGTAATACAGGGATCTTTTTTTCTCACCAGATGATATTGAAATAAGAGACATATGCCCTCAGCTGGCTATTATGTTGCATATATACCAATCCCCGGGGCACGCTCACCCTCCTGTATTCATTGCAGTTTTATTGGCATCTCTTCAATGCAGATCAGATAGGATCAACCTTTTTGCTGTCTGTATAACTGTGCTATTAGACTGATTTCAGTTCTCTGATTCAGAGTAAGAGCAGTTTGCATTATTTGAAGGAACTTACTATGTGAAACCTTGCTTGTTGGTCTGGTTTTTGCCTAGTAAATGTCTGATGCTTACATATACAATCCTGTTGTATAAAAGGCTCAAAGACTTTGAAATTTGCATAATTTGACTTTATATACTGAATGCAAGTACTGTGTTCATTTGTTTCAAATAAGCTTTGAGGAAATAAAATGTACATTTTCTGTTTAATCATTTATGCAATAGCGTTTAATCATTCACTGTAAACTGTATGCTTGCTGACAAATTGGAAAAGCATACAGGTTTGAAGGTAGTGGCAAATTTTAAAGATTTGAAATTACAATTCATTTGTGTAATTATCCTTAAATGAAGAGTTTTAACTGCACTAATTATTATTGGTCTAGAAATGTTCAACAAGATTATTTTATCAGCAAACTGTTGTTACTCAGAATGACCCTTTAGTGCAAGGGTGTCCAAACTCCTCGAGTCCTGGAGGGCCGTTGTCCTGCTGAGTTTAGCTCCAACTTGCTTCAACACACCTACCACAAAGTTTCTAGTCTATCTAGTTAGAGCTTTATTAGCTGATTCAGGTGGGTTTGATTGGAGTTGGAGCTAAACTCTCCTGGGCACCAGCCCTCTAGGACCGAGTTTGGACACCCCTGCTTTAGTGGGTGTCTTAAACATATCACAGTTAAAATGTCTGAAAAGATCAAAATAACCAGGAATCATTCTGATGCATTGGAATAAAAAAAAACTAAAGAAGTATTACATATTTATAGTTTTGATGCTTGTGAATCACCTTTGACCCAAAATTGTGTGTTCTTTTGGATTTCTGCAGGCGAGAAAGGCAGTGGCAAAGCTACAGGGAAAAAATTATGCTATAAAGGTTCAACTTTTCATCGAGTTGTAAAGAACTTCATGATCCAGGGGGGCGATTTCACTGAGGGTATGTACAGTTATGCTCATAACTAAACCATTTTGGTTTGGGTTGTGTGTTTGATTGTTTTTTTGCTCTTCTTGTTAAAGAATGTTTTTTTTTTTTTTTTAAGGCAATGGAAGAGGGGGAGAATCTATATTTGGTGGTTTCTTTGAAGGTAAGCCATCTTTAGATCGGTTCTGGTTTGAATCAAGCACTCCGTAACCTTAGCAAAGTCACCTAATTTGTGGTTTAACAGCTTTTGCATGACATTTTTGATTGAGCATCTCAGTTCTGTGCATGAATTTCATTCATTCAGTTCATTATTTTGATCTCGCTGCAGCTGTAAATGTTGGCTCTGTTTTATTCCTGTGATCATATAATGGTCTTCTTTTTGAGTCAGCATGGAGAAAAGGGCTATTTATTTATTTAAAGGTCCAGTCTTCTTGCCTAAAATTTTCAACATATTTTTTTATTTATAGAGATTGTGGTCTTTTGCAAAATGAAAAGGTAAGAGATGTACACAGTGCAGTAACACAATGTAGACTAAACATTTGCCATTCCAATCTCTTAAGCCAACATTGACAAAAAAGTCCACACTGCACAGTGTGCCCATGGATATGTGGACCTTGAAATTGATTTGGTTGACTGACTTCTGTTTTTTTTTTTTAATTTCCTTTATTTTTCCAGGATGGCTTGTCATGCAACACAACACCTTTCGAAATAATACAATCTTTAAAAGAAATTGTTCAAGCAAAGATTGCCATTTTAATCATTTCTCGTGTTGTCCCAAACGTGTTATTTGGTAGAACAACAAAATAAACTTAAATAGTGTTTGGTGAAGTCTTTTCCAAGCAGTTGCATGGAAAAACAAGATGATTACCAATTGCACCATTTGTATTCCACGAAAGAAAGTAAATCCCTAAGGTTGGTATGGCATGAGAAATTACATAATTTTTGGTTAACTATTACATGTAATTTGGCCCAACTTGACAGTTCTAATGTAAACAGTAGTTACTTTAGTAGCCCTCAGGGTAGAACATCTTTGCTTTTGTACTAAAGAGCATGAGAAACACCCAAAAGCAGAATAAAAAGCATCATTTTTGTCAGGTGTTCATGAACATCTCTTTGTCCTGTCTCTATTTTTCTCCTTAACACCTTTTGAAGTTGTCAAGCATTAAGTGTTCTTCTGTGTACTTGTCTGTTTTCAACAGATGAGAACTTTACTCTCAAACATGACAGAGCCTTCCTCTTGTCGATGGCCAACCGTGGCAAAGACACAAATGGCTCCCAGTTCTTCATGTAAGTACGCTTACTCTAGTAAAAGACACACAGAGGGTGTATTTGTTTATAGAAACAATCAGTCATTCATCATCAAACCTTCTTAGCATTTAATATGACTGATTGGTCACCATTAAATGACACATGCAATACGTACAGATTACGTATTCCTCATCACTTCAACAGAATTGTTTTGTCATAGATGTTGCACTGTGGTGCAACTTATTTAATAATGTGTGTTTGAAAGCCTGTATCTGTTTTTAAAGCTTTCAAAACACAAAGAACATAGAGTAATTATACACCGTTCATGCATATGTCTTGCCAAATTGAATGACTCAATAGGTTTTTTAAAGATCACGAGTGGTTATTTTTGCTAATGCTTTCTAGCTTTCCCTGAGCTATTCAAACTCTATACTTTTATATATACACATTTGCTTTATTTTTTAACAATCTACATATTCATGTGGGATGCAGGTGCATTTTCATCTCCCTTTTCCCCTGTCAATGTGCATTTAGAAAAATGTTATGATCAGAAAGAAATTCCTCTTTGCCTACAAATGTATTACAATTTTTCTCTTGCCGTTTTTGTGTAAAATTTGCAGAAACTCTAGCATCCTGCTCTACCAAGGTAAAGTGTCTCTCCAAGGCTGTGCTTCTCTCTCCTGACTGTATTTCTGGTTGCTTTTAGATAGCACTGGCTTCTTGTTATGTTTAAATAATGTTTTACCACATATGAAATCTGTTCTCCCAGCACCAAGATCCTGAAGTCTTTCAGTTATTGTTGTATTTCAAGTTTAGCATTACAGGATGTATTTTCCTGCCATGGACAAAGTGATTTCTAATTGAAGATGTCTCAATGATATGAATTGGTTTTGTCAGCGTAATGTTGGCAGATCTTGGACCTGTTCATCTTTAGTATTTATTCAGCCAGCCTTTGCTATTGTGCGAGCACTGCTGGTTTTAAATTTCTCAGTGTTTGAATAGATGCACTCAAATTTCTTCTTGATGACAGATTAAGTGCCCTTTTATTTAACTAATTTTTCCTTCCTTTTCTCCTCACATATTCCTGTTGGATGTAATGTAATTTCCCTGACTACAGAACTACAAAGACAGCGCCTCACCTAGATGGGTAGGTTTATAATGATCCAGTATCTCATTTTAACTAGTTTTATCAGGTGTAGTTTATGACAAAATATTTAGAAATGTATTACTTTTTTTTGTGCTCAGTGGACTTTTTTTTTTATTTTTATACATTTCTTGTAACTGTACGGACTGTTGGTCTATTTTAGAGTGCATGTGGTCTTCGGGTTGGTCATCTCTGGCTTTGAGGTCATAAAGAACATTGAGGGGCTGAAGACTGACTCAGCCAGCAGACCGTATGCTGATGTCAGAGTGATTGACTGTGGACAGCTGATTACAAAGTCTGCAAACGACGGTAAGCTTGTTTATGTGTGCAAGAGACTAACTAGGAATTTTGGCTTCAGACCTGTTGCCCCTTACTACATTGTCTCAACTTGTCTTTAAGCAATGGAGAATATTTTAATCTTCAGATCGGTTGCATTGTGGGGTAAATATGGTGTTTAAATATAGAACAGTGAAAGATCCTGGAACAAAATGGCAGGCCTTTGAAAGACTGCAAAGCCCATGTTTAATACATGCACTTACACGTCTTCTAACCAGGCATGACATGACCGTGTCAAGTAACAAATCACATCTCTTCCATGTTTTTCCTTTAACAAGTGATGTACAATGTCATTTGGTTTCTATTTTGTCATTCTAATGTTAAATCTGTCAAATCTGCAAAAAAATTCCTGCTCCTATCTTAAATATTATGTAATGGTTTGTTCTTTATACATTGTTTATTTTGGTACAAACACCAATAGTTCAAATGAATTACATACATTAAAAATGTTTTTTAGATAACTAATAAATTACGTTCTGTCTTCTCTAGTTCTTCAAGGCAAACTGAAAAAAGCATTCTATTCTGAGGATGACTCTCAGAGTTCCTCTGAGTCTTTATCTGAGTATTCCTCATCAGAAGAAAAGCCTACATCTCGAAAGAGGAAAAGAAGCTCAAAGAGTAAGCATGCAAAAAGAAGCAGAAGAGAGGCAAAGAAGGACAGAGAGGCTGTTAAAGCTGTAGGACCTTTAAGGTAAAATTATTGAAACTTCTCGTATACACTGTGAGTCATCTGTTGTGTTTCATCTGCTTGCATTGTATTTGTTATTTAGGAAAGGACCTAAATCAATAACACATTTGGTATTAGGCTTTACTGATACTTGTCAGCCATTTGACAGTTTTTGACATTGTCCAATTAAATGTAGGCCCACGATAATCTTTCAAAATTCAAGACCATCAGAAAGAAAAAAATATGCAATGATTGTTAATAAAATGTTCCTAGTCTATCTTGTTTTGGATATATAATAGAAATGTACTGCCTACTCTTCCTGATTTACAGTCATGCTGAGGGCGAGATGGCAGAGGAAAATGATGGTGAAGCTGAACAGAATGTGAAAAGGGAGAAGCCTGTGGTTCGACCAGAAGAGATCCCACCTGTGCCAGAAAACCGTTTCCTGCTCCGCAGAGACATGCCTACCCAGGAGGAGGCAATAAAAATGTTAGTGTCTTTTGTTAGACATCACAAGTTTTTTTCCTCTTTCCTTTATTGGATAATATCTGAAAATGGCTGACATCAAATTTTTAAGTGTTTCTGAAGACCCATGGTGATAAATATTTTAGTAAAATTTTTTCTTGTTTAATGATTAATCTCTGGAATCTAATGCTAGTTTTTAATGAAGTATTTTAAGCCAAAAAGGGTTGAGTCTTAAAAACTGATACTTTTTTTCCCCCCACAATAGCGATGTACAGGACTCAGACATTGCACCAAATGACACCAAACCAGCTGTCACAAAATCTGGGCGCAAGATCAAAGGCCGCGGTACTATGGTATGACAGCTGTGAATTATTATACTTTTACAGAACTCAGTGACACAGAATGACATCAAGTATAAGACCAAATTCATGTTTTTTTGTAAACTCAAATCTACAGGTTTCATTTCAGTTTTTTAATTTTAATTACATAATTCCACTGATCTGACATTGACTCTTCAGAAAGTATTTAGTCTGTTTTTTTGGGATTTATTTTGCATTTTCTTGCAGAGATACCATACACCCCCTCGGTCAAAGTCCCGTTCAGAGTCGGAATGTGAACGGGGAAGCAGTGAGACTCCCCCACACTGGAAAGAGGAAATGCAGAGGACCAAGGCTTACCAGCCCCCCAGTGTGGAGAGATGGAGTAAAGAAGAAAGGTATGTTGTAATGCCTTATTGTTTTATGTAAAAGTGTTATCTCTTATTTGAATAAGTTAATATTGAAAGTTTACTTCTTTTTTTTTATGAGTTTTCAAATCATTTTCACCTTGACTATTGTTCAAACAGATGGGATGACAGAAGTGACACTCCAAGGTCCAGGTCAGGATCCAGAGAGCGTTCCTTGGGTGAGGCCTCTGTGTACTCAAGCCAACATCAATCTAGAAAAGAAAAAAAGAAAGCCAAACAAAAGAAGAAATCTAAGAAACGAAGGCATGCTAAAAAACATAAAAAGAGCAAGACCAAGGAAACTTCCCTGACTGATGGTGAGATGTCTGGGTCCTCAGGTAAGAGGACAAAACACTCAAGCCGAGCTGAAAGGAGACGTTCTCGTTCTTATTCTCGCTCATCCTCCCGTCACTCACATAGATCGTATAAATCGGAGTCAGAAAGGAGACATTACTTATCAAGCTCTTCTAGAGATTCACGATCTTATTCGAAATCTAGGAGCAGATCCTATTCTAGAAGTCACTCAAGGTCTGAGAGACGGGCTCGATCATCCAAGAGGTCAAGTCGTAGCCGATCAGGGCGGACTGTTACACATTCTAGGTCACTGTCTCGTTCTAGATCCAGATACAGGACAAGGTCAAGAACTAGATCAAACTCTAGGTATAGTTCAGAAACCCCAACACGTTCCAAGAAAAGGAATGAATTGAGATCCCCTCGAAACTCAAAGCCTACAGAGGGTGGTATTTCCAGATTAGACAAGTCTGTCCTTAAATCGATTAAAGGTGAAGAAGCTAAAGTCCAACCTTCAGCATCTTCAGAGAGAGTCTCTGCATTGCCTATGAGTGACAGTCCACCACCTTCTCGATGGAAACCAGGCCTGAAACCCTGGAAACCTTCTTATGTCCGCATCCCAGACACTGATGTAAAATCAGCCCTGGCTTCCAATGCACTAACAAGCTCATCATCAAATGCACCTCTGGAGACAATGTCCTCTTTAAAACAAGATAAATCTGTTAGTCAAAGGGATCCCAGCAGTGGTAACAGTAACATTCCTGATAGGCTCTTGGAAAGAAGTTTGTCCAGGAGCAGGTCACATAGTCAATCAAGAAGCTGCAGCAAATCACCAACTCACTATGGCAATAGATCTTCCTCCTGCAGTAGGTCAGAATCTTATAGTTCATACAAAGAAAGATCCACTGACAAGAAGAGAAAACATAGCAGTTCTCACAGAAATGCTCAAAAGAGAGACAGCCATGCAAATCATCATGATAGTGGCCACAAAGGTCTGTCTCCCTCCTCAGAGGATGTATCAGATACTCCTTACAGTCCGTTACACCTGCAAAGTGACTCCTTGGTACAGAAAAACACACTTGATTCTCTTTCAACCCTACGGGCCTTGGCATTGAAGAGCAAAAACCGCAATCGAAGGAAAGAACCATTAATGGACAAGAACATTGCATCTGGTTGGGAAAGTGATGAGGAGAATGCAAGTAAGACTAATACTGCTACAGTACACAATCAGCACCCTGTTAAGGATGAAGGACTTAATGAAATAAAAAAGAGGCAGATTTTGTCTCGTTGCTGGGAGTCTGAGAGTGACACTGAAATGCCAGATAAAACTGCTGTTGGTGAGGCCAAATATTTGTCTGAGAAAGAGGAGGGAGAGGCTAGTACAGAATCAGAATACGAATACTCCTCATGGTCAAACCTAGGTGCTGAAATGACTAAGGAGTTAAAAGGTAATAACGAGCACTCTGCAGACACAAAACCTTCAAAGCACAAGAACAAAAAAGCCAAACGGAAGCACAAACACAAGAGGAAGAATTCTTCAAGGTCAGCATCTCGCAAATCCAAGGCCAAGAAATCCAAGAAGCATCTGAAGCCAAAAGAGACATTTCATTGGCAGCCTCCTTTAGAGTTTGGGGATGAAGGTGAGGAGGATGATTCAGTCACTCAAACTAAGCAGTTACACACAGCAAGTACTGATGCCATCAATGATGGAACAAAACAAAATTTGAAGGCTAGACAGATCAAGCGACAAGTCTCTGAGAATACAGATCAGGATCAAAGGATTGTTGAATCGCAGCAAGATACGTTGTCAGTAGAGTCTTCTAAAGTTATTGATGAGAATGAGAAGATGCCTAAAATCCAAAAATCAAAGTTACACAACAATACCAAAAGAGATCTTGCTCAAAGCCACCCAGAGACCCTTTCCAATCTTTCAGACACTAACCTGGCAAGTAACAAACCATCAGACCCAAATAAAGTTGAGCCACATTCTCCAGAGAGCATACCAGAAGCTCAGCAACCTGGGCCCAAAGCAACTGGCTTTTCCCCATTAAAAAATATTCTAAATAATGACAGTGTGCTTGTTTCATCTCAGAAAGATAAAGTCAGCTCTGTTACAACTGGATCAGCTTTACCACAAGACAGTCAGCAAGAGGAAACTGTACCTGGTGACAGTTCTGTCTCAGTGGTTGAAAATAAATGGAAACCTTTGACAGGCATGACTGTTGTGCAAACCATTACGAGAAAGCCTTTCATTATGAAAATAAACAAACCGCAAGATCAACTTGTAAGAAAGAACCAGGGTGTCAAAATGGAGATCAAGAGCAAGAGTAGAGTCCGTCCAGGATCCCTTTTTGATGAGGTACGAAAGACAGCTCGGCTAAATCAGAGACCCAGAAATCAAGACAGCTCAAGTGAAGAAGACTGCCTTCCAGCAGCAGGAGAAAAGCCTGAAGCCCATAATCACTCCCGGAGCAAGTCGAGGTCTGTGTCTAGTCACAGGTCCCATCGCAGAAGTAGGTCCCATTCATATAGCCACCCCAGGAGCAGGTCCAGAAGCTACACCTACTCTTCCAGGTTGATTTCAAAAGACATTGTTTTTTCATATCTATATGTTAATTCTGTACACCTTTTTTAAAGTGTATGCATTATTTTTTTTTTTTCATTCAGGAGCTACAGTAGAAGTAGAAGCAGGAGTAGATACAGTAAAGGACACTCTCGTTCTCGAAGTAGCACCTACCGAAGTTACCGTAGGTAAGTGATAAAGATATTCTGTTATGCTTCATTCTCATGTATTTTATAGAACATTTGTTGTACAATAGGGGATTCATTTTTCTAATTGATTAAGATGCTATGTGATCTTGTTTCAGCCGCACACATAGTAGGAGTCGCTCTAGGGGTCGGTATAGAGGTCGTTACAGATCAAGGTAAGCATTGTGCCAAATTATGAATGCACTTTGATTGTAATTTGTATGTCATTTACAATTTCTTTGCGGGTTTTTTTTTTTTTTCATTTGGTACTTGGATGTGCAGGTCTGACTCTTACGATAGTTATTCTAGCCACAGCCGCAGTCGTAGCAGAAGAAGAGGGCATCGGAGAAGCAAAAGCTCTGATCGCAGGTCCAGGTAAATCATCAGTTCATGCTTGTTTTGTCAAAACTGACTTGTGTGGAGATAATTATATGTTTAATGTGTTGTCTTTCTGTTCAGGTCATATCGCTCTTACAGTCGCAGTTCCTCTAGGCGGCGAAGTCATAGTCGAAGCAGTCGATACAGCTGAATTTAAGGCGTAATGATTGGATCAATAGTTTAATTTTTGTAGGCTAATATACACACTTTCATGTACACTATCACATTTAGCTGTATTTTTTTATTTTTTGAATGAATGAACGAATGTACATATGAAAACAAACTTAGTCACTGCTTTATTCTGATACACTTTTTCAGTATTTCTAGCAAAGGAAGCATAGAAACCATCCAACTATTATATAACAGTTATATAAGGTTATATATAAACAGCTACTTACCTCAATCCTTGTTTGGAAGGATTGTAACACACAGCTCTGTTGGTTAACATCAATGGAAAATGTTTGGTTTTGACTAAATGTTTTATGTTTAATAGATTGACTCTTGGTTTTTTAGCATTTTTATTTGTACATAAAAAAAATTCTGAATGTATCTAATGCTGCTTCTTGATATACTTTTGAATTATAACAGACACACCTTGCCAACTGTAAATAAAACTATATTTGTTTGTGAAATGCTACGTGCTGTATAAAGTTTTCAGTGATATAAGTTTTCAAATGGCATTCTTGTAGCGACACATGCTTCATTTTTGGTGGTATATTATTTGAGAGTAGTCAACATTTGAAGTGAATCAAAAAAGGTTTTCAAAACTGTCCTGACAAGAATAGGTGTTGTTCAATGGTTTTAGGACATCTTTGATGAAAGGTTTTGTTCCACTTCAAATGATGGCTACTGTACACAAAGTTGAGTATGATGCATTAGGAGATGGGCACTGCGGAGGCAAGTTACTGTTAGTCCATTGCAGGCATATTTGCTTTTTAAATTAGTCCCGTACTACTATATACAGTGCTCAGCATAATTAGGTACACCCCATTTTGAAAATGAATATTTGTATCCATTTCTCAGTGAATATAGGCAATGTATTTTGGTGCATTTGAACAAAACAAATTTATTAAACAGATTTGTTTATTAAAATAATGTTTTAGTCAACAAACATATTTAGAAATTGAAACATAATACAATTAAATGCAAGCAAAATATTGCAAATAAATACATAAATTACAACCTACAAAATTTCAACTAAATATTTCAAAAAAAAATTTGCTTCTCTTGATTTTTCAATTTGGGTGTACTACTTTTTGGACCGTAATCGTTATTTTGTTAGATAAGCAAGCTTCAGATTTGGCTCCAGTACTGACTAATCGAATGTATATGCTCAAATATAATATTGAATAGCTTCCTATTAAAAATATTAATTTAAAGGATAGATTTGTGAGGGATGTATTATATATGCTGAGCACTGTACTTCATTTTTCAGTGGTATATAGTAATCAACACTTGAAGTGACTCAAATGTTTTTTGAAATAGTCCTGACAAGAATGAGTGTCCCAAAAGCCAGTTTCTGTACCCGATGATCAGGTTGTCGTCGTCCTCACCTTCGACCACCAACTGTTCCACAATGCACCGGCCCCTTACTGCTCTCCCTGCAGGTGGTGGGCCTGCAGGAGGATGTTCCCACATTGCTTTTTGGCCGGCTTCCGTGGGAAAAAAATGACCACCAGGCGCTCACATACGAGCCCCAATCCCAGGCCTGGCTCCAGGGTGGGTCCCCGGCTGCGCCATACCGGACAACGTCACTGTCCTGAATATCATTAACCGCATAACCGTCCGAAAGGACAAGATCTTGGATACAAGCTGCTAAAATCAGTTTCCTTCGCAGGGTGGCAAGGCGCATCCTTTTAGATAGGGTGAGGAGCTCTGTCACCCAGGAGGAGCTTGGAGTAAAGCTGCTGCTCCTCCACCGAGAGAAGTCACCTGAGCGGGCTTGGGCATCTGTTTCGGATGCCTCCTGCGCCTACCTAGGGAGGTGTTTCAGGCATGTCCCATTGGGAGGGGGCCTCGGGGAAGACCCAGGACACGCTGGAGGGACTATGTCTGTCGGCTGGCCTAGGAACGCCTCGAGATACCCCCAGAGGAGCTGGAGGAAGTGTCTGGGGAGAGGGAAGTCTAGAGTTCTCTCCTAAGACTGCCGCCCCGCGACCCGGCCCTGGGTAAGCGGACGAAAATGGCATGACATGATGACATGACAAGAATGTCGTGTGTTGTTTGTTAGTTTTAGGACAAATCTGATGAAAGGTTTTGATCCATTTCAAATGTTGGCTACTGTACACAAAGTTGAGTATGATGCACTAGGGGATTGTCACTGGCGGCAAGTTACTATAAGTCCATTGCAGGCATATTTGCTTTTTGAATTAGCTTTGTATTACTATATGTTTGCTTAAGTATTGAAGTATTAAATAATACAGATATTCTAAATCATTGGGGCACTCTATGACCAGGAATTGACTGCTGCACTGATACTAATGCATTAAAATGAAATAACTGTGTGTTGATTAAGTGTGAACTGTCATCTGAACCTTGGTGCACACTAAAGAATTGGACAGCTCTTAGTTTGGTTTACAATGAACTCTGGTGCAGTTTAACTGAAATATGAAAGCAGCACACAACAAAGTCATCAAAATGAACCAAGAACAACACATGAAATCAAAGGAAGCGACCTCAGAATGCTCAACAATACCTTATTTTTCTTGACAGTTATGTTGCCAATTATAGTTGACTACGGATATCAAAATTGTGTCTACTTGCAGCAGATCTGTAGTGCACGTAGGAAGAATTATAGCACACATAACAGGTGTATTTAGCCCAGGATACAACAATGTTTTGCATGTTCATAAAGTTTTGCAAAATTTTTTTGGGTGCTAACAGTATTAAAAATTACACAGAACAAAATTTTCTCCAGTCTACAAGTGTGAACACACCTAAAAATATAGTTCTTCAGATGTATAATGAACATACTATACATTATTTATGAATACTGTACATCATACAACTGTTAAAGTATAGTGTAATCACAAAACTCGTCAAATTACATTTTTACTTAAAACTTACTTAACCCAATGGGACAATTTCTGCTGTTTGCTAAATTCATAACCTCAGCAGGTGCAGTATTACTTGACTTTTGTTATATATATATAGAGAGAGAGAGAGAGAGAGAGAGAGAGAGAGAGAGAGAGAGAGAGACAGAGAGAGAGGGATGGATGGATGGATAGATAGATAGATAGATAGATAGATAGATAGATAGATAGATAGATAGATAGATAGATAGATAGATGACTGTATACTATAGCAGAAGAGTATGCATATTCAGACAGGAAATATAATTGCTTGGGCTCCCTGCTGTTTTAGCATTCAGCATGCTCTTGTAAAGTGCTGTCAAACATGCAAGGTCACCAGCTGCTGTGTAACAAATGCTCGTATCTTCTCATAAGGGCACTTGGTATTGATTGCACATTTTAAAGCTCAGACAGAAAAAAAACAATATCCAGTGCAATGGCCCTTTAAAACTTCTGACAAAAGCCCATATGATCCCTGAGCTCCAATCACCAATTCCTACTGCAAAAGCAGCCTCTGCATTTTTGTCTGTCTGAATGCTGCTAGCACGGCGGAAAAAAAAAACAGTGAGGGGAAGGAAAGCTGAAGAAATGTTAAAATCCAGCGCACTGTTCCATGGCGAGCGGAAGTCCTGCGCTAATGGAGTTATTCGCGGACTCCTTCGACGCTAGAGAGCTCGGATCAAAATGGTACAGTAGACACCGACGTTTTTATCATATTATGCTCATATTTTGTCTCTTGGAATTTTTGAACGACTTCGCTAGGCCCGTGAAACTTGCAGTAGTTTGTCCCGGGATGTTTCAGAGTTTTGCATGTGTAATGTCGCCAATAATTTTGACCGCGAAATGAAGTTTGCAACTCTCGCCGCCACTGGAATTGAAAGGTTAACAAGAATGCAATGGCCACAATAGCTACATTGTTGCATTTAAAGAGTTAAATGCTCTCATATCACTGTGGATAAGGAGCACGTCGTGACTGGTGCGTTTTGTGGATGTTGATGCTTGTATAATTGATAGTGGAACGTATTGTTTTATTGTATATATGCGCTGGAAATTAAAAACTTTGGGGCACAGGACGAGACCGAATGCATGTCAAACGGTTACCTTGCTTGACCTTAAATTCGTGGATCACTCATTCATAGAGTGCACATTTCAGTTGTGCAATAACTGTATACTCCAAATAGATTTGCACATTTGTAGGGATAAATTAGCTCATTAAATTTATTAGATTTTTTTATACCAAATGGTATTTTTTACATATCCCAACATTAAGTTGAGTTAGTTTCTGCAAAGTGAGATGCTAAATACTTGTAATTTTATAAATACATAACTGTTGATGTTTATATAAAATATTTTGTTAGTAATAATTCTACAGTTGGAGTCAGAATTATTAGCCCTCCTGAATTATTAGCCTCCCTGTTTATTTTTTCCCCAGTTTCTGTTTATCGAAGAGAAGATTTTTTTCAACACATTTCTAAACATAATAGTTTTAATAACTCATTTCTAATAACTGATTTGTTTTATCTTTGCCATGATGACAGTAAACACTGCTATACAGCTTAAAGTGACATTTAAAGGCTTAACTATGTTAATTAGGTTATAGGCAGGACAGGGTAATTAGGCAAGTGATTGTATAACAGTGGTTTGTTCTGCAGACTATCGAAAAAAAATAGCTTAAAGAGGCTAAAAATTTTGACCTTAAAATGTTTTTTTTTTTTTTATTAAAAACTGCAGAAATAAAACAAATAAGACTTTCTAATGAAGAAAAAATATTATCAGACATACTGTGAAAATTTCCTTGCTCTGTTAATCATCATTTATGAAATATTTAATAAAGAAAAAACAATTTAATGGGGTTTAGTAATTCTGATTTCAACTGTGTTTATAAGCACATTTAAAAACAGCCACAACATGATATAAAACTGCAAATGAATGTTATAAAGTCATAATTTGTCAAAATTAAGTCATAAGAATGAACCGGCAACTTATCCAGCATACTGTATGTTTTTCGCAGTGGATGCCCTTCCAGCCACAAACACCCATACACAGTTGCATTCACACACATACACTATGGCCAATTTAGCTTATTCAATTAACCTGCACCACATGTCTTTGGACTGTGGGGGAAACCGGAGCACCCGAAGGAAACCCACGTGAACACAGGGAGAACCTGCAAACTCAACACAGAAACGCCAACTGACCCAGCCAAGGCTCGAACCAGCGACCTTTTGCTGTAAGGCGATCGCGATACCCACTGTGCCACCGTGACCCCTATAATAATTTAAATATGTGTATTATATTATAACATTATTATTGTTTTTGGAGCAGCATAGATTAAGGTCATACACAGAGAAGTAAAATGGTGTCCTGCAACTTGATTTTGATTATAATCATTTAGTTGAGAGTACACTTCTATTAGTATTGGATTACGGGGATATACTTTACATGCACGCACCTTCTTAATGTTTTAAAAAAAAATGGATATTGTTAATCATAGTGCCTTATGATTTGTCACTGGTTCAAGTGCACACACACATCACTGTAATTTATATAACATGACAGAATGGACCTCATTACAGCCAAGGAGAAACAACATATCCTAGTCTTTTTTTTTTTTTGAAAGCTGCAATTTGAAAAATACCATAATAAGTATTTAATTTGTTGGAGTACTGTTCAAATACTTATAATACCAGATCAGCAGATATACTCTTACTTAAGATGCCATTTTTTCATACAGAGTTAGGTCGATCTGCGTTTTCCAAGTATGCTCCATATGTATGGAATGAGCTTCAAGATATACAGTTGAAATCAGAATTATTAAACCCCCTTTGAATTTATTATGTTTTTAATCTTTACTCAATGATGCTTAACAGAGCAAGGAAATTTTCACAGTATGTCTGATAATATTTTTTCTTCTGGTGAAAGTCTTATTTGTTTTATTTCGGCTAGATTTTTTAAAAACCATTATACAATTACCCTAACCTGCCTAGTTAACCTAATTAACCTAGTTAAGCCTTTAAATGTCACTTTTAACCTGTATAGAAGTGTCTTGAAAATATTTAGTCAAATATTACATACTGTCATCATGGCAAAGATAAAATAAATCAGTTATTAGAGATGAGTTGTTAAAACTATTATGTTTAGAAATGTGTTAAAAAAATCTGTCCATTAAACAGAAATTTTGGGATAAATTAACGGTGGAGATAATAATTTAGGGGGGCTAATAATTCTGACTTTAACTGTACTACATATGAAATCTGTACCATCTAACACTACATTTAAAAATATTTTAAGGACTGTCAATTTAGAACAGTGCACATGTTTTAACAATTGATTATGGTTTATACTATTTTCGTATCTGTCTATGTGTTGTGGCATGTATTTTTTTAGGTTTTGTAACTCTGTCCTATTGCTGTCTGTCTTGACCAGGACTCCCTGGTAGAAGAGATATTGTATCTCAATGGGACATTCCTGGTTAAATACGTAAATAAATAAAAATAAATATATTTTATTAAGACTAATTATATTATGGGGCGTCATGGTGGCATAGTGGGTAGAACAATCACCTCACAGCAAGAAGGTCGCTGGTTCGAGCCCCAGCTGGTTCAGTTGGCATATCTGTGTGAAGTTTGCATGTTCTCCTCGTGATCATGTGGGTTTCCTCCGCGTGCTCTGGTTTCCCCCACAGTCCAAAGACATGCGCTATAGGTGAATTGGGTAAGCTAAAATTGTCCATACTGTACGAGTGTGAATGGATGATTCCCAGTGATGGGTTGCGGCTGGAAGGGCATCCACTCTGTAAAACATTTGCTGGATAAGTTGGCGGTTCGTTCCTCTGTGGCGACCCTGGATTAATAAAGAGACTAAGCTGAAAAAAAATGAATGAATGAATATTATTTTAAAAGAATTGTATATTGTTCGTAAACAAAGGACAAGCATCAAAGGTTCCAGGATGAAAGCAAGGTTGATAATTAACTCACTCATTCATTAATTCATTTAAAATAATGCATGTGAATTGCAGTCAAGTATTGCTCTAATCCAGAGGCTTCTTCACATCTGGAAAAGCTGGGTTAATATCTGGGTCAGGTCACTAGTTTAGTGCCACGACCCTGTCAGTTTGACCATCAGTTTCTTGCTTTTTTTCTCTTTTTCACACAACCCATAAAAATCAAGTTATTTATTTATTAATTCAGTGTTTCAATATTCTCTGTCAGTGTTAACTGGCAAAACAAAATCAAGAATCTTGAGGCATCATTGCTAAAATATCCAAGGTCACCATGGGTTTTTAATTAAAGGAACACAAATAAAGACATTTAGGATAAAAGCCTCAGACAAATAAATAGTTACATCATGATTTCCTAGCATAAATCCACCCTGCTTCTCATGAAAGTGGGTAGTTTAGAAAGAGCTGTAATAGAAGAACTCCTGCTAAACTCTGCAGTCTTGTCCTTTAGTGCTGCGGCCTGGAAAAAAGCATCATGCTGAGGGTTTTTATGTAACCATCTATTCAGGACATTCCTGCGCACCCTTGACTTTGAGGCTTGGTTGTCTCTTAGTGCTGTGCTGTTGGGGTCACTTAAATATATGTGACAAGTGCTTCTCCAATAGCTCTCAGCATTCAGCTCCAGTGTGTTCTTATTAGTATTATCAATGTTGAAGATAGACTGATTTCTTTTTAAACACTGTTCAAAGATGTGTACTGTAAAAGAAAAGAAATAGAGTAAAAATATGAAATAATATTGCAGATTCAAATGAAAAAGTTCATTTTTAAATATATTTGAAATAAAATAATGTATTTCTTTGGTTTCTCAGTGGCACATGATCTTTCAGAAATCATTATAAAATCATTATTTGTTACCCAAAAACTATTATTATTAATATTATTATTATTATATATTTATTTTTGGGCAGCATGGTGGCTCAGTGGTTAGCACTGATACCTTACAGTAAGAAGGTCGTTGGTTCGAGTTCCAGCTGGACCAGTTGGCATTTCTGTGTGGAGTTTGTATGTTCTCCCCATGTTGGCATGAGTTGAGTGTTTGTGAATGAGTGAGTGTAGTTCCCCAGTACTGGATTGTGGCTGGAAGGGCATCCACTGAGTAAAACATATGCCGAAATAGTTGGCGGTTCATTCCACTGTGGCAACCCCTAACAGTTAAGGGACTAAGCCGAAGGAAAATTAATGAATGAATTTTTATTATAGTGTGTGTGGATGTTTCCCAGAGATGGGTTGCGGCTGGAAGGGCATCCGCTGTGTAAAAACGTGCTGGATAAGTTGGCGGTTCATTCCGCTGTGGCGACCCCGGATTAATAAAAGGGACTAAGCCGAAAAGAAAATGAATGAATGAATGATTGAATTAATTTTTATTATTATAGTCATGTTAATTAATATTTTTTAACACTTTAAATAAAAAATAAGCAGTACTTCTACTGGATTTATTATTTAGAGTCATTTCAACTTTTATTTTACAAAGTAATTTCTAATGTACATTATAAAAAAAAAAATTTTAAGGGATCTGGGCTAACATTGAAAGGTGATAGTTGTATTTTCATAACATAACTAACATTAACCATAAACAGTACAAAAAATGTGTTTGCTCATTGTTACTTTATATTAGTTAATCTCGTTAAGCTTATTGTCATTAATAACTCTTGGAAAAAAGAAAATAAATATCTTATATGTCTCTGTTGCTGCTTTTGATCAACTGATTGTGGTTTTTACTTAAAAAGAGATCAATTTCTTTCAAAATTGGTCCTTAACTTTTAAAAGTTGATGAAATGTTATATCTTTATAAATTATAAGCCGCTCAGAAACAAATGTGAATACATGTACAATTGCAAATTTACATCATACAATTCTTTTGTTTTTCTCAGAATGGCATGATAAAACTTGCAGTTGCATATTATAAATCGAGTTAAAAGATGCAGATTTAAGAAAAAAGTAAGTATTATTTTGACATCAGAATTGGATTTTGTATTATCTGTCTTACAGTTGTGAAAAAAAATCTGAATTCTGTCATTCAAATTCAAAATGCACTGTTATAGATGTCTATGGTCACAAGCATGATAAATTACCTGCTGAAACTAAATTGAGCTTCAAATAAAAGATTAGATAAATAACATTATGTCAATAGGTGATGACCAGAGACAGACAGAATCTGCTGTCTGAGAATGTCACAAAATAAACACAAAAAATAAAAAATATTAAATTTTACAATGCAAATCCAATTAGAACCAAAAAATACATTTACAGTAGGTACATCCACTAAATTATCACTGTGCAAATCGTATTGTATATAAATATTAATAATACAAAAGGCATATTACCCTTAAAAAATTACTTTTGCTGCTAATTATTCAAAATAAGACGAAACAACACAATTCGTAAGTTGTTTTTGCGAGAACCTAGTTGTTTTATGTTGAATAAAAAACTTAAATTTGTAAAAGCGATTAAATTAACTTAACCAATTTGTGTTAGGACAACATGCAGGAATTGTGTGGAAGAACCCATCTTTTCTTACAATATATTCAAAAATAGTACTGAAATGAATATATAAAAGTGAATACACATGATGGGAAGAATTTTTTTTTTAAAAAGATCGGCTCTGTGGAAGCTGGAGGGATGTCTGCAAAATTCTGTGGATGCAGATCTGGGCAAAATAATGAGAAAGAAAACGTTTTATCATTTAATAATTTCTTCAAGAAAATCTTTCAAAAAACTAATTCCATGGAATAAAATTAAGAGGTTCTTAATTGAGTCATTCAATCATTCAATGAAAGTAAAATAATGATATAGCTTATTTATTAAAAGAGATTGCACCAAATAATATACGTTTGGAACCTGTTGTCTAGTAAATATCTTCTTTTGTAAATTAGTTTATTCATAACCATGGGAAAATCGATATTTAAAAAAAACAATTGTTCTTATTAAATTATCCAAAATAATTGGAACCTATAGTCTGTACATTTAATAACATCAGTACACATATCTTTCCTTCATTATTATTTCTCGATTTCATCTTTGTCACCGCGTCCATTAGTCAGTGTTGTTTGTCAGGTTCAGTGCCTCACATTGCTGTGTACTTAAGTCAGAATCTGTAGATGGAGAAGAGCTGGCTCTCAGCAGAGTTAGCAGGTCTGTGGCAGTTTGTGTTTTTATGTAGCAGAGAGACAGAGAGAGACAGAGAGAGACAGAGAGAGAGAGAGAGAGAGAGAGAGAGACATGCCAACTCCACAGGCTGTAGTGTTGGCCAAAATCCTGACTCAGCTCCTGCTCTCAGAGCTCAGGCTGATTCTGGACATGTTAACCTGGCACATCACCATCTACACTTCATAAACCTCACATTATTCTCTTTATAGTTACAGATACATGTTGTGAGTGAGTAAGAGAAGTGGGGGAATATGTCTAGAACATAATTCAGTTTAAAAGAGAAAATGTTATAAAATATTTAGTTTTTAATGGTCATAATGCATCTGGACATAGTCTTTAATTACAGATTTGTTAGTTCTTACTGACTGCGTTTACATGGACATCAGTAATCAAATTATTTGTCTTAATCTAAATAAGACAATAATATGATTGAGGTGTTTACATGAGTTGTTTTTTGAATGTTGTAGCACGTAATTCGATTAACGTCATTGCATCACCACGTTATCCACTTTTCCTCTGGGGTTTCTTTTTTAATTTGTCAACTTTAACTGCAGTTTGGTACTTTCACTTTCATTTAAGAACATTTCATGCATGCCCACCATGACAAACAAGATATTAGATGTGAGTATGAACTGCTGGAAGAGTGTTGTTTTAAGATAATTGATAACGCATATTGTATGGCAAAAAAAGACCGTAATAGTTTGATTAAGGAGTTTACATGTCTTTATTGCACTTCATTAATGCGACTAAAATTGGTAAACTCCACGTCTTAATTCGATTTCTGTTTAGTTTGATTATGACTTTAATCAGATTAAATTAATCAAAAATCATTGTTTACATGGTAGACTCTTAATCAGAGTATTGTCTTAATCATATTAAAATTGGAGTATTGGTGTCCATGTAAACATACTCATTGTTCTCAATTATAATTCTCATTATTTTACTAGCCCACAATATTTTTGTAGTCTAATAGTGCAAATTGCTGTAATATACACTGCTCTTATTTAATCAAGAATACAAAGAAAAAAACAGTAATATTGTTTATTTATTAATTTATTAATATTGTTTATTTATTAATTATTTATTAGTTTATTAATCAGAATCAACTTTTTTCTCTTTTAAGAAATATTAAGATGTAATTCATTTTCAGCAATGACATGATCCATCATAAACCATTCTATAATGCTAGCCAGATTTAGAACATCTCATATGAAGTATTGTGTATATAAAGCTTGATTAGCACACTGCTAGCATGTTTTATTACTCAGTTAACATGTATCTAGCTTAATCTAACATAATACTGGAATGTTTATCAGGTATTAGCTAGCTTGTAGCTAGCAGTATTTAGCACACTGATGTCTATTTATGGTGCTTGCATGTTCCCAGATATAGCACACTGCTGGTATGTTTTATCACATGTGTACTGCATTTCTAGCATGAGTAGCACACTGCTAGCATGTTTTATCACTCAGTTAGCATTGTTACTAGCAGCATTTAGCACACTGATAGGATGTTCATGTACAGCTACATCTCAAATGGCAGACTATACACTATGCACTTATGCACTATGTACTTATGCACTTGCACACTAAACAGCATAGTATATGTATGTAGCGTCTTCCCAAATGGAACACTAACGTTTTTTTTTTACTAAGCAGAAATTCCCCGATGACGGTTGCGAAGTTAGTAAAATAAATTACCAAAGTACCAAAGGATACCTACCATGAGTATAACCGCATTCACCATCGGGAGGCGCTTTAACCACTTTTGTAGGAGAATACTGCTTTCACAATCGAAAATAAATAATGTAATCCAAAATGTGCGCCCGATAGCTCCGCCCCTTCCACTACGGGTTCAAAGCAGTGGCTGTAGAGTGTGTGAAGTGTCCATCATTCCACACTTCATTTTACTGGTTCAATAAGTGCATCAACTGGGTATTTAAAGTGCACTTATTATTTCTAGAGTTTTCAGTGTGAACGCACTACTTAGACTTTTTATACTACAAAATGGTGTAGAACAGTGCTTAAGCATACGATTTGGGACGTACCTAGAATGTTGCTAGCATGCTGTTTTTAACACTAATACTGAAAATATACTGTAGTAGCACAAAAAAACACATAATATGTTGGAGTAAGTGAGGGAGAAAACAGTTTACCTAAAACAACAACATCACTATTATGTTGTGTATTTTTGTAGAATATTAAAGAAACAAAACAAGCTTGAGCCAGTAACAATGGAAGTGAATGAGGAAGTATACAATTTAAACATATAGTTAATAATTAAACACTTTAAATTAATATATTAAAAATTGCTTATTATTTAAGCTGTAAAATTTATCCCATATTTTAAGCCATTTTATGATTTTCGGTGTTAGAAATATATGTTTGGAGGACATAACGTTAAACAAAAAAAGTTAGTAAGTAATTTTCCTGCATTTAAATAATGTTAACACTCAGAATGTTTAGATTGTATCTAAAAAAGTGGTGATTTTAATATTATTTTATCAGTCTTATTTAGTTATTACCATAACTCCATAATGTATAACTGCCATAATTTGATGCTGAGGAAACATTTATTCCTATTATCACTGCTGAAAACAGTTGCTGCTTAAATTTATTTGTGGAACAAATGATTCTGCCAAAAAAAAATAAAAATTGGTATTTATTTATTATGAGTGAATCCCTAATTGTTGGTAAGATGTTTGTTATACATGTAATTATGTGACTTTTCCTCCAGTTAATTTGAATACTTTTTGTGGGGTATTATATGACACTTGACAAGTTTCATGCAACTCACTGAGAAGTAAATATTCAATTCATATACAGTCAGGTCCATAAATATTTGGACATCGATACAATTCTAACATTTTTGGCTCTATACACCAACACAAAGGATTTGAAATGAAACAAAGATGTGCTTTAGACTATCAGTTTTAATTAGAGGGTATTAACATCCAAATCAGGTGAATGGTGTAGGAATTACAACAATTTGCAAATATGCCTCCCGCTTGTTAAGGGACCAAAAGTAATTGGACAGGTGGCCTCTCAGCTGTTCAATGGCCAGGTGTGTGTTATTCCCTCATTATCCCAAATACAATGAGCAGATAAAAGGTCCAGAGTTGATTTTAAGTGTGCTATTTGCATTTGGAATCTTTTGCTGTCAACTATCAAGTTATAGTAAAGCGCTGTAATTATCATTCCAAATCAGCTTTACAAAAGGTGCTCATTATTGCATTAGTCAAAATTAGAAAAGTTAAGGTGTTGTTGTACAGTAGTATAAACATAGTTAACCTAAATTATATAGACAGTATATACACTATGGTGTCTTTCCAAAAATATGATGTCAGTGTTTAAAACATGTTCAATGAAGTGTATTAAGTGCTACTGTAAACAAATATTACCAATCTCAGTTAAACAATTCACAGTATAATCCACAAGGAAGGGCATGTGTTTCTATTACAAATAAATGTGACACTTATTTCCTCTTCATTTCATTCTCAGTTTGCTCTAAAGATTAGTCTCCGGAGATTATATAAGTATTTTACAAAGTAGTTTGGTTTTCCCTGTTTATTGTAAATATAAATTTTCAATTTTCTCCCTCCGTTGTCACACTGATCTAACGCAGCTTCTTTTTGTGTGTGTGAGTGTGTTGACTGGAAAATGCAGTCCCTTTAACCACAACCCGATTTTTCTCACCTTGTCAAGCACACCTTTTATTATTAGACACAGCAGACACACAAGAGGTAAAATCCTTTGTTTGTTTGTCTGGCTCAATTTCATGCCCCGCTTGGCACATAATATTTCAAACTGCGAATCTGCTGCTCATGCTTGCATTAACATATAGATGAAAATGGGAAGTCTTCTAAATATATCTACCTCGTCGACACTGGAAAAGTGCAATGAGACGTAAGACGTTCTCATGCACTTTGTAATAAAATTAACGTTGTAGGACATTTGCAGTATCTAAAGGTTGCATTAATGTTGCCATAAAAATGAATTTTGTTTGTAAATTTATTGATTGATTTCTTATGGATTTTGTCTCACAGTCGACACCGATGAGGACTTTGCTGGACGTACAGAAGCTGTGCAGTAAACTCTCGCTGTCCTCTCCTGCTTTGGAACCAATGGAAAGGTGAGTGTTTCTGGGTTTGTTTGCTCCTTTCATTGGCATCCGGTTCATTATGCTGTTAATTAGCAGCTGAACCTGAAAAACAACTGACAGGGGAGCTTCAGCCCTCATCACTTATTCTGATTGAACTTGGTAATTAGACGAAGGGACAGATGAGATGACTTGCTCTTTTAACAATGTTCTCTAACCAGAGGAAAATTTTTACTTTATGTAATACATTTTTGCTATGTCTAGGGTTATGTTTCACAAAATGACTATTTTTTGAATATGTGTATGTATGTATATATATGTGTGTATGTGTATATGTGTGTGTCTTACTTTAATTTAGCATTATGTTATGAAACATTGTAGCAGATATTAAGTAATAGGTGCTGTATTTAGGCGTAGTAGATGCTGCCATCTTTTATATCAAAGTGATTAATTCAAATGAAGTTTAATTAATTAATTATTTATTTATTAAATTAATTTTTTGTTGCTTAAGTTTAATAATTTAACATAAAAAGCAGTAATTTAAAGGTGCAGTACGTGATTGTCTTCAGAAACATTTTTGTTGTGCTGGTTGAAAGTCTCTTTACATTCCAATAGTAATCTAAATGTATTTCTATGTATTTTTATATTCTGGGTAAGGCATAAGACTTAAATTCATGCAGTTAAATTATGGGCCAACCACATAATTACTCTGATAAGTAGCCCAAACTGTCTGTCAACAAATGTAGATTTGTACATCTGCGCAGCCTGTTCACGCATGTTAATATGCACACAAGAGAGTGACAGCAGTAAAAACAAATGCTGAATCAGAACTTTGTAAAATCCTAAATAAATATTGGAGTTACTTTTGCACACTGGAAGAAGGTTGACACCAGCGGCGTCGCTAGACCCCATTTACTTAAAAATCACCAGAGCCCCAGTAAATGCTTTAAGATTACTTTAGATGAATTTACGTTATATGCAAGTGTATTTATTAAGAGTGGTAATCCCAGAATAAAGACATTATTCTCTATGTGCAACCGAACCAATGCTGGAGAAAGCAATGCAGTTTAATCAAAAAGCAAACTGAGCATGTGTACAGAAAAAAACACATCTGCGCGCCTCACGCACCGCTCCTGCTTGACGCTGATGCACTGCTCTGCTCCTGGTGTAAGTCCCGGTTGTGAACATGCACGTCGAAAAAATAGCCACGCCACTCATGCGTTGTGAAACCGGCATAACAGTCTTTTATGTGGAGGTGTCGGCACGCAGTGAGTTTTGCAAGTCAACAAAACAAAGTTTAAATAATATGATGGTGACCTTATTTAGACTAAGCATGGCTCCTGATAGACTTTTTGTATGAAGCAAAAAGGAGGGACGATAAGTCAGGGAGGTAAGACTTAATAAACCTATTTCTCGAACTGTCTATAGAATTTAATTCTTTAATTATCTTAGCATCACTCCAGTTCTGTCTTTAGTTTGTTTTCCAGTTACATTTAGGATTAATTTCTGTTGTTTATTTAGAATAATAATTGTATAATAATAGTAAGGCTGTTATATATTTATAATGATATATTTTTTTGTTATACATATTTTTTTTGGAGGGGGAGCTGTACCCCATTAGAGCTTTATGTCTAGCTACACCCCTGGATGACACCATAGCTGAAGTATTTCTTTTAGACAGGTAATGTTCTGTTTTAAAACTATTTTATTCAGGCAAAGCTGATGTAGATTGTGTTGTCATGAATGGGTTATATGTACGGAAGTGTTGTTTAGTCACATTAATCTTTCATCGGAAGATTGATGTGACTATTTTCAATTTCATAAAGTACCTTTTACAGCATCGATAATGTAGATTTTCATTTAGTTTAACAACAAAACAAGTAAACGGCGCTATTCTGCCTAGCCTGCTATATAATACAGTTTTTACTATGAAGTTTTCTAACATGATCTAGTGCAGTGTTTCTCAACCATGCTCCTGGAGGACCACCATCTCTGCACATTTGCCATGTCTCCTTAACAAAACACACCTGATTCAGATCATAAGCTCATTAGCAGAGTCTGAAAGACGTGTAAAGGTTGAACAGACAAAGGAGACATCCAAAACAAGCAGTGTTGGTGGTCCTCAAGGAGTGTGATTGAGAAACACTGATCTAGTGGGTTGTCTACTGTCATGTTTACAGTGCACATTTGTGATTTTAGGAGGCGTGCCATTGTACAGCAGGGGAGGGACTGTTTTCAAAGACAACGTTAGCATTTTGGCAGATCCCCTACTGCACCTTTAAGATTCAGTGTATCCAAACTTTAAAATTTTGAGATCTTTTTTTTTTTTTTTCAATTTTACTTATATTTATTGATTTATGATTTTATTTGATCTAAAAACTGATGAAAACTTTCATTACCACAAATTATTGCAATTGACAGACTATTGCCAAAATATGCCTTAAGTAAATGCTGTAATCCTAAAAATGTATCATGAAGTTTTTTCAATTTTAAGAATAATAAGAATAATAACTTATGTTAACCAAATCAGCACATTTAAAATGATAATTCACACTATTCTTTTTTAACTTTATTTTTAGATTTACATATGTAAATAATTATATCATATTTCTTATATAAATGTAAGGATTATAAAATTATAAATTCTAAAATTACAATTATAAAATTATTTTTACAAGAAAAGTAATTCAGTGATTGTACATACAATCCAGACAAATGGTACATCCTTGGGATGCTCATTTCGATTAATTTTACCAACCGACAACCGCCGCTGGTTAACGGAATATTAACGGTTAACTGGTCAGATTAATATTAAGTTATTATTTAATAAAAAAAATTATTGATGTGTCTATTTTGTGTCTGACACATTAAATATTGCATTTTAAAATACTGATTTATTTTAACATGTGAACAACAGCATACAGAACATCAGAACAACAGAACATCTTCACGGACTTGCAGTGTTTCCAACAGCATAGAAATAACAGAATAAACTTAGTAAAAACATATGCTGTTTGTCCAATCATGTTTTAATTTCTACCAACAAAAATACTGATGCAGGGTGCCACAAAACGCTCGCGGCCATTAATAAACCATTCAAAAGATGCCCCTCTCAATGCAAAAAACGTGTTCGCTGTGCGCGTCCACTTATGCAGCCAAACTTTAAAAATATATAAAATAATCTTTTTTTTTATAATTTTACTGATACCATTATTTGGTTAAAACGCACCCTTTCGGTTAACGGTTAATCGGTTATTATGAGCATCCCTAGTACATCTATATTTCCACAGTAAACTTCTTTTGCTTGTATATTTATCAAGTCGAAACACCTACCATTTGTGAACCCAGGAGCAAACCCTGAAAACAAAAGAAAGAGATGTGAATGATATGTTTGTGTAATGTGTAGATGTACAGCACTCTGTGTTCTCTGCTCACATTATCCAGCAGACAGCAGTGCTCAGAGAGCTGGCATGTGTAATAGCAGGTGTTTTAGTTCAGGAAGGTTTCTCAGTGAAAGTGATGCTGTGGTTTGTGGCAGATCTCTGACAGTGTGTTATTATCTGCTGTGTTGGCTAGCCTGAAGGGCTTAAAAAAACTGAGAGACCTAAAAGAGATAGTTTAACCAAAAATAAAAATGAAGCATCGTTTAATCAACATAATGTCATTTGGAACTGGCATTATTGTCTTGCTTTCATTTTTGATTAATGGGAAAGAGCAGCATGTAAATTTAGCATTTTTGTTCCATTGGAGAATGTAAATAATGCACCAATTAAGTATTATTTAGAATTTTTTTCTTATTTAATAGATTATTATTGGGTTTTTATAGAAAAAAAAAACAATTTCAAATTAACATTAACTATCTGTTTTTACCTAAATTACTAAAACTAAAAAAGTTACAGTGTATATATCTGTCTGTCCTCATCTTATTATTGTACCGTAAGCCCTGAATGTATTGCTCGCTTTTATATGATTTAATCTTTAATGAGGACTATATTTTTTATATGTAGGGAATTAAAAGTTTGCTCATACTAGCACTCAAATTTTCTCTCTTACACACACAGACCTCTTCAAAAATTGTCTTGCTAATATACAACATGCACACACTCGCTCAGACGGGCCGTAAGTCATTTTCGTCTCTCTGCGAGGGCTGTAAGTGTTTGTCTGTCTGGCTCAAGGTCAGGACTGAGTGTGTGTCCTGATTGAATTGGGGAGGTGTGGGCATCAAGCAGCACCACACACAGGGCATCTGTTTCTCTCTCATTCGTCAGTCCTCCGAGGACAGATTCATCTCCTTGGAAAGTGGCTTGTCTCAGAGGGCGATCAGTACACAAGGCTTCAAAAGTAGAAAATCTACGCCTGGGCCCACTGAGACTCTCTCCACCTCACAAAATATACATGGTTTCTCTGTCCTGAGGGAAATTACCGTTGACACAAACAGATTGACTCAAACAGAAGACATGAACAGGATAGACTCTTAGATCTATCTATCTTATCTAAAAGGAACGTTTTTTTTAGAAATAGGCTCATTTTAAAACTTCCCTAGAGTTAAACAATTGAGTTTTACCATTTAAAGAGTTCAGATGCAAAAACTCATAAGTGCCGTCTGAAATGTTCATCTAAAATTTGCATTTACTCAGCCCCCATTGTTGCCATAAAAGTAAAAAGTACTTGTCCTACACACAGGTGGCTGAGAAAAAAAGCTAATTTTAGAAGAAATTTCAGACCGCACTTTCAGATGAACTTTCAGAATCCCAATTCTATTTTTGTACCTCTACCCTTTTCTCTTGGCCCTTAAAACTGAGTGTGGAGGGAAAGGGCTACCCCTAAGAAATGGAACACCACTACAGCACCTGCACACGTCATCATATGTCATTGCGATCTCTTCATATGAGATCAGACGATCGTGACTGCTGTAGTTATTCCAGTTGTTTTGTTTTTTGGTATTTATCTTCAGGAAATCACTGAAGGCATATATTATATTATGTTATCATGACGATCTAATGTGGCAATAAGATCGTAATACTGTGCATTTAACACAGTGGCCATATTCATATATGTAAACACACAAAAACAACATTAACATATGGCAGACACTGTAAAAAGGTCATTCCCAGCCACTAGACGTTTCTGACAGGATATTCGAGTGTCATCGATTGTCAGAATGTTGTGGGACTGCTGTACAGGAGTTGTTACTAACTTTATGGATTATAGATAGCGAAATTTAACTGTGATGGTAAAACATAAACGCGGTTATGAACATATTAAAACATATGCTTGTTTGTTGTAAAAATTCGTAGCAATGAGAAAAAATATTAATTTGTGGATCTCCTTTCTTCCGGGTATAACTATCCTGCTGTTGTGGCTGGTGTATTCTGGGAAATTTTCTTACCCCTTGGTTTCGAGTGTGGTCCTGAAAAATCTTTGTTCGAAGGACTATCTACCACTTCCCCTTAGCCCTACGCCTTCAAGCTAAAAGAGAATTGGGACACCCCTACCCCTTCACAGGAATGTGCAAAACGTGGGGTAGGGGTAAGTGGAAGGGCTAAGGGGTAGAATTGGGATTGGGCCTTACTGACATTGAGTGAATAAGAAAAAATTCAGTGAGATAAACACAACATAAATATTATAATTCAGTTAGCTGCAAAGAAGTTACACAGGCCTGTTAAAACCATGTTGAAATTACAAGTTTGTATTGTGTTCATGTAACACATTCAAAGCAGTTTAAGTTTACTTGATTTGTTTGGATGCACAATGGGTGCTACGAATAAATCATGTTGATTCAACAAACTTTTTTTGAGTGTACTAAGACAGATTAAAAATGATAAGTTGCACTTTTCTAGGTCAAAATTCCTTGGAGCTATACACTCATTCATCGTAATAATCAAGGAACTTTGCAGTCCTGTGGCTTCAGCAGGCGCTGTGATATTACACAGTGCTGTTACATAGTTACAGCTACCTATTTTCTAAGTAATTTCTTAGTGCCTTGTACTGCAGCCAAGATACGGCAGCCCGGTCCCTTGATTACTTGAATGTTTTGAGCGAGGCGTGAATGGTCTAATCCAATCCAGTAATCTATGCTAAACTAAGCTAAACTAAGCTAAGCTAAATGTTTTCTCCATAGATCGGCTGAATCAATTAAAAAATGGCAAAACTCAACTCAACTCTAGGTGACTTGAATAATAAACTTGTAAAGTGGAGTGTTTTAGATAACTATACACACTGACTCTCCAATTTATTTGTCAAATCTGTTCAACTGCTCATTTACACAAATATCTAATCAGCCGGCCACATGGTAGCAACTTAATGCATTTAGGCATTGTCAAGACGATCTGCTGAAGTTCAAACTGAGTATCAGAGAGGTGGTTTAAGTAACTTTGAACATAGTGTGGTTGCTGGTGCCAAACTGCTGATCTACTGCTGATCTTTGTGTTTGTGTTTTTTTAATTAATCCCTACTGAAAAAAGCCTGGTTTTAGAGGGGTTTTGGCCATTTCCAGGCTGGTTTCCAGCCATTTCCAGCCTGGTTTTAGCTGGTCAGGCTGGAAAATGACCAGTTAAAACCAGCTTGACCAGGCTAGCCAGGCTGGGAGCCCAGCCAAAACCAGCTATGTTCAACTTAAACCAGGCTGGTCAAGTTGGTTTTAGCTAGATTAGCTGGTCATTTTCCAGCCTGACCAGCTAAGACCAGGCTGGAAATGGCTGGAAACCAGCCTGGAAATGGCCACAACTCCTCTAAAACCAGGCTGGTCAATCATCTAAAACCAGCTAACCAGCCTAGGCTGGTTTAAGCTGGATTTTCAGCTGGGATTCTAGGGTTTACAGATATTTTTTGAAAAATAGAAAATATCATGTGAGCTTCCGTGGGTAAAAATGCCTTTTTGATGCAGGAGGTCAGAGGAGAATGACCAGACTGCTGTAGTTTAAGCTGACAGTAACTGAAATGATCACTTGTTACAGCAAATGTCTACAGAAGTGCATCTCATAATGCACATCACCTCAAAACTTGAAGCAGTTTGTTAAGAACAGCTACAATTCACATGATGATTCTCAAATTGTGCTGCAACTTTTAGATGATGGGTGTAAAATGTTGGTTTAAATAACATAAAAGCATTGATCCGCTGTATCAATGGTTCATGCTGTGGGTTTATTGGTGTGGGATATATTACATCACATACTATGTGCGTCTTTGTACCACATTTGCATCATATAAATGCCAGAGTCTACCTGACTATTGTTGTTGGCAATCTCCATCCCAAAGCTCAAACATGAATTTACTTGACTTCAAATCATACCCAGCCTGCCTTTATTGACTTTTGAAATGCAGGTCATTTGTAATTTCTCATATTGTGTTGGGACACTGCTCCAGATGCAGAGTCATTACTTGGCATGTGTGTATGATTGATGAGGAAACCGCGCCAGACAGCAGCTCCTCTACATTTTATAGTGCTGTGAAATTTCTTCTCAGGCTGGCAGCACAGGAAGTTGAGGAATCCAGAGGGCACAGGGACAGCGATTAGTCTCTCGTCTCTTTAATAGCAGCCTGATTAGATTCCCAAGATAATGCTTGTTTTTCATTAATACAGAGTGAGCGGCAGTCTTGAAGTTTAGTGGAAGGTCAGAAGAGTCACTGTTCTGTGTGCAGATGCACAAGACACAATCTGCTGGGTAGTATAAAAAATGTGGTGAAAAATCTAAATAAAGCCAAAATTCTGAGATGTTACATTACAATGTTAGATGAAAATGCCAAGATGTGCAATAAAATCAATAGAAACCAAACAGTGAGAAAACATGCAGATAACCTACGTTGGGAACACTTTCATCAAATAATCCTTCGTGCACAATAAAAAACCTATTTGTTTCTGTCTCAACAGATTACATGATTTACTGCACAGAAAGTGGAACAATCCCAATGCACACTCAATATCTCAAATGTTGTTTTGTTTTTCTAATATGCCAGAGCCAGTGTCTGTCATCAAGATAGGACTGGATGACTACATTGTGTCATCTTGGAAATATAAAGTTCTATCTGCATTCTAAATGCTTTTGAGATATTGAGCTACAAAGTTTTTGCATTCCATATAGCAAACAATATGCTTGTAACAGTTCTCTTACTAAACATGACTAAATGTACTCTAAATGTAAATGATCAAAATTCTCTTACATTTGCAAATTGGGGTAAAAAAACAGGGCAGAAGCAGATAGAACCTTCTAATTCTAAAAAGTCATTTTCTGCTTGGAACTATAAGGTTTTCTCTGGCAGATCATTGATTAAAGAATTACTTTTCAAGAAATACAATAACAAAAATATGAATTGAGAGTTATATTTTTGCTTTCTATAAAATAATATTAATCTTAAAACATTAAATAAAAATGTTTTAAGATGAATATTATTTTCTTCTTCAAATTAAGCATAAGGCTGTACTAAATATTTTGTCCAGTGCAGATGCTAATTTTAATGTAATTAATATGGTAATATTCATGAAATTTCATGCTTTTTATGAATTAAGCAAATGAGTTTAATAAACACTGAAAATGTTTTACTGACTAGCCTGTATACATTTTTTTTTTTACAACAATGTAAAATTTAACATTTCATTTCACTGTCAAAAAACGCTTCCACATCATCACATCATCTTTTTAGTTTAAGGTTTCTTCTCAATTTTGTGTGGTGCAGTATTATTTAGTCAACTCTGATTTTGTGTTTCTTTCTGGTCTTTCCTGCTGTCAACAGAGCAATCCGGCAAAATAATAAAGAAAGCTGATTCTGATTGGCTCACAGAAAAAAAAAACGTTTAGAGCCAAGCTAGGGGTCGAATTTGTAGGCTTTGCAGCTTTTTTGTTTTTTAAATAAAAAGTCTTAAAATGTAAACAACTTATAAAAAAACATCCCATAATGTAAATAAGTTGTCATTTAATAAGAATATGTAAATAACTCAATTTGGCAAAAACGTCAGATAGAACCTTATAATTCTAAGGTGACGATTTGTTAAGACAATGTCATACTGATACAGTTGCATAGATTTTTAAACATATTTTTGGTAAAATCTAACAAAATTGTCCAAATATCTAGAATTTCAATATACACTTTAATTTCTACTGTGATTCTTCTGTGATTGTTTTTAATCACAAAATAAAGGAAATAAACTAAAACAGATTCTCAGGTCAAAGAAGGAGGAGCCCCAGAGCCACACCCACCTAATTCATAATCACTACTGCTAGTTCAAAGATATTTATACTTAAAGCAAACTTTTCTACAGAGCTTTCTTCCAAATGTGCATTTTGTCTTGATTTGGTTTTGTATCACATCATACCAGTTAGTGTTTCAATTAGCTTAAAGTACACTGTGAAAAATAAATCCGTAAAATTTACGGTAAAAAAAAACGGCAGCTGTGGTTGCCAGTATTTTACCGTTAAAAATACTGTACAAACCGGAAAAGTAATTTCTAATTTTTACAGTGAACTACCGTATTTCAATAATTTATAGAAGTAATATGTCTGAATTCTGAGTTACCAACATCTACACATCTTTTGTAACACAGATAGACACGTTAACACAGCCATATGCAGGAGGTGATGAGAAAGTTACATAATGAACCATTACTCATCACAAATAACTTTTCCCATAAGCAGAAATGCGTATCAGTGTATGGATGATGCTCAGTGTCATTCACACAGCTACTAAACACCAGTATGGTAACACGCATAACATTAAAGTCATGAAATAAACATTGTTTATCAATATTAGATGTAACATAAATCTCTAATGTACATAACTGATGGGGAAACAACTAAAAAGATCCATAATAGCGTCAACAAAAAGCATAAAAAGTGATGTGCCATGCAGGGAATTCTGGGAAAGTCAATTTACGATTATTCGCCATATATATTGAGGAAACACACTGTTAACCAGGTTACGGATTTTTACCGAAGCATTTTTACAGTTTTTTTACCGTTGAAATCACGACTATTTTTTTATATTGGCGCCTTTATAATGCATGCACTCTCAATGTTTTATTATGCTGGAAATAAGAGCTACAGTGGTTTCCCTGGTTGTAGAACATTCAATCATATTATTGATGGTTCTAGTAATGATGATTTTGTGCTCATGAACTTCTGAAGTTCTGTTCACAGCTCCTAAATGGATAGTTTATCCAAAAATGAAAACTGTCATCATTTACTCACACGTCACTTGCTCGAAACCTATTTGAAGCTTATTCTTTCTTTTGCTGAACACAGAAGTCAGTGTGTGCCATCAACAAGCAGTTTTCGAAATATCTTTTTGTGTTTGTGTTCAACAGAAGAAAGAAACTCAAAGGTTTAATACTAAATAAATGGTGAGGTAATTTACATTTTTGAATGAACAACCCTTTAATGGAAACACATCTACAGTGCTTGTGCTTTTAAATATGTTCACATTGCACGTTTTCATTAAACTTCGGAATAATAAAGACCAAAAGCAGCACTGTCTAAAATATTATTCAAGTTTGCACTTATTCAAATGTAGCACATGAAGACGAGTGTATAAAGTGATGTGGCATGCTTTGAAAGAATGAAATACGAGATCTGAGAGAAAGGTTTTTGTGAACAATGACCTGAATTTAGATCTGTTCCTAACACAAAACAATTGTATCATATTAAAGCATCACATCAACAATTATAATCCTGAATTGAGTACAAACTGGAAACTTACACCACTTCTAACACATTTGTCATGATTGCCATGGATGCTTGGATATATTTGTTGTTGATGTAGTTGATATTTTATGGTTAATTTATCTAATGTTTGTACTGTAACAGTAAATAACATTTTATGACTGGATTCCAAGATTCTGTCTCCATTTACGTTATTGTGGAAATCATAGGGTCCTACTTTTTCCAATATTTGTGGTAACTCTTATTTTAGAGTGACCATAAACCAATACTCCCCCCAGCTCAGACATTCACATTCTTTTCAGATCATCTCTCTCTCTCTCTCTCTCTCTCTCTCACCTTATTTTCCATAAAGTCTGCTCTAGTTTGATGCTGACTTAGGCTTTAGTGTCTGTCTGTTCAGATCAGCATTGAAAAACCATGCTGTAGATCCATCCTAGCCGTGTCTCTGGTCAGTCTGAGGGAGATTCATGCTGGCATGATGCCCGCTCTGGTTCTTGACTGTGTCACTCAAGCCTCCTTACCCTGAGCTCTTGTTAGGACAATGCTGAAGGGGGAAAAGGATAGCTGAGTTGGCATTTCCGTCGTTATGTCTACCGCCTGACAGCAAAACTTCACTTCTCACACTCATGGGTCTGTGGAAACATGAGAATGAAAAGCAGGCTGGATTAGCTTGGGTTAAATTGCCAGTATTATCTGACACAGAGGCGCTAGTGTGTTTTCATCGCATATGACAATACTGTAAACGAAAATCCATATAATTTACGATAAAAAAACTGGAAGCTATGGTCGCCAGAATTATTTAAAGGAGTGGTCCATTACGATATCATATTTATGTAGCTGTGTGAACATAAGCTGTGTGAACATAAACAACATATCTGAATGTAAAACGCTCAAAGTTCAGTGCAAAGGGAGACGCTGACTTTTACTGAGTTAGCTTAGCAAAGCCTACAGCAAACGATGTTTGGGGACTGCAAAAAATACATCTGGGTTTATGATGTCATAAACCCTTCAGGTTATAGGAAATGCGAAGGGGCGTGGCCAGAGGCGCTGTAATGTTATAGCAGAGAAAGCTAAAATGCATTCCATGCCTGGAAACGCAACTGGTGTGATAGGTTCACTTTGAAATAGACTGGACAAAAAAAGCCTTGCTTGTGCACCCACAGTCCTGCGAGTGGCTAGTAATGTTGGAAAACTACTAGCCACAGTGGCTGGTGATCAAAAAGATAATGTCAAGCCCTGCTATAAACACAACCAAGCCTTAAAAATACACTCTGGACTGCCCCTTCAAATAGAATCTGTACAATATACAGTATTTCTACATTTTAGAGCAAACTACCATATTTCATTAATTGATAGTATAAATTCATTAATTTATAGCACCCGGAGAAAACCCACACGAACGCAGGGAGAACATGCAAACTCCACACAGAAATGCCAACTGACCCAGCAAAAGCTCGAACCAGCGACCTTCATGCTGTGAGGCAACAGCACTACCTACTGCGCCACTGCGTCGCCGTTTTTTATATTCAGCCCAGGTTTATTTGAAAAAGTGCCTGTAGTGACATGTTTGCAAAATTGTTACATTGCTTGTGTCGTGAGTTGCTTTAAATGAGTAAATTCAGTTTTGACCCCTCACAGATGGTCACTGTATGTATGGCAGTTGGCAGATCAGGTTTGTTCTAGCAGTGGTGCTAAAGGGTTATACTTCTTCAAGTTTCTAAATAATGTTACACCTAGACAAAGCCCTACTATAAAATGAACCAGGAAGGGTGTAAGAGGTCATTAGACTATTTATATTACAAATAAATTATTACAAATAAAAAAATTACCATAACACAAATGAAATTCAATTGGGTAAGCTAAATTGTCCGTAGTGTGAATGGGAGTGTATAGGTGTTTCCCAGTGATGGGTTGCAGCTGGAAGGGAATCCTCTGCATAAAAACATATGCTGGATAAGTTGGCGGTTCAGTCCGCTGTGGCAACCACAGATGAATAAAGGGACTAAGCCGAAAGGAAAATGAATGAATGAAATAAATTAACTTAATTCCTACATGTTGTCCCAACACAAAACAATTGTGTGGAACCCAGCATTTTTTTTACAGTATATGTGAATACTCACCAAGACTCAATTCAATTCACCTTTATTTCTATAGCGCTTTTACAATGTAGATTGGGTCAAAGCAGCTTCACATAAAAGGTCATAGTAAGTTGGGACAGTGTAGTTCAGTTTTTAGTATTTAAGTTTAGTTCAGTTTAGCTCAGTTCAGTGTGGTTTAAAAATCACTACCGAGAGTCCAAACACTGAAGAGCAAATCCAACGATGCATAGCTCTACCGATCCCAAACCATGCAAGCTAGAAGCGATGGAGTGAGAGAGAAAGTAATTTGGAATTTGCACTCTATCTGAGACACTAAATTGTATCAATTAATTATTATTATTAACCATTTCTTACCAATTGTTAGTCAAACATTTTTACATATCAAACATTTGTATTATAGTTGCAACAGAATACTATTAACACAAATTCTGAATTGGCTTTTATTTAAAAAAAAAAACAAGCAAACAAAAAAAGATAAAGTACAATCACTTTTATTTCAAGTGTGCTGTAAAGAAAAGCATGTTTTATATTTATTGTGTAATAGACTGATTTTCATTCATTATAAATATAATGTGCTGGTTTTACCCATAAAAATACATAGTACATTTTTTTTTGCACCTTTCATTTGTAAAGTATCACATTTAATAGATTACTAAATTATGTAATATATAAAGTCTGGGGCCAGTTTTAAAATGTTTTAAAAATACATTTATTTTGCTTACCAACGGTGCAGAAAGTAACATCGATAAAAATGATTATTATTCAAAAATATAGTTTGATTTCAATACATTTTAATGTGAATTATTCACCATCATTACTCCAGGCTTCATTGTCGTATGATCAGAAATCATTCAATACTGCTGATTTTCTGCTCTAGAAAAAAAGGTTTAAAAGAGCAACATTTATTTGACAGAAATCTCTTGAAGACATAATCACTTTTAATTTAGTGCATTCTTACAGAATAAAAATCTAAATATTTAATATTAGGAAATCTCACCAAATGCTTATTTAAAATGCATATTCTGTCTTGCTTTCCATCTGACCATTCTTAAAACAAACAAAGTGTAAAAGACCTAAACTAAAGACATATGAACAGAATGAGTATCAGTTTCTGTATGTGTGAGTTGTGGTAAACACTGCAGTACTGAGCGCAGAAGTGAAAGTCAGCTGAGGGTGGATGTTGTTCCCCCATCGCTCTGCTCTCTGTTGTCTGGCTCTGCGCTGAACGTCCTCAGCCAAGTGCATACCAGCCGCCTGGCCAGCAGCCCTGAGTCACCTCGTATTGCGTGAAGACATTACAGCTTTCTGTGCTTCTCCGAGCTCGGATTTATTAACAGTAATGAGAAGTGTTACACTATACCTGTGTTGCTGGAAATGCAGGCGAGTTTAACATGGTTTATGTACTAAAAAAGGAATTTATAAAGTTACAAAGAATTTCTGTTTTAAAGAAATGCTATAGTTTTGTTGTTGAATCAAAACATTGTCAGACATTCAGCTTTATCTTTCTGGTGTTTCCATGCCATTATCGTGATAGTCACATTCATTTTTCCTCTAATGAATTTCATTGACACTAATCGCAATACACTTTCACCTATATTTTACCATATTTTACTCTGTTTCTTTACTACTTTGAGTTAATTTGACCCTTGGATACCAAACTAGCCAATGTCTAGTTTCAAACAAAACCAGACTTGTGAACATAGACCACAGAGTTCAAGAGCTACAGACATTTATATTTGGGTAAGTCGTTTTCCAAAAATGAGGCGCAGGTTAAAGGTTAAAAGGTTAATCAACTATATTATTAATAAATACTATAAAACCAAAGTAGGTCATATGGATTCATATAGCACCTTTCACAGACAGGAAATCACAAAGTACTTTACAGTAAAAGAAAACAAGTACAAATAGCACAGAAAATGTTTAAACAGCTCACCATACTGTTAATTAAAAGTGCTGTTATTAATAGATTTGTGCATGCGTGAATGAGGCTGAAAATGAATCCCATTGAAATCCCAATGAATCTAATGAATCCCATTAGGTGAAACAAATAAAAAAAAAACATTAATGTTTTATATTAAACCACTTATATTTCAAATGAATGCTGTGCTTTGGATAATCACAACTCAAAAAATGACTTTTGCTGCTTCTTCAAATTACTTAATTTAAATAAATTGGAACAACACAATACTTTTTAAAGAATTTTATTCTTCTTGGGGACAACTTGATATCTTTATGTTCAATCCACTTAAGTTGTCAAAATAATTAAGTTAACTTTATAGATTTGTGATGTTTCCCAGTGATGGGTTGCAGCTAGAAGAGCATCCGCTGCATAAAACAATTGCTGGATAAGTTGGCGGTTCATTCCACTGTGGCGACCCCGGATTAATAAAGGGACAAAGCTGAAAAAAAAATGAATGAATGAATAATAGATTTGTGTTGAGACAACATGAAGGAATTCAGCGCTGGAAGAAAAAGTTGTTAGGGATTCCACCAAAATATTAAACAGCATACACATTTTGAGCCCTGAAATAATAAAAGAAAAGAAAAAGAAAAAGAAAAAGAAAAAGAAAAAGAAAAAGAAAAAGAAAAAGAAAAAGAAAAAAATAAAACAAATAAATAATAATAATAATAAAAACAAATAATAATAATAATATTGGGTGACGCGGTGGCGCCAGACAACAGCAAGAAGGTCGCTGGTTCGAGTCTCGGCTGGGTCAGTTGGCATTTCTGTGTGGAGTTTGCATGTTCTCCCTACGTTCGCGTGGGCTTCCTCCGGGTGCTTCGGTTTCCCCCACAGTCCAAAGACATGTGGTATAGTTGCATTGGGTAGGCAAAATTGTCCGTAGTGTATTAATGTGAATGAGTGTGTATGGATGTTTCCCAGAGATGGGTTGCAGCTGGAAGGGCATCCGCTGCATGTGCTGGATAAGTTGGCGGTTCATTCCGCTGTGGCGACCCCAGATTAATAAAGGGACAAAGCTGACAACAAAATGAATGAATGAATAATAATATTAATAATAATAATAGATGTTTTTGAGCAGTAAGTCAACATTTTTTTAAGTATTTCTAAAGGATCACATGACACTGAACGATAAAATAATGATGCTGACAATTCAGATTTGGGTCTGCAGTCTGCAGGGTTGTATTTGTTGTGGAGTTAATTCAAGCGCGTTTAACTTTACACTGTTTTTGCTTGGCAAATATGACAGGACACATGTTAATATTCACTGCTGTATGGCAATCTGTTATGGTAATGTACAAAATAAACCTGATTTAATGTCCACAAACGGGAATTGAAGCGTCATCTTTTATAATTGTACTGACATGCGACTGTGGTGATGGATTACATCGGTTTTACTGTCTTTATTACAAACATGCACTGTTTTAAAAACATTTTCAACTTGTAAAATTCTTGATCACATTTGATGAAGATTGATGATCACAGAGAGCTGAACAGATCTTTATAAACCCAGTTGCTCTGTGCACGTCCTGTCTTGTTGATATGATTATGCGTGTTACTACGGAGACATGTTAATATGCGGCTGTCAATCAATTCAGTGGGCATGGAAACCACACTCCTACGTCAGGAAATAAAAAATAAAAAGAGGCTTATTGTCTTTATATCACCCCAATATAACTGTGGACACACTTTACCTACACACAGTTCTGTCCAAACAGCTTACAAAAGATGATTTTCATCATAGGTGCCCTAAATTGTAATGGTTTTTCACAATATTTCTGTTTTCATTTTATTTTTGTTCAGACAAATGCTGCAGCTTATTGTTATAAAAATGTTACAATAATACAATTTTAATATCAGAGTCATTTATCAGCTATAACAAGAAAAGAATATATTTCAGACATTTAGTCATTAGACATTAGATTGTTTAATTTTATTGATTTTCAAAAATGTCATTTCCTATTAACATCTATACCCATTTTCTAAGCTGAGAGAGCAAGCTTGCCAAAGATAATATGATAACTACTGCAGAGAATATTGCTGTAATTTATGTGTTCACATCAGTTTATATTTCGGGATATATTTTTATTCCACAGATGTAGTGTAGAGTGACAGGAAATTCTTGAGGAGAGAGAGAAGATGATATGCTCAGTGTGTTCACAGACTAACCGCTGTGCAACGGCTCAGACCAATTTAATGTCTTTCAGAAATGTTTCATGTTGCCAGTTTTGAATTTGATACAGCTGACTAGGTATTGTTTTGGAATAACAGCCGCTTATCTATTTTCAGTTATTCCTGGTAGCACAAAGAATTGCATCAGTGCCTCTGAACTAGGTTTGGTGACTCATGTTTGTTGTTTTGTTTCGCTTTTTAGGTTTCACTCTAAAGCATTGATATGCCACGTGCACTGAAAATGTAAAAGAGCAACGCCAATGGAATTACATTTGACGTCTTTAGTCAGATTGTTATATATCTTCACTATCTGATTGGGTTATTGTTGATAGAGGTGTTATGGTACTGAACATTTTTGGTATATGTCTTTTGTTTGCTACACAAACCTGACATATACAGTACTGTTTTAACAGTTGCATATGCAGTAATTAGTTTGAAACTACTAGCTTCTTAGATTGATATTTTAAGGTGTGTCCCAAATCGTATATGTATTCATGCTGTAAATTCTAAAAAAATAAAATAAAATAAGCGCAATTTAAATGCCCACTGGTGGGAAGAGTACTGGAAATTCATACAACTATAAGTACCATTACTTGCCAGAAATGTAGTTGGTGGCCCTTTTAAATCTTTGGTCATGTTGTTTCTCATAGTCTGATCAATTATAAATTAGATAGCATACCAGGTTAAGAAGTCATCACTTGCCACTGGTTTAATGGTTTGGTCACAGTGAGCACAAATAAGAATGGATGTGATTGTATTTTAAAAAGAGGTTATGCTGCCAATTCTGGGTAAATCAGGGTGACATTTAACAAGACTAATTGGACTCACGGTGGCGTCTGAAAACAAACCTATACTGTTTACTGAGAGAAAAAGTAGACTGTTAATTCTGCTTGTCGTTAGTCACATAGAGTTAGCGATCTGTATAATTGTTTGAAGAGTGATATTTACTCTCCCTGCTCTCTTTAATTGTTTACTGGCCATTGTTTTGTCTTGTGCAAAATGATAACTCGGAGAGACAGAACGCAGGAGGAAGCTAATGGTTAGCGCACGGCTCTGAATATCAATATGCTTTACGTGCTTCTCTTTGTCTCCTCTTATTTGGTTTGTCTTTTTTTCCCCGTTCGCTTGCAGCCTCTCCCTCTGCCCCTTTGCTTTTCCTCAGTAGAGTTTTTAAAGAGATGCTGTCCGGATCGAAACCTTGTCCTTCCTGATCTAAAATAAACCAACCTTGGGAGCAGGAGGGGAGGGCAGAGCTAAGGGCTCCAATAGCTTCTGCTTTTCTCTCGCACAGATGAACTTTGTTTGATGATGTTTTCAAGGATGCTGTGAATTAAATCGATAAAGTGCAAAAATATATTATTATGTCTTCTGAGGTGTTTGCTAACTGTGCTGAATATTTGTGAATATCAGTTATTTCTAGAGCTAGCGTTATCATTTAAAGGGGTGGTTACTTTGATTATATACAGCTACTCAGCTAACATGAAAACCTCTGTCATATGTCCTAGTTCCTCTGAAAGGTCCAACCTCAAGAGGCTCTGATTGGTTAGCAAACATGATGTGTTGTGATTCGCGGATTGGCTCCACGTCATGCCCCTAAAAGCGTGCGCTTTTGCACTATGTAAACAGTCCAGTCAGAGCAGCTGTTAGCATTGTTAGCTGCCTGAATCAGACAGAAACATGAAGAGCACACAGCTGAACCTCACGCCTGCTCTCTAAAATAAATCTGACAAGGATCTTTCATATATATTTGGGTTATAAGCATGTGTAAATAATATAAACCTTCTCATATCTTTTGTGAGTTTGTTATTTGAGATGTAGAACGCACGGACATCGGACACATAGAGAGACACTGAAAATGTCCGCATAGAGAGACACTGCAGTGCTGGTGAAGATTGTGGGTGTTAACAGCGGTTTGACGGATAAATATGAATTTGTAGCTGAATTGTTAGTGGTGCCAAACAGCATTTCCAGTTGTTTACATCCTTGTTTATGTCCTAGCTACAACATACGGTTAACGCTAGAAACTGTGCATGTAGTTACATCAATTTTAACAAATAAAAATACTTGCAGGTTGTGGCTCACAATCATGAGTTTTAACTGAATCCAGCGCTGAACTAGGAGAGATTATGGAAGCTGTACTTGTTCAAATGCTAGCTATATCTTTTTTATAATTCTCTGGAACATAACTAAGATTAAATTGTAAGCACTTCTCTCTTTGTGTCGTGTCCTTTGGAAGCCCAAATACAGAAACAGAAGAAGCTCTGTGGAAATAGCAGCGTTTGAACGGCATTTAAGCTTTTTCTGCTATAACATTACAGCACCTCTGGCCACGCCCCTTTTCTGCGCAGGTTGCGTGTGTATGGTGAATGCATGTTTGTAGTCCCCAAACTCTGTTCGCTAGAGGCTAGATGCATGTTTGTAGTCCCCAAACTCTGTTTGTTCGCTGTAGGCTTTGCCAAGCTAACTCTGTAAAAGCCAATGTCTCCCATTGCATTGAACTATGAGCGTCTTACATTCAGAGATGTTGTTAATGTTCTCACAGCTAAAATACACATCAACTAAAGTTTAAAATATGATATCGTAGTGGACCACCCCTTTAAACTCGGTATCTTCTTTATATGGAATATTCTGTTTTGAAAGGATAATTTCAACCCTGTAAAATTACGATATGACAAAAAGTCACACACTCAAAAAAAATATTTTTGCTGCTCGTTCAAACTACTTATTTAAAGTAATCTGAATTAACACAATTCTTGAGTTTTTTAGGGTCAACTTGATTGTTTTATTTTCAATCTACTTAAATTTGCAAAAACAATTAAGTTAAATTAATCGATTTGGATTGGGACAACATGAAGGAATTGTGTGGAACCCAGCCTTTTTTTTTTTACAGTGCAACAACAATTATTTTTATGTTACTTTAACGCGTTTTAATCAGTTTATCAGGTTTAACTATATTTTTAGTTATACAAAGTTTAACTAAATATTTTAGTCAGTTTAATTGGTGTTGATTAGAGATGACTAGAATAGTTCATCCGATTCAACTAAAGAATTTTAGACAGCAAGAATTTTATTACAGTGAAGTCTATCAAACTAATACACAACAGCATTTTCAATTAAAAATTTTAATTTGTTTATGGGTTCACACACACACAATTGTGCTTGTTTCTTCGACTGCTTCACTGGCACTTACCTTCCACTGGCACAGTCTTCCTGTTTAAGAATCTAGTGATGGGAGAAACAAAGCTTTCAAATCTTCCACTGTTTCGAAGTGTTCTGAACATCACATTTTACAGACACTCCAGGTGGTAAAACTGTGCAAATAAAACTAAAATATGCATTGGAATTTGCTTTTTCAAACATGCTGCAAGCTTTGAAGTGGAAAGGATAACCTATAAATACACTTAGCGCTTTATCTAATATCATTAAATGCATACTATCTTAGTCTAACAGATTTTAAAGGCTTATATGATCATGGCTAAACAGGCCAGCAAGAGACTATGAACTAATATTATTAGTTTTCATTTAACAAATACCTACCAATAATCTACAATACAAAACAATCTACTAAAACTGATTCAAGTAAAAGCAATAAAACCTGTTCAGGGATTCGCCAAAATATTCTTGATCTTTTTTCTAAACACACTTCTCCTGTTGATTTGTAAATTAGCTGCTAATGATCTGTATGTTTTTTCCTATCTTCTCTTGCAGTGGAGGGGACTGCTGAGTTCTTTCTGCTGGATGATGCAGCGCTGCACTTTCCTCATTTAATGGCCAGGCTGAACAGACGGCACCTCGACCAGCCTCACCTGCGCCTCGTGGACCTCCTGCTGGATGTGCTGAGTGACCATAACCCCTACATCCAAACCCTCATCTCCCAAAATCAACCACTGCACTACATAAACCTGAGCATCCAGATCTTCATCTACATCTCCATCTTTGATTTGGTCATTTTGCCCCAGATGAGCAATCAATCAAGCTCAGGCTCCAGTGAGATGGCTAATCTCGAAGGGCAAAGCGACGCCTCATCCAATCAGATTTACAAGATGAAGGAGCTTGAGAAGATGTTCGTGCAGCAAGGAAACGGTACTTTCTCATCGCAGGATAGTAGTGAAGTTACCCAAACGCATTCATCCAGCCCTCAAACCAAACACTTCTACAAGATAGAACAGAGTGAAGGGGGAGTGGCTAGTGCAGGAGGGCGTAGCTTGTGCACAATGGAGGGCGGGGCCAATACCAATAAAGCAGAATCGCTGGAGAGTTCGTTTAACAGAGAGCAGATTATTGTGGAGGTCAATCTCAACAACCAGACTTTGAATGTTTCTAAAGGGTCTGACGGTAAAGGTGCGTCATCTTTGCTCATCCACCAACATGTCAGTCTTCCTGTCGCGGAGGACGATAAGGAACGAGATGAAAATGAGGATGTTGGTGAGGATGAAGAAGAGGAATATGAACAAAGAAAGGAAGAGATGGAAAATTGCAGTGATGATGAAGATGATGAGGATGAGGATGAAGAAGAGAACAACCTTGACATTCCAGATTCAGGACGCAGCAGCCAGGAAAGACGACGTGCCGCAAGAATAACCACAAACACTGCTATGAGACAAACGTTAATCGACGCCACATTAGAGGAAGGCAGGAAGAGGAGGAAAGAGCAGGAGGGTCTGGGTCAGAAGGTGAAGCTCGAAGAAAAGCAGCACTTTTCTTGCAAAAAGTGCCCTCGTGTTTTTAACAACCGCTGGTATTTGGAGAAGCACATGAACGTCACACACAACCGCATGCAGATCTGCAACAAATGCGGCAAGCGCTTTTTACTGGAGAGCGAGTTGCTGCTGCATCATCAGACTAACTGTGAGAAAAACATACAGGTACACACATCTGTCTGCATGCACATGTTAACAAGCTAAACGTAAAGTCAGTTCAACACAAACTTTGAAGCAAAGTCAAAGTTAGATTGTAAACTATAAGCAAGTAATAGAGTTTAGTTAGACTCAACTATTAATAAAAGGGAACATAATAATGTTAAAATTTAGACTTCAAGAGACTTCAAAAGTATCTTAGTTTGCTCAAAATTATTAAGCTGTACAAATGTTTACACCTTATTATAATGAGAAAACATTGACAGCCATTTCTGACTGACTTAATACAATAATTTTCACAAGAATAAGTTACATTTAAAAGTATTTTTTACATAGAAACTCGTGATTTTTAATTGTAATACTATTTTTGTAGTAGTAAAGATCAAATAATTACTGCATAAGAATAAATCCATGAAAAATGTTCAAATAAATGTGAAATAGTTTGCATTATACCCAAATTCTATTTTTCTAAATCATATTTTTACATTGATATATGCAAGATTAGGGTAGCACGGTGGCTCAGTGGTTAGCACTGTCATCTCGCAGCAAGAAGGTCGCTGGTCGCAGCAAGAAGAGTCCCTCCTGGGGTTAGTTAGCACTTCTGTGTGGTTTGCATGTTCTGCCCGTGTTCGTGTGGGTTTCCTCCAGGTGCTCTGGATTTCCCCACAGTCTCCAAAGACATGCACTATAGGTGAATTGGATAAAACTAAATTGGCCTTAGTGTATGAGTGTGAATGGGTGTTTCCCAGTACTGGGTTCATTCTGCTGGGGTTAACCTCTGAAATAGAGACTAAGCTCATGGAAAATGAATGAGCATGCAAGATTAACCTTTACTGGTAAATTTGTGCATAATTCTTATCGATTAGTTTTACTTTATTTTATCGATTATTTGTCATTACAAGAAAATTATCAACTTATTAGTGTATTTATGCACTGCTAGTATTTATATACAGTATCAATAATAGAATGAACAACCCTAATTTACTATGTTTATAAGTGGAATATGTGTTTTCTCTTCTAGTACTTTGCTATGAGTGCACAATGCACAGCAGAATGGTAGACCAGAGAGTCTGGATGATATATAGGCAGTCTGTATTTGGGCGTGAAGAACAGCTGTTTTCTGCCACTAAAGCAGGTCTGCCAGGCCATTTCAACCTCCAACTCAAACTAGATCTAACTATCCAGCACTCATTTGTCCCTGCTGTATGAAGCACTAGCCAGGAATTGAGTGTAATTAAGAAAATAGTGCTGTTGTGCTTAATTTGATATAAATGAATTTGAAGTTAGAGGTGCCCTTCGTGACATTCTTTCTTTATTTAGCTTGTGCAGTTCTTGGTTCTCTCTCAGAATGATAAAAATCCTTTGTTTTCCATCGACCCCTTATAGGAAAGCTGTTTAGTGTAATGTCGTTCATTCAGATCCTCTGATCTTTCTAGTGCGTGACTTGTGGAAAAGCTTTTAAAAAGCTGTGGTCTTTACACGAACACAACAAGATTGTCCACGGATACGCCGAGAAGAAGTTCTCTTGTGAAATCTGTGAAAAGAAGTTTTACACCATGGCACATGTTCGGAAACACATGGTTGGTGAGTACTGTTTAAATTTATTTGGTTTGATTTAAAATCAGTAACGCAAAAGGTGACATTTTTAAAAGCCTATTCTGCAATGCTCTTTTACAGTGTCATGAAATTAAATTAAGGTTTAGACTGTTACTGTTTAAAATGATAATTAAAGTTAAAGTATAATTGTTATATATTCTAGTCACATGCTAGTAATCAGAGATGGAAAAAATTAAATTTGATTATTTACTGAAAATCATGACACCTGCGTTGGTATTTAGGTTTAAAACAACACAAAATATAGCCTACAGTCAGCGAAAACCTCTCATCTGCGTCTGTATTCTTCAGCAGCACATGTAGCCTCTGTTAGAGAGTAATTCCCTCATTCCCAGTTCATATTAGTCCAAAAGGTGAAGATAATAAGTTAGTTATATATGGCATTTTGTTCATGTTTGCTGAAAAATAATGTGCTCCTTTTTTTCCGGCTTCTCCTTTGCTTTTTCGCGCTTCACTCTCGCGTTTGTCAGTGTCTGACAGGATCGGGTTTCAAAAGCACGTCATTAATCAACCGCACGTTATTATCATTAGCTCAAGAAGTTTGTTATTTCAGATATAATGTTAGACACGCGCGAGCACTAGCAAGAAAGCGAAACCGCTCGCACCTCAGACTGGCTCGTAAAAAACTACAGGGCACAGGGTAAATCTGCTCTTCTTCTTGGCTTTGTGGCTGTTCATCCAGACAACGACAAGGTTTGTTTGAGCCCAGATCAACCATGGCTCGTTATTATATGTATTTATAATTCCACTATAATCTCTCGCTGTGTATTTCAAACATGGTGGGGTTTTTGTTTTCATTCTGGCTTGTTGCGTAAGCGAATGACGTATCTCTGTAAACAAATAGCGTTCAGCTGCGCGTGTGGCTCCGTCTTTTGGTACCCTTTCTCATGTTTGGTACCCTTTTGAAAGGGTGCCGAAAAAGTGGTACGGTACGGTTCGGTTCGGTACGCTTTTTGACAGTGGAAACGGCCATAAAAGCATACCAAACCGAACTGTACCGTACCACTTAGTGGAAACGGGCCATTACACTCTAAAATGCTTACCAGCAGCTAGCTCTCTGCAACTCTCACATGGTCGCCCACTGAAGCTAAGCAGGACTGCGGCCGGTCAGTACCTGGATGGGAGAGCACATTGGAAAGCTAGGTTGCTGCCTGAAGTGGTGTCAGTGAGACCAGCAAGGGGTGCTCAAGCTGCAGTCTGGGGTCCTAATGCCCCAGTATATTGACGGGGACTCTATACTGCTCAGTGAGTGCCGTCTTTCAGATGAGACGTTGAACTGAGGTCCCGACTCTCTGTGGTCAATAAAAATCCCAGGTCGTCCTTCGAAAAGAATATATAGGTGGATCATCCAGGTGGATGCTGCACACTGGTGGTGGATGAGGAGATTCCCCCCAAAAAAGTGTAAAGCGCTTTGAATAGAAAATTGCTATATAAATGTATGGAATTATTATTATTATTTGTATAATTATAATTATTAATCAGGACAATGTATTACTCATGCTAGAAATTGTAAAAATACACACTGTGCATTTGCACATGTACTTTTTTGTACTCCAATTTTGTTGTCTCACACATATCTGTAGTATAATTTTCACAGTCACAGGTTTCACAAATTCATATTTTACTACATTACACAAAGATGATGTTCACATAAATTAAACCATGGCTAAAACCACGTTGAAAATGCGTTGCGTGCCTTTTTCTTTCCTGATTTAAATGCGTTTGTGAGCTCGCGGTTCTGTGTCATTTGCCGTTGCTAGGGCCACCATCAGCTGTTCTTACACACGTGCTGTGGTCCGTTTTCAAAATAGTAACTTTTGCCACTGTGTAGATTAATACTGAATGTGTGTCGTTGTTTTTACTTATGGCTAAGAATAGAGGAAAATGCTGGTGTTTAACTGCACTGCTTTATTGCACTCCTGCATTAAACTCACACATATACTCTGCACTCTGGCTACTTAAACAATGTTTATAAGCCACGGTGGGCATTTCTTTCCATCTTGTGCTGAACAAAGGTGACCAATCACAACAGACTGGGTCATCGAGCCAATAACCGCAGATTAGCATCATGCAATAAGGGGTTTGGGAACAAATGAATTGCTGAACAAACCATATGGGAGTCACAGTAAAAATAATTGCATATTGTAAGACATTGAAAATGTTTTTTGACCTTGCATTCAAAACCAAAATATGACCTTTTATAATGAACAATAGGGGCTCTTTAAAAGGTTTCATGCCTTATAATAAACCTCTAGACTCACTAGTTCAAATTGTCAAATTTAATTTACATTGATTGCTAATTATCAGTATTATATAAAAAAAATGTATTAAGCTTATGAAAAATACGTGCCGTGGCAACATTTTAGCAAAAATTGTTATGTTGCTTTTTGCACATTTTCTTTCAATTTCAAATTGAAATGCCATTTGAGTGGCACTTAAAAGTGGGTTCAGCTTTCTCAGAGTTATGCCAAGACTTACGCCTCATTCACACGGGGCTTCAGCGTCAACGCTTGACAGAGGGCGTGTCTAAATTTGGGGCTGACACGATCGTCATAGCAGCGTCAGCCAATGAAATTAGTCAGCAATAGGCCACTGCCTAAGCTGGTGTATTTGCATACAACAATCTGATTGGCTGACGCTTCCGTCGGCGCTTGAAAAGTTGAGCAAGTCCCAACTTCTGCATCAAACAACTCCTCTGAAGCGGCTCCGACAGATCCACAATGCAATTCAGCCACGCCTGACGTCGCCCATTCAAAGTGAATGGGAAGCGTTGAAGCTGACGCCTCGTGTGAATGGGGCGTCAAACAGCTCAAAGTAGAACATTATGTTGTTATGAAATGTTGTTTAAATTAATGTAATTAGGACATAGCGTGAACACTAATTTTATAGTTATAGGTGTAGTAGTTAGTATAGTTCGATTACCACTCCAGAATATCAGTTACGTATAGGTTTAAAATAATACTTACATCCAGTGTTGTTTTTATAATGGCTTTGTTTATTTATGTTTATATTTAGACACAGCATTTCATTCCACTGTACTGTATGTCCACACATTTAGCAGAAATGACAATAAAGCTTGATGCCATTTTGAAGTTTTGCATTAACGTTGGTAGAGGTTGTTGACTTGACTTGACTTGACTTGACCTGACCTGACTTCACTTGACTTAATGTATTAATGCCATTTTGAAGTTTTGCATTAATCTTGGTAGAGGTTGTTGACTTGACTTGACTTAATGTATTAATGCCATTTTGAAGTTTTGCATTAATCTTGGTAGAGGTTGTTGACTTGACTTGACTTGACTTGACTTGACTTGACTTGACTTGACTTGACTTGACTTGACTTGACTTGACTTGACTTGACTTGACCTGACTTGACTTGACTTGACTTGACCTGACCTGACTTCACTTGACTTAATGTATTAATGCCATTTTGAAGTTTTGCATTAATCTTGGTAGAGGTTGTTGACTTGACTTGACTTGACTTAATGTATTAATGCCATTTTGAAGTTTTGCATTAATGTTGGTAGAGGTTGTTGACTTGACTTGACCTGACCTGACCTGACCTGACCTGATTTGACCTGACTTGACTTTGCCTAATGTATTGATGCCATTTTGCATAAATGTTAGTAGAAGTTCTTGAGTTGAGTTTAGTTTAGTTTTGTTGACCTGACCTGACTTTTTGAATGCCATTTTGAAGTTTTGCATAAATGTTTGTAGAGGCTCCAGTTTTCCCACCGAGCACTGTAGCAGCTTTACTAACAATTTGAACTTTTACTTAATTTAAAGAAATGTAATTACATATTTAAATTTAATTTCAATATATATATTTTTTATTAAACTGCTTTATGTGTCAGAATTTTACAATGAATCAGTTACCTCGATAATAAAACAATTCAACCTCAAACTCTCGATATAAAACCCTTCTTTGCAGGCAACAAGCCACACCTTTAAACTTGATCTTTCTTCAGTATTGTGCATTACAACTCACAGATCAGTTTTAGCATAACAAATCTAGTTGGCAGTCAAGACACAACAAAATCCAGCAGTCTAGTCATACGCACAAAGACATGTTGTGTATATTATCCTTCAGGCAGAGGTAACACAGCACACTCTGGCCTTTTTACCGGACAGTACTTTCATCTCCTGAAGCCTGATCTTCCAAGAGCTTGATTCGGCACAATAGTGAATTACCCAGCTCTGTTTTAAACAGGGAAAAGAGTTGCTGTGACCTTGCTTTGCCATCCAGAACAGACTGAGCTGAGGACAGAGGCTGTATTGTTTAATCTGCCCTGACAGCAAAGAGGAAATATCTTATCTCGAAGTGCTTCCTTCTACCAGAACCCACTCGATTGTCTGCAGGGCAACAAGTTACACTTGCTCATCTGAAATGGGCTATTGAGTATGTGAAGTAATAATGCAGGGTCTTATTATACACTAGACTAACTTGCTAACTTTAAAGAGCTCATATTTTGTTTTGGGTGGACTACAAAAGGTTTACTGGAATCTAAGAAGATTTCTGGTGTCTGATTTTTTTATTTCAGGTTTTGGCCTCTCTAAACTCTTCTGATTGATCATATGATTCAGTCTGTTGTGATTAGTTGACTTTTTACAGCACACTTCAGAAATCACATGCACAAACAGTAACGATTCCATTGTTGTTGTTTGTTTTAAAGCTACAGCAAGCAAACTTGTGTCTAAAATGATGCAATATCTTCTTTAACTGCATGATTTAAATGATAGTTTTCCTAAAAATGACTCAGAAACTCTGAAAAATCCCAAAAACTTTCATTAAGAGATAAAAACTTTTTAAAGTGTACATCTCTTACACCATTTAACCTACAATCACCCAGTTCAAGACCTAAACAACTATTAATAGTAAATAGGCTTTTCTATTAATAGATATTAATAATAAAGCCTAACAACTAGCTTAAAACATGCCAGCAACATGCTGATTCATGTTAACAACATGATAAAGATGCTAGAAACATGCTAACCATGAAATAAACTTTGCTCGAAATGTTCATTCTAGGTAGCGCTATCATGCTAAGTCATGCTCAAGATGTGCTAACATAATTCAAGCTTGAAACATGCTAACAACATGAAAATTATTAGAAGAAACATAATAACAGCATGCTAGATCACATTTTTATTCTGACAGTATGCCAACATACTGGCAACAAGCTAAGCCATGTGGCTTTAACAAGCTAACACCAAATTTTATCATCAAATTTGACACATCTAGTTAATTTTGCTCACAGTTTTTACAATAAAAGCGTTCTGGTGATACAAAGAAGCAGATGTCATTGTTCATTATTAAATAATACATTTTTTGTCTGTTATTTGATTGCAGCTCACACTAAGGACATGCCGTTTACCTGTGAGACATGTGGGAAGTCCTTCAAACGCAGCATGTCTCTTAAAGTGCACTCGCTCCAGCACTCTGGAGAAAAGCCCTTCAAGTGTGAGGTGAGTTTATGAGTAGCAGTTGTAGGGCATCACATTCTTGTGTCTTTTGCAGAAAAAAGTCAGTTCACACCACTTTTTTTTTATCAGTGAAAACAAACAAGTTAAACAGAAGTGTCCTATTTTTTCATAAATGTAGGGCTAAAATGTTGGTTTTGCCATTCCACCTTATATAATGTTCTTATAATATATTAAATGATTTGGTGAGATAGTTGTTTGTGAAGTCTAATATGTTCTGGTAGATTTAATTCTAGACTAACAGAGATGTGAATTCTAATGTACTGTATCTGATGCTGTAGAACTGCAGTGAACGATTCCAGTACAAATACCAGCTGAGGTCACATATGAGCATCCATATCGGACACAAGCAGTTCATGTGCCAGTGGTGTGGGAAAGACTTTAACATGAAGCAGTACTTTGATGAACACATGAAGACACACACTGGTAGGATCCACTACTTCAAGATGTTTCTATATGTTTTAAAAATAAGAATATTTATAACAACAATAGAATAGAATATGGTAATTTAATGTTTGTTCATGTATTATTAATTTAGAGTTTATGAAAAAAATTCATGAATTACATAAACATTAGTTCAACTATTTTAACTATTTAACTGTTTTTTGAATTAATATTATTTTATGATAAAAAAATCAGGCAAATGGTGTATTAAATTATTAAATGTTTCACTGTGAAAATGATTTAATCTAATTTGATATGATAAATATTTAACATTAAATTTGTATGTAATTTAAAAACAAAAATCTATTTATGTACATTAACAAATTCATTCACAAATACAGTTGAAGTCAGAATTATTAGCCCCCCTGAATAATTAGCCCCCCCCCTGTTTATCCCCCTCCCAACTTCTGTTTAACTGAGAGATGATTTTTTTTGAACACATTTCTAAACATAATAGTTTTAATAACTCATTTCTAATTACTGATTTATTTTATCTTTGTCATGATGACAGAACATAATATTTTACTAGATATTTTTCAAGACACTTTTATACAGCTTAAAGTGACATTTAAAGGCTTAACTAGGTTAATTAGGTTAACTAGGTAGACTATCAAATTTTTTTTTTTTAATAATTTATAAATTAATGAATTAATAATTTTGACCTTAAAATGGCTTTTAAAAAATTAAAAACTGCTTTTATTCTAGCCAAATAAAAACAAATAAGACTTTCTCCAGAAGAATAAATATGATCAGACATACTGTGAAAATGTTCTTGCTCTGTTAAACATCATTTAAGAAATATAAAAAAAATAATAATCAAAGGGGGGCTAATAATTCTGACTTCAACTGTATGTATAATACTTACGTTTATTATAGAATTTGTTTGTGTCGTGTTTTTTTTCCATTTTTAACATAGAAAAATAAATTCATAATTTAATTTTACAATCTATCTATTATGCTCCAGGAGAGAAACCATACATCTGTGAGATCTGTGGAAAGAGTTTCACGAGCCGGCCCAATATGAAACGTCACCGCCGCACACACACTGGCGAGAAGCCGTACCCCTGTGACGTGTGCGGACAGCGTTTCCGCTTCTCCAACATGCTCAAAGCCCACAAGGAGAAGTGTTTCCAGGTCAGCAACCCCATGGCATCTGATTCGACCACCAACCTGCTGGGCTTCGACCCCGCGTCGGCTGACATGGACTCAGCAGCCAATCAGATTCCCAGCCACCCTGTGACTCCTCCCCCCGAGGCTTCCAGTCTTCACCAGGTCAAGCCGCTCTCACTTCCTTTCGTTCACTCAATCGTAGGTCTTTCCTCTCCTCCGGCCCTGTTTTCCACCGAAAGGGTTAACACCGGTAACAACTAGTTTCAAATATACACTTTGTTCATTTAAAGTTTGTTTTAATCTGAAACCCAAAGCTTGCAGTAGCTCCCCGTGAGCTCTTTGATTCATATCCAATGTGAATCACTCACATCGGGGTTTCCAAAAGTGAGGTCTAAGATTTCTGTCGTATGTTTGAACATTGTCAGACCTAAATATTCCTTTTAAACTGTGCAAATGTTCACTTCTTTTATTCTAGTAGAGATATTTTATATATTGTCCAAATAAGCTTCTCGTATTTCAGAAAGAAAACAAATGTTCTCATTAGTTTTGTTGATGTACAATGCATTTTTGTGAGCTACAGGATTAGGATTTATCATCATATTTCTGCGTTTCACATGCTCTTGACGTAGATGTTAATTTGTTTCTCGGTTTAAGCCCAAAGTATACTTCATTATGAAGAATTGTGTACAAGCCTAATTTGCTGCTCAATGGCTACAATTTTTACAGCACTAAGTTTGTCCACAAGGTGTCAACACTAAAGTGGCCTTTGTTTCACAAACAGAACAGAAATAGGCAAGAACAACCATAAACTACTGAAACTGGCGAAAACATTACATACCAGCGCTAACAAAACCATTTTAGAATCAGAAATTTGAAGAGAAAAATCACAGACATTGGACAATGGGTCAGTTTAGTGTGTATTTTGCTGTTTGTGTTACTGCAAACTGTACATTTTCTGAGTCTGAACAGGCTTATCAGCTATTTTTTTAGAGCAAACTATTAATGCATATATAAATTAAGTATACTTTGGGCTTTATTCTAACCATTTGGGATTTCATATACTGTAGCTGCTTTGTGAAAATAAAAGCAGATGGCGCTATCTCGAAATTTCGAAACAGCTCTTCAGTCAATAAACTATTAGCAGCTGCGTCTCCCTGCCATAACCAAATCCTGATGCATCGCAGTAACCAAATCCTGTTAGTTTATATGTTATTACTGAATATGAAATGTATAATCACTCCAGCACCTTATTTTTAATCGCATATGTATTTATATTGTCCTGTTGACATAATCTGAAAATTTGCAAAGATTTGTTTTGTGAAGCGTCTGTGCAGGGCACAGGATGAACGATTGGTTTTCTTGAAAGGTTATACAGTATGTAGCAAAGGCACTTGAGAATAATCATTTAAGAAATATTCATTGTTTTCAAGACAAAATCCCAAAGAAGGATGTTTTGCAAGTTTCTCTCTCTCTCTCTCTCTCTCTCGCTCTCTCTCTCTCTCTCTCTCTCTCGCTCTCTCTCTCTCTCTCTCTCTCTCTCTCTCTCTCTCTCTCTCTCTCTCTCTCTCTCTCTCTCTTCTGAGCACTTTACTCTCAGTGTTGGCCATTTGTGTAATGGCAAAATCTGAAATGCCTAAAACCACTTATGAAGAAATGAGCGTGAAATGGAGTGTTTTTATTTGCACAGAGGCAATATCAATCCTGGAGGAACGCCAGGGTGTGTATGGTTCAGAAATATTTTTGTGTTGAATGTCTGAAATACTTTATGGTACACCGAACTGGTTTATCAGCTATTTTTCACAGCAATATATCAGTCTATTACTTTTTTATTTGATGATGGATTTAAATAACAGCAGGCCTGAAAAACTTCAGAGAAGTGAAGGGTTGATTTGTCAAATGATAGAATTCATGTTATTGTTTTTGCCCTTAAATGTAATTATGTAGCAAACTGTTAGACTGACATGTACACTTTGAGATGGGCCTGTTAAGAGGCCACATAGAGAAAGTTTGTAGAATTTCCTTATCCGCTGACAGAGGGGATTTATACAAATATAGTTCAAGAAATTGCTAACAACTCTAGAAGCAGTAAAACGTAGTAGCTACAGTATAATAGGTATTATCCAAAATATATATATTTAAATATATATATATATACACACACACACACATATACAATATGTACAAATATACAGTCTGTAAATATATTCTATGTCAGATTCTGTTTTCTTTGTTTACGTTCTTTATGGAGTCAAATGAATGTGATGAGATGTGGAGGTCAGCGCTTGTAGGATGGAAATAAGCTTTTAATATGGGGAGGAAGCTCTAAAAAATGTCTTTACATTTTCTGTTTTACCTTACAATGTTCACCAGTTAAGTTCTTGGGTTAAGAAAAATCAGCTTAATGCAGGTAATGGCAAGTGGATTGAAATGGTGCTTTAAGAAGTTTTAGTAGGTCTTGGCAGAATGGTCAATTAAAGGAATAGTATAACTAAAAGTGTAAGATCTGTTATCATTTAATTCCCCTCATGTGTTTTAAACTTCAATTTTTTGCTTAAAAATGATTTGGTATTAATTGGAGATCATTTTATTTAATATTGAAATGTATATCAAAGTGAAAAGGTCTCTCCAGATAAAAACTATTATTAAGCAGCTAATTACTAGTTTAGTAGACATTTTTGACGTCGTGCTGTGTTTTCTAACTGATTGTACTTAAAGTATTTTTTAAATTGACGATAACTTTTAAGACAAATCCTGTTGACTTGACTGAATGTTCAAATTAACAAAAACTATTCAAACAATTTTACAGGGTTCCCACGCTTCTTAAAAGTATTTGAATTTTTAGACATTAATTAAAGCCCTGGAAAGTACTTAAAAACAAATATAGGTCCTTGAAAGTGCACGAATTTAACGTTTTTGGTGTTATTTCGACAACTGTACTGTGCTGCTATCAAAAACTGAACGAACAAACTAAGAAATTCATCATTTAAAAATCTTAAATTTAAATCTTATATAAGAACTATGACAAATCATGCATTTTATCAATATTTCAGAAACTGCATTTGAATATTACCAGTATTGAATTCAACTAATTGTATTAAAGCTCTTTTGACATGACTGTTTTTGAAAATGAATCATTGACATTTTATAACATTTTAATGTAAATATTAAAGTGTAAGTGAAATAAGTACAGGAAGGACTTTCATAGTGCTATATATGCTGGGGGTGAGAATTCAATTGAAAATTATTAGCGATTTCAAAAGTCCTTGAGTTTGGTGTCAATGAAAGAGTGGGAACCCTGATTTTAAGAAAAACTGTTGTCTGTTTAAAATCACTGCTTACAATTATTTCAAACTTATAACTACTAAATCTACCACAAACTCTTTCGACAAGTCTTCTCAAGCCATCAAATAGTTTATCTCCTTAAACCTTTCTTAATCTATTTGGCAATATTCTGCATTGGCCATTATGCTTATTCCTGTAACCGTAAATTGGTCGTAAACAGCTTCAATATGGAGGCACTGTAATGGACCAGCCTGAAGTGTGTAATGGAATGGAGTTGCCATGATCATGAATGTGTACGTTGACATTACATTGGCGGTGATTAGTAAAGTCAAAGATTTAAGCAGAGGAGACATTAAAAAATGAGTTTGGTAGAAATCTTGCAATAATGTTGATGATGATTGTTTAAGCCTCTTTATGGTTTTGCCACGGATCGACCATGTTGTCAGTGTTTTTATTTATTATTGCACCTTAAACCAAGCTCACTTTGTCCTCACACATCAAGGATGCTTTCATTTACGCATTTATTAAATTTTTTAACATATAGTATGAAGACTTCAGATGTGAAAATGATGACTTTTTTTTTCTTTCAAATGAGTACTGATGCTAAGATTTAGCAAATCTCAATTTTGTAGCATAAATATACATTTCAATTTATGACTAATGATGTGAAATTAAAGTCTGTGTGAAATCAAAATGTATTTATTTTGCTTGTGTGCTTTGGAACTCTTTACGTGAATTATTAATCTATGAGTTAATTCACTGAAAAAAAAAAATTTGTTTTGGTAATCTTCAATCACAGTCTGACCATGCTTCCTCGTTTGAAGTGGCGGTCCTTCTCTGATGATGTCAATTTGACCATCCTGATCTCATGAGAAACAGAAGTATTTTACATTTTGTCGGTTTAGTGGTCTCAGTTTAGTGAGATCAGTCATATGAAAATGTACCATTTTAAAAAGGTGTGGCACCATATTCAGCCCCTACACTCATCCATCATTATGGGATGAGCAAATCGTACTAAATTGTATGAATGAGATCGTACTAATTCATATGAATTAGTCACTAAATCAAAAGGTAACAAATTGCTGTGAGATTGTGTTGATTTGACAGCTTCAGCCACAGTATTCTTAAAGTACACATGAAAACAAACTAATCAGGGTTACGTTTCCCAAACAACGACATAACTCGTGGCTGAACTATCAAAGTACCATGTATCGTTTGGGAAAAGAACAATGTAGTGACAAGTGTTTCCTAAAACCATAGCTGCTTTGGTGCAGATATATTGTTTGAATTACATTAGTTATAATGTAAAACGTCCATAATAATGCTCTAAACGGGGTAGAGTAACAAGTTCTTTAAAGAAAAACCCTATACGTTTTTGTGCAAATTATATTGTTTTACAAGCACACGCATAAAAAAAAATGTAATATTAGTTTTGAAAAACACATGCACTCGCCTTCCATATTAATTGAAATAAATGTAAACAGCACATATAGGGCCTATGTTTCTTTTACAAATATTATTGAGAATATGCCATATTCTATTCTAAAACATAAAAACCACTCAAGTAAAACTCTAATCTCATATGTAAAGTTGGAGATTGTTTATTTATTTTTATTTAAATAAAAGTCTACTTTTACAATTTGACATTCAAATCACTGCAGAAATCCTCTAACCAACAGGTCCATGTCATCTAGGCCTACGGTACAGAAACATTTCTTAATAAATAACCTACTGTAAATTAAAAGCATTCACGTATGCTCTATATTTTTGTTTTCACAAGCTTTGGAGACGTAAATTTCTTTTTTAAATAATAGGTCATCTACAGCTTTCGTCGTGAGCCACGGCTGCATTCAAAATGGCATAAATATTTGCAAAGTGCACCGCGAAAGGAATGCAATTGTCAAATTGTAAAAATACATTGATAGATAATTACTCCTTAGAAAGATGACTAATGTTTTTTTAATCATTCCAAGTTTAAATGTTGGAACATTCAAAATGAATAGGGTATGGGGGATAACTGGGAATAGAACAGGAACTATGCTTAACTACACCTCTAGAGGTGTAGTTGCAAGCGTACAAGTTTGCCACGCAGTTTGCGAATGTTCGTTGGAACGATGTAGTTGGGAAAAGTCAACAAATTATGTTTTTAACGACACAACTTGCGACCCTTTGTTGGCTAAGGATGGTTTTCGGAAATGCATCCAGATTGATTTGGTTAGCTCACATTGCTAGTGTTGTGGTGAATAATTAGTCTGTGCATGTTATTAAGAAAAAAAATTGTTTGCCCTTCTAATCTAAAATTGAAATCTGAAAAGAGTATGTCTTTCTGAGGTGTTGGGTGTGGCTAACATACTTAACCACGTGCCTCCAACTGTCAGTTTTGACAGTGCCATGACAACAAACAGAAATAGATAAGGAGGAATTTAATATTCCATTTCTGTAGGAACTGAGTCACAAGCAAAAAAAAAAAGAAAACCGCAACTTCCAGTTCATACTTTAACCATGCCCAAGAGGTTAGTTAATGCTCAAAAAGAAAGCCCCGCCCCCTTCTTAATATTCCATTTCAGGTGAAAGTACATCAACATACTGTAAGTCTCAGCAAATTCCAGTTCATTCAAACTTTCATATTACTTTTTGCATCTGAAGTCTTCATGTTTTATTTTTCCTTCTCCAGTAATATTGACATATTACGAAAAAAAAAAAAACTTCCCCAGAAAGTATTGTTTTGTCGTTTTAACATGAATTACCATTGAATTATCTTGTTTTTTTCTTTGTGTGCGTGTGTTTGAGCACTTTATTTGAATACTAATCTTAAGGTACAAGGTTTCAGATAATACAAGTTTTGTGAAGTAAAACACTGCTTTGTTTCACTTTCAATTTTCTTTCTGTTAATCTAAAGTCTTATTATATTTTATGTGAATTTAAATTGCACAGAGGTCAACAAACCTCAATCTCTGCAGATGTTGTATGTAAAAGGCCATTGAGGAGCTAAATCTGAAAGAATTAAAGGTGGAAGTCTTTGTTTTGAAAGCATATTTTGCTTACTTTATTATTATTCATAGTTTGCTGCTTCTTAAGAAAGATTTAGGAAGCTTTGTGGCCTTCTTGTTTTCTTTTTTAAATGTGTTTATTTAAGTGAATTTGGAAAATATGACATGTTAAGAAGGATCCATGTGTTATTTTAGTTTGTTCTGGTGTCTTCTATTCCTTGTAATAAATAATAAGCGATTTAGCAAGAGATGATTTGCACTTCAGAGTTTGAGAAGTTTGTTTCGTTTTTAAAGAACCCACTCACCATATTGAATGATATTTTAAAGCCAAATTCAAGAAATATATATCTGAAACCAACACTTAAAAGGTAAAACTTAAACTCTCCTATTCTTTCAGTGTATTGAACCAATCATGAGTGTGACTGTTCTTAAGTTTTAATACTATAATCTAGTTAACTTTGTGGACATCAGCTGGCAGCCATGCCAGTTCTGTCAGCAGATTACTAAACAATGCAAGGACTAGAGTCTAGTGGTGCTAATAAAACAAGGCTGTATTTTATGTCATTTTATTGTACTGAGTAATAATTATTATTGTCTGTAACAAAACAAAATAAAATTATAATTTCAATAACGAACTAAATGAAATGTCACAGCAAGCATTTTTGTGTGGTTTGTTTTATACAGAACACAATAAAAATAACATATTAACAATAATTAAAAAACATAAACATCACCATAAAGTGTTCAGAAACAGCATTACAAAATCCAGCCATTCTAAATGATAATTGACTCATTAATGTCTGAATGTTGAATATCATGTGACCACTTTCATGGAATGAGTTTGAGATTAGATGTTTCATGCCAAGGGCGTTTTCACATCTTTAGATCCTTTGATTTGTTCTAAAATGCTCATAAATTATTATAGTGTTGTCATTTCTTTTTGTTTCATTGTTTCAGTTCATTTTCATAAAGCAACATTTCACACATTATATATATATATATATATATAGAATTTTTTTTTTTTTTTTTTTTTTTTACTCAGAGAAAAAAAATTGGTGTTGTTTTCAAAATGTTGAGAAACTTAGAAACCCGTTGGTTTTTTTATGTTTGTTTTTTAAACCTGAGATTGCATTTTCAGGCCTTGAAATTGCAATTGAAAAAATAATAAATAAATAAAATATATACAGTTGAAGTCAGAATTATTAGACCCATTGAATTTTTTTTTCTTTTTTAAATATTTAGCAAATTATGTTTAACAGAGCAAGGAAATTTTCACAGTATGTCTGATAATATTTTTTCTTCTGGAGAAAGTCTTATTTGTTTTATCCCGGCTAGAATAAAAGCAGTTTTTAATTTTTTATAAGCCATTTTAAGGTCAAAATTATTAGCCTCTTTAAGTTTTTTTATTTTCGATTAGTCTACAGAAGAAACCATCGTTATACAATAACTTGCCTAATTACCCTAACTTGCCTAGTTAACTTAATTAACCTAGTTACAACTTTAACTGTCACTTTAAGCTGTATAGAAGTGTCTTGAAAAATATCTAGTCAAATAATATTTACTGTCATCATGGCAAAGATAAAATAAATCAGTTATTAGAGATGAGTTATTAAAACTATTATGTTTAGAAATGTGTTGAAAAAATCTTCCTCCGTTAAACAGAAATTGGGGAAAAAATAAACAGGGGGGCTAATAATATAGTGGGTTTAATAATTCTGACTTCAACTGTATGTGTATGTATATGTATGTGTGTGTGTGTGTGTGTGTGTGTGTGTGTGTGTATATATATATATATATATATATATATATATATATATATATATATATATATATATATATATATATATATATATATATATATATATATATATATATATATATATATATATATATATATATATATATATATATAATTATTATTATAAACTGTGAATAAGTACATTTTTATATATAATAAATAATTTATTTTAAAAACGTACCTGTAAATTCTAAATAAAATTATAAATTACTTATTTGTTATGTATAATAATTTATTTATAATAATAATAAATAATAATAACTTCATTATTAATGATACATTTAGGCAAGGCAAGGCAAGTTTATTTATATAGCACATTTCATACACAATGGCAATTCAAAGTACACACAAAGTGTTTACATAAACAAGAATAAAAAAGACAAGTATAAGAAAAAAAAACGAACGATAAAATGATTAAAACAGATTAAAACAGATTAAAATGTGTTATAACAGGTTATAAAAGAATTTTAAAAAAGAAAAGAAAGACATAATAGTTCGATCTGTCGGACGTAGCACAGTGCTCATTCAGTAAAGGCACAGCTAAACAGATGTGTTTTCAGTCTTGATTTGAATGTGCCTAATGTTGGAGCACATCTGATCATTTCTGGAAGCTGATTCCAGCAGCGAGGGGCATCCTGCTTTGACTGAACTTTTGCAATTTCTAGTTTATTTGATCCTAAAGATCTGAGTGATCTATTAGGTTTGTATTCAGTGAGCATATCTGTAATGTATTGAGCTCCTACAGTAGGCCATTTAATGATTTATAGACAAGTAATAATGCTTTAAATACATTTAATAAATTATTGTTTAATTATTTAATTGTAATTTACTTATTTATTTACTTTTAATGATAATAATATTTTTTTTCTTTAGAAATTGTTGCCTGAAAGATTTTCAAAGTACAAGTTTTTGAAAATGAATCTTCATCTGTATTTTTGTGTTTTGTCAATTTTCCTAAAAAAACATTTCTCCAACTAAATTATATACTGGTCTCTCATTTTGTCCTTGTTCCAGGTTAATCATTGATTCATTTTGAGTGGCAAAAGTGAAATAAACAACACTATTTGTAAAGTAACATTTGTAGTAACTCATAGTGCATGTGTTGGTGTCAATTCCAGTTCCTGGAGGGCCACAGCTCTGCACAGTTTAGTTCCAACTCTAATTAAACAAATGGATCAAACTAATTAAGCCCTTCAGGATTGTTTGAACCCTACAGGTAAGTGTGTTGGAGCAGGGTTGGAGCTGCAGCCCTTTGCATTTTCACCAAAAGTAAACTACGTTTTAATGGGGTATGGAATTTAGCATGATTGCCGTGTTCATATATTCCTAGACAAAATGTGCCATATGCTGAAGCAAATGTCCAAACTGAGCCAGGTACTGTATGAAAATGCTTTAACTTTATCTCATGTTATTAAAAGGTATTTAAAATCAGCAGAAATTATATTTAGATGTTTTGGTGCAGAGAATGTTTGGCCAGCACTAGTGTATAGGTTTACATTTTGGTGAGACGAAGAGTGTTAAGACGAACTCCCAGAACTGTTGCACCTGATGCGTATCGATTCTCCCTCAGTATGCCGTTCCATGTCCTCTCGCTTTCGTCATACCTGTCAACAAACATCAGGCTGATTTCAGTGTATAGATTTGAGGAATCATGTTTATGTGATCAAATCATGTTTAAGTGACAATTCTGTCATTTTCTTACACTTTACTTGTTTTTAAAAACCTTTATCAGTTTCTTTCTTCTGTTGAACACAAAAGAGGATATTTTGAAAAATGTTTGAAAGCTGCCGGTTCCAGGATTCCACAATTTTTCAAAACATCTTCTTTCGAGTTCAACAAAAGGAAGACACTAATAAAGGTTTGTAATCACTTGTTTGAGTAAATAGTGTGTATTTTTTTAGGTGAACTATCCCTTTAAGATTAAAACTTTATATTTAACATTATATTAGTGGAGAAGCACAATATATCCATTTCATATTAGCTGCAAAATTCACATGCTGCCTGCTGCATCATATGACATTGAAGACTGAAGTAATGATGCTGAAAATGTAGCACTCAGTCATAGAAATAAATTACATTTACATAAGTTTTGTAGGTATTTATGAGGTTTTTGTAGGGATGGTTCACCCAAAAAAATTTAAATTCTGTCATCATGTACTCACCCTTTACTTGTTTCAAATCGTTATGAACACAAAAGATATTTTGAAGAATGTTGGAAACCTGTAATCATCCAAAGTATTTGATATTTGTACTATAGAAGTCAATGGTTACAGATTTCCAGCTTTCTTCAAAATATCGTCTTTTTTCAGTTCAACAGAAGAAAAAAAACTCATAAAGGTTTGGAACAACCTGAGGCTGAATAAATAGTGACATTTTCATTGTTAAGAGAAATATCCCTTTAAATCGGACAGTTTATTTGACATTTTATAAAGATATTTACAGTATATTTTCAAGTAAATGCAGCCTCAGAAACCTCTTTCAATGACAAAAAAGGTGAAAAATATTCTCACCAACCCAAACTTTTAAATGGTACATAAATAAATCAACTAAATGGATGCCCCCCTTTTTATTATTCTTAAAATTGGATTTGTGTAGTACATGTGCGTCTCACCTCCAGATGTCATTCATCTCCTGCGGCATGAGATCATCACTGTCCTCTTTAGAAAACATGGCAAATCCCCCAACAGCATAGAGGACCCCACCGACAGACACCAGACTGAGAGAACTGCGGTCCTGAGGAAACTCAACGAACTCTGACCACCTGAAAAAATTGAGTTTATTATGATATTGCTAAATCATTATTATGGCTGTGTCAATTCACATGTTAATCAGTTAGATTAGAGCATAGGTCTCAAACTCAATTCCTGGAGGGCCGCAGCTGTAGTAAAGTTATCTTCAATCTTCTTATTCTGAAACCGCACTTGTGTTGTGGAAGAGAAGCGCAGCGCGTAGTGAGAGGAGCTGCTGATGACTGCGGTGTGTGAAAGCTGTACACATTAACAGCTGAGAGGACGTTTTATACCTGTTTGCTTTCGATGATTGCTGCAGATGCAATATCTGGATGTTAGTCACTGAACTCAAAACTATGTACATCCTTGCATTTGCATCTGGGGTCCATTCATCAACCTTCAATATAAAGTGTTAAAACCTGTCTCCTCATCATTCGGGCTCTGACCAGCACCCAGAGAGGTTTACTCATTTATTAATCCTCTGAACCTAAAACCTGTTGAACAGCAGCTCTGCACAGTTTTGCTCCAACCCTACTCAAACACAGCTAATATAGTAGTGTCTAGTTGTCTTGAACACCTTGATTAGTTAGGTCAGTTGTGTTTGATTAGGGTTGGAGCAAAACTGTGCAGAGCTGCGGCCCTCCAGGAATTGAGTTTGAGACCTATGGGAATTCAAATGCTCTATCATATAGAAAAAAGTGAACCTGTTCACATTCCAGAAATGTCTGAGATGACAGTGCTCATTTATAGTTTACATACAGTATATATGTTAAAATGTAAAATGCATTTTTCTCTTCTAGGAAAACTGATCAAAGAAATTGATGACTCATCCTGCACTACAGAGACACTTGTCCAATCAAAAAAGTCCTGCCTCCACCCTCTAAGTTTAGTTTAGTTTAGTTGTTTACAGGGGCATTGCACATTAATCAACATTACTGTGTTGTACAAAATGTGCCAGAATTGGCCAATAACGGCTACTTTTTTATCTGCAGACCCTAGATAGAATGTTAAAAAGTCATATGTAAAAATAGAAACAAAGCATAATAACACAAAATACACTATCATATATATATATATATATATATATATATATATATATATATACAAACATAAAAATAAATCAGGGGAAAAAACAAAATGGCAGCAGGTGAGGACAACATAGCCTAGAAAAAACAGTTACAAAACAGTACAAGTAGGTCTACTGTCCAGAAACACTACTAATTTTGGCATTGCTGAGTTGTCAATAACCAATTTTTAACATTAAAATAAAAAGAAAGAAAACTATGTAATCTTTTAATTGTTGGTGGGATGGAGTTATTCCCTAGAACCTTTCACTCAAACCACTGAACTCACTTGAAACCAGCTAGCAAAAGCATATCTCTTGACACACAGTAAATGAAACCTTTTGTTGTTGTTGTTTTATGTGTCCTTTCTAGGCATTGATTTGGTTGTTTTGTTGAAACACTTACTTGTTAGTTTTGATGTCATAGACCTCAGCACTGCCCGTGAGGCCTGAGTCAGTAACACCAGCCACTACGTAGATGTTGTTTTTGTGGATCGTGACCCCGAAGAGCGAGCGTGCTGTGTTTAATGGAGCAAGGTCTTTCCATTGATGTGTTTTAATGTCATAAGCACATACCCGATTCAGACACTCTCTGCAAAAATAAGACAAATGTGTGAACATAAGATGTACGGCTGTAGGGGAAAATAAAGTGACCACTCCAAAATGAAAATTCTTCATTTATATGTGTTAAATATTTTTATTGGCTTGTTCTGTTAAGTTTTTTTTTTTAATTTGCAATGTTTTTAAACATTCATTTTTAATCAATCAAGTTAAGAAGTTAATATTTGGTGGTATAATCCTGCTTATTTTTTATTTATATCTTTTATAAATGTTTAGTAAATATAAAAAAACATTCAGATTGTATTATTGCTTATCATTGCTTTTCATTTGAAATATAAATATCAATATGATAAATCACTGCTAAATTAAAGCATTATTATTATTATTATTATTATTATTGGCGACGCAGTGGCGACAGCAAGAAGGTCACTGGTTCAAGCCTCGGCTGGTTAAGTTGGTGTTTCTGTGTAGTGTTTGCATGTTCTCCCTGCGTTTGTGTTGGTTTCCTCCGGGCGCTCCATTTTATTATGATTATGATTATTGTTATTATTATGGAAAATTATGATTAATTAAGTATAACACTTTCCAATACGGTACACATATTTAATGTTAGTTAATGTACTAACACGAACAATGAGCAAAATTGTTTGTTTAAGTTTACTCATTAACATTAGTAAATGCTGAACTACGATTAATAAATGCTGTACAAGCATTGTTCATTATTCAAAGTATAACTCATAGCATAGTTAGTAAACACATTAACAGATATTAAACACATGTACTGTATTGTAATGTGTTACCATTGTTTTGTTATATCTGAAGAACCATGTGACACTGAAAACTGAAATAATGGCAGCTACAATGTAGCTTTTCCATCACAAGAATAAATAAAATTTCAAAAATACATTTCAAAAGTAATAAATAGTATTTAAAAATTTTACTACATTTACTGTAATTTTGATCAAATAAATGCAGCCTAGCGACGCAGTGGCGCAGTAGGTAGTGCTGTCGCCTCACAGCAAGAAGGTCGCTGGTTCGAGCCTCGGCTGGGTCAGTTGGCGTTTCTGTGTGGAGTTTGCATGTTCTCCCTGCGTTCACGTGGGTTTCCTCTGGGTGCTCCGCTTTCCCCCACAGTCCAAAGACATGTAGTACAGGTGAATTGGGTAGGCTAAATTGTCTGTAGTGTATAAGTGTGAGTTGGTGTGTATGGATGATTCCCAGAGATAGGTTGCAGCTGGAAGGGCATCCGCTGCGTAAAACATGTGCTTGATAAGTTGGCGGTTCGTTTCGCTGTGGCGACCCCAGATTAACAAAGGGACTAAGCCGAAAAGAAAATGAATAAATGCAGCCTTGGTGAGCAAAAGACAGTTGAAAACTATTTAAAAATGCTATTCAAACTTTTTGAACGATATTAAATACATATTCTAACCAAAGAGCATAGAATCACCGAGAGGCGACACTCAAGTGCGATTTGGGAAACAGACACTAGATGGCATGGCGGCCATTTTGGAATGAAAATTCCAATAGAGCAACAGCATATAATAAGTCTGTAAAATAAACTATTAAAAGTGCTGATGATTGTGATAGTAAGTGTTGTATTGTCGTATTTCAGATTGTATCTCAGTTTTAATGTGCTTTTTAAATTAATAAATAAAAAACAAATCAGCTGCTTGCCATCGCGACAGCAATAAGATCCAATGGACAGCCGACCGCTTTCACTCCAAAATGGCGGAATCACGGGGCTGTTGCTGGGCGCTGCTGTTGCAATGGAACATTCTATTGAGTATCGACTCTTGGTCATTCTAAGCTCTTTGTTCTAACTCTAGATTGCACAAATAAACCTACTTGTTCTCTCCCTTTCCTCCGATTACATAAATCATTTCATTATGAGACACAACTCCATGGCCATATACAAGGTAAGGAAGAGGATCTGACTCAGCCCATTTAAGAAACCTTAAAACAAAGAAACAGCATTATTTGTTGTTGTCTGGAAAGTTCATAATAAAAAACACACACAAAAAATCAATATTCAAATAACTTAAACATGCTTACTGTCTGTCGTAAACCATAACTGTGTCCAAAATGTTTTCTCCTTCCTTCATTTCTCTCCCTCCAATCACAAAGATGAAGTTTTCGGCTTCACCCATCCCGAACAGGAAGCGGGGGGAGGGTATTGGAGGCATTCCTATCCAGTCTGATGATGCAGGGTCGAACTGTGAAGATGACAGTATTTGTAAACATTATTCACATTTATGTGAGAGAGTTGGCTGATCATTTGATGACTCCATGAAATCAAAATTAGAATTATGTCAGGAATAACTGACGACAGGGGTTTAATAATTACAGTAGAAGAATCATTCTAGCGTGCCACGGTGGCGCAGTGGGTAGCACGATTGCCTCACAGCAAGAAGGTCACTGGTTCGAGCCTCGGCTGGGTCAGTTGGCACTTCTGTGTGGAGTTTGCATGTTCTCCCTGGCGTGGGTTTCCTCTGGGTGCTCTGGTTTCCCCCACTTTCCAAAGACATGTGCTATAGGTGAATTGAATTAACAAAATTGTCCGTAGTATATGTGTGTATGGATGTTTCCCAGTGAGGGGTTGCAGCTGGAATGGCATCCGCTGCGTAAAACATATGCTGGATAATTGGCGGTTCATTCTGCTGTGGTGACCCCAGATTAAAAAAGGGACTAAGCTGAAAAGAAAATGAATGAATAAATAATTTTCACCTGTTTATTTTATAATAATTCAATGGACTGGAATAATGAATTCTGCTTACACTACAGTTACCACACCTAAATCATTGTACAGATTTTTTTATTTCAAGACATTTCTTGTGTTTTCGTCCTCAATCTTCCTGTGTTTCCTAATTTCTGCAGGCTTTTTGTTTTGTTTTGACTTTGTTTGACTGTGAAGTAACCGAAATCAATCAGCATAGTGATACAGAACTGTAATCTGGTCAAATTCTGCCTGGAACTACTTTAACTAACCATTTATCTGACAATATTTGCACACCTTAGAATGTTCATAAGCCAATCAAAATCAACACCCTCATATTATAAGTAGCTTTTAGTGAATGGTCGTTAGCTGTGACGTTATTCACCTCTTATGGTTTAAAGCCTAAATTTTAGCTTTTATTTTTATAACCATACTGTATAGTATGTTCACCTTAGAGATTTCTGAGATGATTTTTGAGGTGTTTGTTTACCAAATAAATACTGCTCAGGGGAACACTTAAACAACACAAAGTAACTCCAAGTGTTCCTTTTATTTTTAGAGCAGTATATTAAATGTTAAGATTGAAATTGCAAGTTTTCTCTTATAGGAAAATTTATTAAAGAAATGTATGATACTGCATTATACAGACTTTTGTCCAGTCAAAAAAGTGCTGCCCCTCACTTGAAACCAGCTAGCAAATAGCAAACCTCCTAGGCTTTCATACATCAAGTTATCATCAACAACAAAAAATTTAGTCACACTTTATTTTAATGTACAATCTATGCTATTAACAAACCATTAACTAAGACTTTGAGTTCAATAAACTAATAATTAGCTGCTTATTACTAGTTAATAAAGTAGTAGTTAGGTCTACCTCGAGTGTATTCCTACCCTAATAAAACTGTTGAGCTTTGCAAGGAACAACGCACCTGTAGTACATTAGCACCTGACAGTCTTCTGTGTTTTATATATTTCATATTTTGTAATCAAGCTATTTTCTTAATTGTTTTGTTTAATATTTATTTTATTGTCTGCTTAGAGCATTGTTGTAGCACTTTTTTTGTCTAGGGGACAAATAAAGTTTATCCTATCCTGTCCTGTCCTGTCCAATCCAATCCAATCCAATCCAATCCAATCCTATCCTATCCTATCCTATCCTATCCTATCCTATCCTATCCTATCCTATCCTATCCTATACTACTGTAGATATGTGTGTGTAGAATTAGGGATGTAATACTTTGTAAGTGCTAATAAACAGGTAATATCCTAATAATAGACAGGTACAGTGATAAGCTAAAAGATGTGAATTGTTACTTAAAATATCATGCTTCCAAATATTCTTTAAACATAACATCACTGAAAAAAGAGAAAACATAGATAAAATGTCTCACTCTTCATAATGGGTTTATACTGAATCTCAGGTGGGCTTCTTTAACTGTGGTCCTCTGCGTCTTGTGCACAACCATGTCCACAAAGCTGTCAAGCATATTCATTCACGGATGGAAAAATGCCTTATAGGGATTAATTCACCCAAAAATGAAAACACCCTTAGCATTTACTCAAACTCGATTATGAGATTTTATGAATTTCTTTCTTGAACATAAGTACATAAGTAAGTAATGTGTATTTATATAGCGCATTTATTGTGTATGGCCATACACCCAAAGTGCTTCACAATCATGAGGGGCATCTCTCCACACAACAGACCAGCTATAGATGGAGAGGAGAGACAGTGATAGAGCCAATTCTGTGGATAGGGATGATCTGTGGATAGGCCATGATCATAACGGCCGATGGAGGGAATTTGGCCAGGACACCGGGGTTACACCCCTACTCTGTTATGAGAAGTGCCATGGGATTTTTAATGACCACAGAGAGTCAGGACCTCGGTTTAACATCTCATCCGAAAGACGGCACCCATTGACAGTATAGTGTCCCATTAACTTTACTGGGGCATTAGGACTCACACAGACCGCAGGTTGAGCGCCCCCCTACTGGCCTCACTAGCACCACTTCCAACAGCAACCTATAGTTTTCCTTTGTGTCACCCATCCAGGTACTGACCAGGCTCAGCCCTTCTTAGCTGCAATGAGTAACCAGTCTTGAGCTGCAGGGTGATATGGATGTGGCTTAAAACATTCATTCATTCATATTCTTTTCGGCTTAGTCTCTTTATTAATCCGGGGTCGCCACAGTAGAATGAACCGCCAACTTATCCAGCACATGTTTTATGCAGCGGATGCACTTCCAGCCGCAACCCATCTCTGGGAAACATCCATACACACTCATTCACACTCATACACTACGGACAATTTAACCTACCCAATTCACCTGTATCGCATGTCTTTGGACTGTGGGGGAAACCGGAGCACCCGGAGGAAACCCACGTGAACATGCAAACTCCACACAGAAATGCCAACCGACCCAGCCGAGGCTCAAACCAGCAACCTTCTTGCTGTGAGGTGACAGCACTACCTACTGTGCCACTGCATCACCCTTGGCTTAAAACACTATTCCCTAAAAATGCTGTAAACCAGCAGCCATTGACATTCATATTATGAATAAAAAACACCATGGAAGTCAATGGCTGTTTTCCCCAATATTCATCTAAATATCTTCTTTTGTGTTCAACAGACAAAATAAACTCAAACTGATTTAATTCAAGTATAGAGAAAAGAAAATGATAACAGAATTTTTAGGTACACTATTAATTCAAGCCATCATTAAACTATGACAGAAAAAAACTGATAATTTCATGGGATCTTTAGTACCTTACACATATAGTAAAAATATAGGAAAATATAGTAAAAAAGTTACTCATATTGTCTATTTTTATGTTGTCAGCAAACTTCCGAATGTGTAAAATGAACAATTCTGGCAAAACAATTAATGAAAATGCGACTGAAGTAGTGAATAAAGTAGTTCTGTACCTGTAAAAAGTATGAGTAAATCTGTTCATCTTTGCTCTGCTCATCAAAAAAGAGTCCACCTGCCACAAATATCTGGTTTTCCTTTGTGACCAGACTGCAGTGGTTTTTGGGAATTTGAGTTGAGACTGACGCCACATAACAATCATTTCCTGTTGGGTCATAAGCCACCGATGCAGAGTCATTGATCAAGAAGATCAACTCTCTCAAGAACATCCCGAACCTCAGGTTGTCATTCAAGATTCCTGGAAGTCGCTCTTCCTGCTCTTCCTCCTCCTCCATCCCCTCTTCATCTCCCTTCTTCTGTCCTTCCTCACCAGGACTCTTTTTGCTTTTGGTCTTCTTGATTTCCGGAAGCTTCCCCGCATGGGCATCTTTGACCAGTTGGAGTTTCTTGGTGATCTCAGGGTTCGAGCTCAACCACTCATGCTTCTCTACATTTTTGGCAAAGTAGTCCCGAGGAACCAGACGTAGCCTGACACAGTCCAGAAGATCTGGTAAGTCCCCAATCCTGTTCTCTTGGTCATGTCCAACCCACTTGATCAAAGCTTCAAAAACATCCTGCTCCGTCTCTACGTTCAAAGAGTCTGATGCCATAACTGCCGCCAATTCGCTTGGAGTCAGCTGCAGGAATTCTTCATCCCGAGTAATAAACTGAAAGCGCTCGCAAGCAAAGTTCCTCGCCGATATGGCAAGACGGGGACAATCCAACATCAAACCTAATCGAAAAATGGCCAGGCAGTTGCTCAAACTCAGGCGCTTTTGCAGGAACGAGACGCATACAGTGAATATCGACGGGATCTGAAGCATGTTAGACAAGGCAAAGATGTCCTGAACGTTTTGCTCCGTCACATTGATGTTGGAGGTATAGAGGTACTTCAGGATAATTCCCATGACTCCAGGCTCCACATCCTCCAGAACAATCTCTCGCTGTTTGCTCTCTTCCACACCTGATTTAAAGAAGGCTCTGAAGTAGGAGCTGCAGGCTGCTAGGACCAGTCGGTGGCAGGGAAACTCCTTGTCTTTTATCTTCAACACACAGTCAACCATCATATCACTCTCCAGAAGATCATACAGGCCATCCTGCAGCAAAGTTTGCTGGTACATTCGCGGCTCCTCCATTGGGTCTATGGGTAGAGCCATGCTGACTGTCTTCAATCCCTAAGTGTCCCACTGAAATCAATGAATGTCTGTACAGGTAGCACACTTCTGCTACTGGTGGAGAAAGGAGAGTCAGGGCTCAGTCAGTTCCGGGATTCATCAGCTGTCCCAGGACTTCAACCCAGCTCCAACTGGGGGATATTTATAGATCCTTCACAAAGATGTGGAATCCATACTTGTACATGTGAAACACAACCCCCGGACCCCTGCAACAGCTGACACACTTCCCCAATGAGGGGCGGCAGTGTGAAAAAAACACTGGGTGAGATCATGAGCTACTACATACAACCTTAAGGGAACTATGAATCACTCTTTTGACATTATTTTAACTTTAACAGGCATCGTAACCACCTGGTCGACCTTTTATCCATAGGCTATCATTATTTTAATTGCTTATTACTATTTATCAGAGTTGGATCAGTATATTATCCAATGCCAGTGTAGGCCAAAAAGGGTTAAAGACTTTTATTGATGTAATTGCAATAATGCCTAAAATACTCCATGTGCAATACGTTTCGCATCAATCTTCCTACACTGAAAAATGCACTGACATTATAAAGCCGTAACTATTTACGTTTTAGCAAATTTTTGCTGATGTGTATGAATTCATACTCATTTATACACATTTTTTTTTACTTTATTAAGGTGTCCTTGTTGTACCTGTTATAATGTATTTACTATAGTAGTTACAAAAAATAATTACAAAAACAATTACATGCAACTAACCTTAGACCTTACCCTCATCCCAAGCTTAAATAGAATGTACATGCAGTTAATTAATATTACTCAGTAATTAAAATAAACGTTTCTGTAAGAAAAGGACACTGTAAAATGTATTGTAAATTGTATCTCCAAAATATATTTCTTTTAGAAAAAGGTAAGCATAAAGGACCCCTTGTTACCAATTCAGGCTCATTATTGATACGTACTTCTATATACGTTTCTGGAGATTGTGAAATATGTACCCGGAAGAAAGTTTTTTTTGCAGTTTTTGTTTTCACGAATTCACCAGAGGCGGCTACGTTTGCTTTTTCAGATCTCTAATTTTTCCCGTGAGTGTCATTCAAACTTGCTGTTCTCACGTAAATCCACCAGAGGCTGCTGTTGACTGACTGAATGACTAACTGACTGACTGATAAGATATGTTTACAGGGGTACCTTTTCACAATGAACCTATGTTGCCTCTAACACTGCTTCTTAACCAACATAGGCTCATTCTGAAGAAGTAGCCCTTTATACGTTTCTGGAAATTGCGAATTATGTAGCCCAAGCTACATATGGCTGCATTTTGTCTTTAAAACAAATGCTACGAAATTGTATGACGCCATTTCTTTTCTCACTATCCAGCTGACCAATTACCTGCATGTGGACGGCTTTTCCGCTTTTGAGATGCAGAGCAGAGTTGACTGTGATGACAGGGTTTGAGTACGGTGAAGAACAGTTCCAGAAAGCAGGTAAGACAAAAACAAAAGCCAAAAAATAAAATAAGTAAATAACAGGGTCAGATTATGGTAAAATCTGAAAACGTAGTAAAATCGAGGGGGCTTTTCTTTTTATGGATTGCTTTTCAAAACACTGCCTTTGGGTTTAGGGAAAGGAGTGGGCGGGACAATAGGTGCTTTTTAAAATACTACTGGTTGGGTTTAGGAAAGGGTTGGTCGGTTGTCGGGTCAGTCAGTCAGTTAGTCAGTCAACAGCAGCCTCTGGTGGATTTACGTGAGATTTACCTGTGTCTTTGTGACAGTCTATTCATTTAAGAACTAATTAACTACAATTATCTACATATACTTTAGTGTAAGTAACTACATCAAATTTTGCAAAAGTGATTTTTATAACAAATGCAAGCGTGTTGTTTAATGCTTTAATGGTCTTTATCCATTGTCATTTAGTGAAGCAAAACAACATACAATTACCTGTGCTATATATTAAAATATTTAAAAGAATAGGAATATATAAAAGAATTGCGGTTTTTTACATTTAGTGTAAACTTGGTGGAATTATACAGAGGACTTGTGTTCTTAAATAGATCACACAACAAACTCACCGTTTATATGTGTAGTAAGGTTAGCATGTCTTAAGCACAACTTCCCCAATTATATTTCTGAGAAAAACTCTGAGTCACTGATGAGAATATCAGTAGTTCATTCATGGTCACATCCAAATGGCTGAACAAATAGGAGAAACTGTGCCAGCTTATATAAATATCCAAGAGTGAACAGGGTTTAGTGACATCAAAGGTCTTGAATGTTCTCTATGACATTAAGGCTTATGTTTACAGTCTATGTTTGATTCAAGTGTTTATCTTTTCATACTGTACCATACTGTGTCTCCTCAATCTCACTAATAACTAGTGGCTTATTACCTGCCTATTATTGTGATATTTGCTGTTTATTAGTACTTTTAAAGTACATATTTTGTATGATCTTATTCTATATCCTAAAGTAATACCTAAATCTAACTACTACCTTTATAACTATTAATAAGCTGAAAATTAGGAGTCTTTTGAGCTAAAGCAGTAATAGTTAATGTTAATGATTTATTAATAGCAAGAATTGTACCATAAAGTGTGACCAAAAGAGTAATAATTAAATAATTAATGAGGGAAACGTGCAAGTTGAAAGAAAGACATATACACAAAAGTCGCAAACCAAAATGTTTTTAATGCATATCACAAAAAAACATTGTGACCCTCAGTTCATAATAAGCTATTTAATTTTCAGGAAATTATCACTTCTGCTTTTTCATTTGAATGAAATCTAAGTCATAAAATGTTTAGTAATAAGTTTCATTCTCTATGTTTTAACTGCAAAACACATGTAAAACTATCACTAGGCCAAATAAAAAAAACAACAAAAAAAAACAGCCATTGACAGTAGAGGCTGCAATCTGTAAAAACTTATCAAATGCAGCATTGTTCCTTACAGTGTGGTTGATACAAACATTTTTCAACATATTTCTAGACTTGGATTTTTCCATAATCCAAGTTGCTTGTTGAATTGTGACATACTGCATATGGATTATTGTTTCCAGGCCCAAGCCTCTATGCTTTGAATTGAGAAAACTTAACAGCCGTTTATGACCACTAGTCATATCACATTTTACAGCAAATCTTTGACTAAATCGTGATGCTCCTTAGGCTCTGCTGCATTCCAGACACCAATATTTGAATGATTTATAAAAGATGAATCACTTTTTGAGCATCTGAGGTATGTGGATATAAACATTACTATCATGATTTTCAATAGTATTGCAGCACACTCAGAACATATGTTAGCGCAAATATATACAGTGCTCAGCATAAACCACAGATCTCTCTTATAAATTAATATTATCAATAGGATGCCATACAATAATACATTTGTGCATGTACATGAGTGTAGTCAGTACCAAAGCCCAAACTGGAACTAATCTAACAAAATAACTTGGTTTTAAGATCACGGTCCAAAAATTTGTATATTAAAGTTAATATTTTAGGGGGAAAATAATAAATAAAAAATCAATAAAGAGGAAAAATCAAGATAAACATAAAAAAAGTCAATTTAATTGAAATTTTGTAGTTTGTAATTCTTTGTAAGGCCTCATTTGAATTTGAATGTACTATCTTTCTATTTCTAAAGACATTAGGTGAATAACATCTTATTTTAATGAATATAAATGTATAATGAAACAGTTTGTTTAAAAGCAACAAAATATATTGTCTATATCCACTAAGAAGTGGATCAAAATATTCATTTAAAAAAAATGGGTGTACTCGTTTATACTTTGCACTGTATGCGTATATATCATATAGTATCTGGACCTGAAAACTTTGACATCACACTGAACAAGCGGGTATGTGTAAGTAAACTGCAGATGTTTAATAAGAGTGTGAGCGTCTCTACTCTGCCTTGTGCTTGCTCGTCTCAGTGGGCTGGACAGCAGTGGTGTCCATCTGGATGCTGCTGGGGTCAGTGGAGGTCGGAGCAGTAACAGGGGCTGGTGGTGGAGGAGGAGGAGGAGGAATCGGGTCAGGGTCATCAATCAAAGCTTGTCTTCTTTCCTTTTCCTTAATCAGCTGAATCAAGCAGTAGGTGACAAACATCACAGTGATGGTGGTAAAGGGGAAACCTGGCAATCAAAATACAGCTTGATTTAAGGGTTATATAAAGCAGTCAACTTTTGAGATCAAGAACGTTTTCAAAATTGTCCTAAGACTAGAATGGGTGTTGTACAATAGTTTTAGGATGGAAGGGTCTTGATCCACTTCAAATGTTGACTACTGTATACATTTAAAAAAGAACAGGAAAAGCTATTAAAAACGTTAACAATTATTATTATATGTAATTATTATAATTAATAATTATATTTATTCCCTGTCTGTTTGTTATTATACTTATTTGTTTGTAACAAACACAATAAAATGCATATAATTTTTTAATACTGTAGCACCAAGAGTTATATTCGAAAAAAGAACGCAAAATATTTATTTATTTATTTGATTTTTGTTTATTTTAGTAGCACCAAACAATATATTCAATTGTTTTTTTTTAATTTATCAATTAAAACATCTTTAAACTATCTATCTATCTATCTATCTATCTATCTATCTATCTATCTATCTATCTATCTATCTATCTATCTATATATCCATCCATCCATCCATCCATCCATCTATAATGTTATGATGAAATGAAATATTAATAATAAATATAATAAAAATAACAATAAAAAAATAATAGAAATGGACGACGTCACGGTGATGCAGTGGGTAGCATGATCACCTCACAGCAAGAAGGTCGTTGGTTCGAGCCTTGGCTGGATCAGTTGGCATTTCTGTGTGGAGTATGCATGTTCTCCCCGTGTTCACGTGGGTTTCCTCCGGGTGCTCCGGTTTCCCCCACAGTCCAAAGACATGCGCTATAGGTGAATTGAATAAGCTAAATTGTCCGTAGTGTTTGTGTGTGAATGAGTGTGTATGGATGTTTCCCAGTGATGGGTTGCTGCGTAAAAGATAAGTTGGCAGTTCATTCCGCTGTGGCAACCCCTGATTAATTAAGGGACTAAGCCGAAACAAAAGTGAATGAATGAATGAATGAATGAGTGAATGAATGAATGAATTCATTTATTCAAACAAATTTATTTATTTATTTCAGCATCAAAGGATTTATTCAAAATAAAATTAAATATTGGAATAAAATAACACACATTTAAACATATTTGATGTATTTATTTCAGGAGCAAAGGCTTTTTGCAGCAAAGGTTATATTCTAAAATAATATTATAATATCACCTCAGTACTTTACCTTTGAGTAACAATCTCTTAGCCACCAGTTTGGCAAATTCAAGACTGTTGAGGGCCAGAACATTATACAGCACAATCGTCCAAAAGTTAAATGTATTAAACACAGCCCTGATCCTGCGTGACATTGAATCTGATATCGCCATCTGTGGGTGGAAGAAAACATTTCTAGGTGACAAAATCCTACTGATTAGTACCACTACCAATAGCTGCAAGTAATTTACAGGTTAACCGCCAGGGAGAGCACCGGAGTACATTTTAGCACCAGTAATTGAACATTTAACCACTAGAGAGAGCACTAGACAGATAAGTAGTAGCACAGTTTCCATTTACCTCGATAGAAATAAAAGGCTCCATGGTGAAGAACTTGACAGTCCACAGTTCAAAATTCAAGCCAAAGCAGTTCAAGAAAGCCCAGATGAAAACCACCCAGCCTGGCCCCAGCCAGAGAGCCATGATGCCGTATGTGCACAGAGAGGCTATCAGCTCATCCAGAATATTCTCATGCTTCCCGCCGAGATAATTATAAACATATCTGTGGAGATTAAGAATATTAAATGTTAATATACTGGTGCTTCGGTTGTTGAGTAAAAAAGAATAAAGGTAAGAATATCAATCATACTTGCAGAGAAAGTCGTTTATTCCTCGGTCAAAGTGTCTATTTGAAGGAAAGAGAGGAATGTGGTGTTACATTTTTAGAATAAATGATGAAGTTTAATTGATTTTATAGTTATGTTATTATAATTAGATTAGCGATGTTTGTATTCTCTACACAACTGTAATCACCCCAACTAACCTATACATATTTAGTTATATTTTTCCAATTTTGTTTACATTTTTACAATTTATTTATTATAAACAAAGAAATACATAAATGTAAAGTGTATGGCATAAATACAGATATATTATACATGTGGGAATAAATAAAAGGTGGACATAATAAATGTATAACCTATTAGTAAAGTATTATAGTCTACATTAAGAATAAAATAGGATTTTTTATGAGGATTTTTTATTTATGTTCTTATTTAATTGTTTTGTTTTGAATATTTCTTTGTTTAGTGTTTCAGTTCATTACCAGCATGTTTCTAGCATGGTTTTGCACATTCATAATATGCTCTTTAGTAGAGGGTTTCTAACATTTAGCAAACTGCTAACATGTTTCTAAAATGGATCATCAGATTGTTTATGCATTTAACCCTTATTTTGCCCTAGAATTTTGTATACACCATACATTCACTAAAGTTCTAACGTAACAAAATTTAATTTCAATCCTCAATTATTTAGCATAAAGAAACAACCTCATCTTCATCACAGACTCTGTGAATGTTTAGGTTTTCCCTCATCAGTGTGCATATAAACATTGCATCAATATATATTTATATTTTCTAGTTCTAAAAGTACCTGAATAAGTGTAAAAAGATTTTAGCAAAACAGTATTCATAAAAGTTAAAGCAACTGATCCTTATTCAGAATTGACCAGAACGACAACCGTTGTACCCTAAATAATTGTACCGGACCTCACACCACACACCAGCTGATTGGTGCAGAGGATACAGAGTGATAAAGCCAGTTATGATATGGCAGACATCCCAAGTCTCCCGGAAGATCTGGGAGTCTCCCTCAAATGCATAGAGACTCCTGGATGCCCGCAAAAGAATAATAATCTCCCGGGAGTCACGCATCTCCCACCCAGTCCTCAAATATGTCCTGCACCCTTCTCCACCGCATCTCTCCTCACTCTTCAGACACGTCACACCCCCAACCCTTTTAGAGGTACTCCACTAGCTGGCCTCCGCTACACTAATGCTGGTCTAATTTTAGGTAACGTCACCAAACTTCAAGATAAAAAAATATATGTAAAAACATTGTTTGTTTTTAAAATAGTGCCCGGGTCATTTTGAACTGTAATTAACAGGAGGGTTAAGCACAGTGCTAGTATGTCTAGCATTTAATCTATTATACAATTTAACATTCTGCTAAAATGATTTGCTCATTTTAGCATGCCTCTAAAATAGGGCAAATTCCAAACAGAAGTAAAAATATAGTTTAACGCTGCTAGTATAATGCTAACACTCAAATATCAGTTAGCAAATTTCTACCATTCATGATATAACACACTGGTAGCATGCTGTTTTGCTAGTATAAGCTACATGATGTTAACAGAATCAGATCAGAATCAGAACATGTAACATGTTCTATCATGATTTTTTTTTTTCACCATACATGACCATTCTGTCACCTTTTAAAGCTACAGGCATCAATTCTTACTGTCACTAAACGGATGAGCAACATAAAAAAAATCTCTGTAAATCAAAGAAGGGTAAATAGCATTGTAGCACGCACTGTGGTGAGTGAACAGTTACTAATTTAAACTGTAATATGAACTACCTCCTTCAATAAAACAAATAATGAGGACAATAACTGTCTCACTCACGCCTCAGAGAAGACATAGAGCAGTGTAATACATTTGGGTGGTGTGGGAGGTTCCAGATGGTCCAGTTTTGACACTGTGTTTATCACTCCAAACATCACAGCCGCTTTCACCCAGTCATACAGCAGATTTAAGTAGGCCAGTCCAACTGCACAGAGAAACAAGAGATACCTTTTTGCAGATCCAGGTCTTTTGGACACTGGTGAATGTAAACAGACTCATACTCACCAAGAGCCCAGTCAGAGATGTGTTTGAGGAGCTTCATGTCACTCGGGATGCTCAGAATGTACATGAAGTGAAGGAGAACAGCCACTATAATGATAACACCCAAATGTAACAGCGCCTGAATGGAAATGTTCCACATCTCTCCGTCTTTCCTCGTCAGGTTTGGGTTATTGGCCTGGTGGAGTGACGGTTATTTAAAAAAACATTAAAAGTCTCATGTTGTTCAGCTTATTTGGATACACACCTGAACGTAGAACTTATCGAAGGTCATGATGGGCCCAAAGTAAAAGAAGGGCAGGTAGAAGTTGTACTTGAGGAGCTCCAGGATGCTGTAGTTTCCATCTTTTCTTTCACAGTTTTCAAGTGCAAAACTCATACAGCGCATGATGGTGAAACCACAGCCAGCGTAGAACAGGAGAGGACGCAGCTCGAAACCACCAGTCACAAACCCGGCCTATAAGATGAGACATTTCAAATGAACTGCAAAATTATATTGATATACAGTTGAAGTCAGAATTACTAGCCCCCCTGAATTATTAGCCCCGTTTATTTTTTCCTAAATTTCTGTTTAACGGAGAGATTTTTCAACACATTTCTAATCATAATAGTTTTAATAACTCATTTCTAATAACTGATTTATTTAACTTTGCCATGATGACAGTAAATAATATATGACTAGATATTTTTTTAAGACAATTTTTTTTTAGCTTAAAGTGACATTTAAAGGCTTAACTAGGTTAATTAGGTTAATTAGGCAGGTTAGGGTAATTAGGCAAGTTATTGTATAACGATAGTTTGTTCTGTAGACTATAATTTTTTTTATTATATTACTTGTAGCAGTAGTATTAAACAGAATCATAAATAGCAATAGTAGTAACAATGATGGCTATTATTATTGTTGATTGATTAATTAATTAATTAAAACATTTAGATTTTAATTATTTTAATTGTATTACTATTATTAAATTTCAACAATGGCAATAATAATTCAAAAATATATATATCATTATTAAAAGACTAATGAAAATACAATGGTTAATACAAATATATTTATAATATGATTATTATAATTATTTAATAAATTAAAACTTTTTTAATTTTTTTATTACATTTTTTCTAATTTTCTCTTAATTTCTTTTATTAGTAGTAGTAGTATTAGTAGTGTTATTAAATATCATCATCAGTAGCAATAATAATAAACTATTATAACAATTACTTTTAATTAGGACTAATATTTTACATACATTTAAATGCTTCGAATTGTATTATTATTATTTATTTATTTATTTTATTTTTTATTATATTTATTAATAAATATCTACAATATCAATGATGAACAAAGACAAAAATTATTTTATATGTATATATATATATATATATATATATATATATATATATATATATATATATATATATATATATATATATATATATATATATATATATATATATATATACTTAAATATAAAAAAATTTATCATCAACATCATTATTTATTCCATTATAATAATAATAGCAAATGATGATGATGAAAATTGCATAAAAAATCAAATCAATTTAATAATAATAGTAATAAGTATTATTTTGCATCTTATAAAACACACACACACACACACACCTCACAAATATTTCATTTCGATTTATATTTTCCATAGAAAATAGCACTCATTGAAAATGAGTAAAATAAAACTATATATTGCTTTACAATATTATATTGGTTAATCTATCAAGTTAATCTATCAAGTTAATCTATCAAGTTAATCTATCAAAGTTAATCTATCAAAATATCTTATGATAACATCATAAAATACAAAAATCAGTAGCCTAAATTCATATGTTAAGGTAAAATATAAAAGAAAAAAGAAAAAGAAATAAATAGGAAATAAAAAAGTCAAAATCAAGTGAAATAAAAAATATATATAAAATGTTTATTGTCAATTGAAATTTTGTAATTAGTATTTTTTTATTATCTGTATTATCTTTCTATTTCTATTTCTAATGATGTTCAGTGACTAAATAATTATTTTAATAAATATATCCATTTTAATAAATCTGATTTGTTAAAATGCACCAAAATATAAGACCCATATTCCCTCAGAAATGGAAACAAATATTCATTTTCAAAATGGGGTGCACTTAAAGAGAGAGAGTGAAACTGAGTAACACAAATTATATCTTGTTACTTGAACTTATTAAGTTAAACAGTCAATAAGTTATTACATGTCATCATCATCGTGAAAATTCATAATACACATTGCCTGTCAGTGCCATTTCCAGTACCTGCCAGGAAATGAAGGGCTCCATCTTGAAAGTAGCCAGCGTGGAGAGTCCAGCGGTGAAGCAGAGCCACCTGAGCTTGACTAGAGAGATGCTGTAGAGCAGCACGCAGTGAGACAGGATGAGCATCACATACGCCCAGCCCATACTGCTCCAAACCGCCAGCACCCCATACACCATGAACACCAGAGACCTGTACTGTAGGAGCAGACACAAGCACTCGATCAGCCTGACAGATCACATCACTAGTCATCAATGTATCAGATCTTTGTTTGAGGAGGAACCTGGGGAGCCAGCAGAGAGCAGATCTTGCCAAAGATCACATGACCTGAGAGAGCGAAGATGATGTGCTCTCGAAACGTGGAAAACCACATCATCCACTCCACATCAGCCGTATCCTGAAGAGGGAAGTGGATAAATCAGTCAATGCTCACTCTTTCAGTTAGATTAAGGTGAGACACTGCAGACAAAAGTAGGTTTTTATTTGTGACCCTGGACCACAAAAGTATTATTTAGCATATTTTTGAATTGTATGGGTGAATTATATAGTTTTTTCTTTTATGCAAAAATTATTCGAAAATAAGTAAAGTAAAGATCATGTTGCACAATATATTTTGTATTTGTTCTGCTATAAATAAATTGTAAGATTTTTCAGATTTTTGATTAGTAATGTGAATTCAGAAACACTTTCTCTGTTTTCTCTCATTTTCTCAGCATTTAGTTTTTCTTTAACCCTTTAAAAACACATTTTCAGTAGGGATGCTCCGATCAGGATTTTTGCAGCCGATACAGAGTACTGATTCCTTGTCATGGTGATCGGCCGATACTGAGTATCTATTCTGATTCTGATATAAGCTTTATAATGCTTTAAGCACATTTTCCCTATTAGAATAAATGAAGGATGCTGCATATAATACCTTAAACACATCTCTTATAACCATTTACAGCACATTCGGAAAGTATTCATATCGCTTCACTCTTACCATGTTTTTTATGTTACAGCCTTATTCCAAAATGGATTGAATTCATTTATTTCCTCAAAATTCTACACACAATACCCCATAATGATAATGTGAAAGATTTTTTTAAATTGTTGCAAATTTATTAAAAATTAAAAAACCTGTAAAATCACATGTACGTAAGTATTCACAGCCTTTGCTCAATACTTGATGCACCTTTGGCAGCAATTACAGCCTCAAGTCATTTTGAATATGATGCCACAGGCTTGGCACACATGTCTTTGGAAATTTTTGCCCATTCCTCTTTGCAGAACCTCTCAAGCTCTATCAGGTTGGATGGGAAGCGACGGTGTACAGCCATTTTCAGATCTCTCCAGAGATGTAGGATTTAGGTCTGGGCTCTTGCTCTGAGTGGCAAGGACATTCACCGAGTTGTTGTGAAGCCACTCCAATGATATTTTGGCGGTCTGTTTTGGGTCATTGTTCTGCTGTAAGATGAACCGTCGCACCAGTTTGAGGTCAAGAGTACTCTGAAGCAGGTTTTCATTTAGGATGTCTATGTACATTTCTACATTCATTTTTCCCTCTATCCCGACTAGTCTTCCAGTTCCTGCTGCTGAAAAACATCCCCACAGCATGATGCTGCCACCACCATGCTTCACATGGGATGGTATTAGCCGGGTGATGAGCGGTGCCTGGTTTTCTCCAATTGTAACACCTTCAGATCCTTCAGTCCTTCCTTTTGGAAAATTCCAGGCTGGGAGTGGCTCATGTCTGGCCACTCTACCATACAGGCCTGATTGGTGGATTGCTGCACAGATGGTTGTCCTTCTGTAAGGTTCTCCTCTCTCCACAGAAGATCACTGGAGCTCAGACAGAGTGACCGTCGGGTTATTGATCACCTCCCTGATTAAGGCCCTTATCCCTTGATCCCTCAGCTTAGATGGCCAGCTTTAGGAAGAGTCCTGATGGTTCCAAACATCTTCCCCTTATGGATGATAGAGGCCACTGTGCTCATTGGAACTTTCAGAGCAGCAGATTTTTTTCTGTAACCTTCCCCAGCCTTGTGCCTCAAGACAATCCTGTCTCGGAGGTCTACAGACAATTCCTTTGTCTTCATGCTTTGACATGCACTGTCAACCCTTGAATCCTATATAGACAGGTGTATGCCTTTTCAAATCATGTCTAATCAACTGAATTGACCACAGGTGAACTCCAATTAAGCTGCTGAAACATCTCAAGAATGATCAGTGGAAACAGAATGTACCTGAGCTCAATTTAGAGCTTCACGGCAAAGGTTGTGAATACTGATGTACATGTGATTTTACAGGTTTTTTTATTTTTAATAAATTTGCAACAATTTCAAAAAATCTTTTTTCACATTGTCATTATGGGGTATTGTGTGTTGAATTTTGAGGAAATAAATGAATTTAATCCATTTTGGAATAAGGCTGTAACATAAAAAAAAATGTGGAAAAAGTGAAACGCTATGATACTTTTCGGATGCACTGTAGGTGTGAACATGTCATGTTTAGAAGCAGCTTTACAAAAAAACAATACATTCATTCATTCACATAAATGTATGGACCCTTTGAATCTTCCTACCCCCCACCCCCACCTCCAGCGGCACCCCTGAGCATGTTTAATGAAAGAATGCCTCATTCCAATATTTCATATTTCATATTTTTTAAAGATTTTATAAAACTTTAAAACTTTTGTGTGTGATTTTTAATGTACTGCATCATCTAGGGAAGTATAGTGGCACATTTATTATTTTACCCTGTTCACATTCCCAGAAGAATGAATTATAAACACAAAATTCTCACCATTTTTCTGCCTGAGTAGTACCATCCTGGCTGAACGCTGCTCTTGAAGCTCTTTCTGTTGGAATTTGCTGGATGTAGAGAAATAATCGAGACATTTAATGCTCTGTTCAGAACTTGATCAAGTGCTGGGGGTTATTTCTAACATGGATTGCATAATTGAATTCTAATATTAGGTACTCGTAATTGAGTACATTACAGATTATGGTTCATTTTTCAAGCATTACATGATTACATATTCACTCAATAGCAGTTCATTATTGATCTTTTTTTAATATACAGTACTGATTAATAAATGTATATATTTTGCAGATACCAAAAATTGCATATTCAATAATGTTATTATTGTATTAATATTATTTAATGGAAAATTGGTATTCAGTCGTTTAGATGTTTTTTCTAAATAGATTCAGTATATTAATATATAAATAAAAAAGCATATACATTTTTTATTGCATATCAATAATTGTAAATATATAATTTTTATCCTGAAACACAGTAATAACTTGTAGCAATTCAATTCTCTAATATCTTTGATAAACATGGTAGATGTTTATATGGATGAAACGATTCATATTTAATAATGTTGTTACTATATTTGTTTTTGTCATAAACCCGCAATCATACAGTACTTTTCAATCTTTTTAAATACTTTTATTCTGTTAAATTATCATATATGTAAAATTGTGAGAGCATATATATATATATGTATATATATATATATATATGTATATATATATATATATATATATATATATATATATATATATATATATATATATATATATATATATATATATATATATATATATATATATATAAATATATATATATATACACCTACAATAATACCATCCACCTCTCTCTCTCTCTCTGTTTCTCTCTCCCAGTCTCTCATTCTTTGGTATATTAATACTGACATTCGATCCCTGCTGCGTACTTTGCATAGCTTTCTGAGGCTAGCAGATTGCTTTGCTGTCTTTTTCTTCATATAGTGTACAGTAGAGATATTATTATGTTCAAATGGTTGTGGATGCATTTGTAAAGAGTTCAGAAGGATATTACCGCAAAACAATATGACAAAACAAAACACCATTTTAGGAAGAGCGTTTGGTGTGTTCATTTATACTTACAGCTGGACACATCAAATATCCACTTGGCAGCCCAGAGCGTCGCCAAACAAAGCACCACATTATACAAGTAGAGCTCGTACCTCGGTAGAGCTGCTTTGACCCCCATTATCCACCTAAAAGAGTTCAGAAAGATGCAGATACTATCAATCTGATGTGGAATTTGGTCATTAAAATATTTCCTAATTAAGCGCTTAAGACTCTGCTAAAAATATAACACAGTAATTGAGGAACTACTGTGGGATGAAAGCAAAATTGTAATGTTACTGTAACTCATCTTGTAGAACAGGGGTGTTAGACTGTTCCTGGGGGACCGCAGGCCTCCAATCCTACTCCGGCACACTTGGAGTCAAACAAAACTTAAAGGGACAGTTCAGCCAAAACTAAAAATTCTCTTATCGTTTACTCGCCCCTTGATTTGTTCCAAACCTATTAGGATTTTTGATTCTTCCGTTGAACAATAAAAGGATGATGTTTTGAAGAACACTGGCTCCCACTGACATATTTTGATTTGTAAACTCAAAAAATAATGTTTGCTGCTTGTTTTAACTACTTATTTAAAACAAGTTGCAACAACACAATTCTTTTTATTTTTTTTTTACAATTGTTTCTTAATTGGGCAGCACGTGGCGCAGTGGGTAGCACTCGCCACACAGCAAGAAGGTCGCTGGTTCGAGCCTCGGCTGGGTCAGTTGGCATTTCTGTGTGGAGTTTGCATGTTCTGCCTGTGTTTGCGTGAGTTTCCTCCGGGTGCTCTGGTTTCCCCCCACAAGTCCAAAGACATGTGCTATAGGTGACTTGGGTAAGCTAAATTGTCTGTAGTGTATGTGTGTGAATGGAAGTGTATGGGTGTTTCCCAGTGATGGGTTGCAGCTGGAAGAGTATCCGCTGCGTAAAACATGTGCTGGATAAGTTGGCGGTTCATTCTGCTGTGGTGACCTCAGATTAATAAAGGGACTAAGCCGAAAAGAACATGAATAAATGAATGAATGTTTCTTAATTGTTTTATGTTCAATCCACTTAAATTCGTCAAAACAATTAAGCTAATTAAATCGATTTATGTTGGGATAACATGAAGGAGTTGTGTGGAACCCAAAATTTTTTTAAGTGTACTATGGGAGTCAGTAGGTATCAGCATTCTTCAAAATATCCTCTTTAGTGTTCAAAATGAAGACGGAAACGCATAAAGGTTTAAAACAATGAGGAAATTGATATAAAATTAGTTTAATCAGATGTGTGTTATGGTTGAAGTTAAATTGTGCAGGACTGTGGCCTTTCAAGACAGGAGCTTGACCATTCCACTAGCAGTGTCAAGGTCATAGGGTAGCTTGTTTTTAAATTGTGCTGTGAAGGTACTGTAAATCTATCAGCATAGAGGTTTCCATTAAACTGCATAAATATCAATGGCAATCATCAAACATTGCATATGCATATCAAAACAAATTTTCATAAAGAACATAAATAAATAACTAAAGCAAAATTATTTGATCTTTCTGGGCAGGGCAGAAGTTTCCGATGATCTGAATTGTGTGAGGAGGAAGCATCTACACTATGTGAGCTCTTGCTATTTTTAGCTAAAGGCTATTTTCTGCTTTCATTGTATTGACTAAAGCATCACACTAAAATAACCATTCTACTATTACATATTAATCTTTCCTAATGTTCTCTTCTCAGGTATAATTTGACAACATGGAGATGAATCTCAAGAATCGTCCATCATGAAGTTGCTCTGCTTTGTTTGCACTCCTAAAAATAAAGGTTTTGCATAACATTTACAGAACATTTACATTCCACAAAAAGTTTAAAGTCTCTTTGTGGGAAAAAAAGGATTTCTTTTCCATGGCTTTGCTGCAAAATCCCTCTTTTGGAACCTTTATTTGTAAGAGTGTGCAATTGTCGAGATTTCATTTGAAGAATTAGACATGCAGGTAAGTTATCAGCATATTATTTCAACTCTTTCTTTTTTCTTTTGTCTTGGTTAAATGTTAGCAGGTCATGCGTTGCACGTTGGTGCCAAGCAGATCTTAAAAACACCTGTTTACTAACCTTGAGCACAGAAATACTTGCTGAAAAATCCACCTGAATTTATAATAATGACAATGATAAGTTTGAAAAGGAGTCTAATGCATCCTCTGCTTCTATAAAGTGTCAGCTGGGTGCACAAACTGCCTGTTGGGCAGTTGCGGACAGTTAAAGGTGAATGTGAGATGTATTTATATTCATCTAAAGCAGCTCTTGGGGGCGGGTCTATTGTGCCTTGTTGTATCAATAGAAACAGCCTTGAATCTCCATTGCATGCTGAATGTCCTAGATAAGAAATAGAAAAAAGGTTTAATATGTGGTAAATAAAAAAAAACAACCAACAGAACATTTCTATTAATATTCTATTCCTAGTCAAATAAAATAGTCAAACTAAATATTTTGACACTGATTAATCAAGAAAGCTTGATTTTTTTGACACTTTTTACAGTAAATAATGTATCGTTGTGGCAAATAACTTTATGTTATCTATGACAATAAGTGACACATTTTATAAATAATTAAAATTGAACAATTGTTTTTAAAAAGCTGAAACAAATATGGCTTTTGGAATACAAATATGCCTGCAATTATACAGTAGAATCAGCCATAAATAAGTAAAACATAAGTGTCACATTGATGTGTGTGTCATCAATATAATTATTGCTCATCATTTTACAACATGATGAAATAACAATGAACATCAGCTATATATTTTTATTAACATTAGCATAAATGAGAACATTATTGTAACAAATGTATTTCTCTCGTTAGTGTCAGTTAGCATTAACCAAAGACTAAAGATATATATATATATATATATATATATATATATATATATATATATATATATATATATATATATATATATATATATATATATATCTTGAAAGGGACTGTGGATTAGCTAACAACATTTGCAGGTGACACTTTATAATAACTACACGCTATGAACCATCTACTAAGCATTAGCAAAGAGTGAAATTAATATTTGTTAAGTATAACCTCTACATTAATAGACGTTAGTAAGCAGTTTATAACTACAGCTAAAAATGCTGTATTCTTAGCTTATAAGCTCATGTGTAATGTGCTTAATTGTTTTACTTTATTTATTGTTTGTAATTTATTTTTCATTACTAAATTAAGTATTTAATTATTTTTGAGATCATTCAGAATGTGTAGGTAAATGATCAATAAACTATTCAAATGAGCATTTATAATATTTATTATTATTATTAATTTGCTTGTTAATAAATTCTTTAATACCTCAACTTCATCCAGTTTTGTGGCCTAACGTGAGGACTGAATTGACTTGAATTGCTACTTTATGCTTTATAAATTTATAAATGACAATTAAAGGCTCAGTTAATTTCTAAACAGGAAAAAAGGTACACAAATGAATCTGTATCAAATGAAAAATAAATCTTTGCAACCTTATCTAAATTAAAATTATGTAGTTTAAACATCGCTAAATAACATCGGAATGTTGCATCATAATATATTGTTAAATTATTATATTTTTGTTATTTTATCCAATCTATTTTGACACTCCTGTTATTCAGCAAGGTTTAAACTTGACAGTAATTTCATTTTTTAGATTGGATTGTAAAGATTATTGTTCATTTGATATCAAGCCTTTAATTGTCAGTTATAAGAGATTTACGAAGCATAAACGGTCTTCACTTTAGCATTTATTAAGCATTTATTAACATACATAGTAACCATTACTAAACGCCTGAATAATAAAATATCTAAACGTTGATTTCAATAGTTTATTAATCGCTCACTGACTCATTCTGAATGATCTTAAAAACCACCAACTACTCTTAAATACTAATGCTTTGTAAATAATGCAATACTAATTTAGTCATGAAAAATCAATCAGTCACAAATTATGAAAGTACAATTATTAAGCATATTATAAATGTGATTATAAAACAGCATTTGTAGCTGCAGTTATAAACTGCTTACTAAACTGTTTATTAATGTGGAGGTAATGCTTAACAGATAATATATTCACGATTTGCTAATGCTTATTGAATGATTTATAGTGTGTATTGATTATAAAGTGTTATCATTTGCATTAGCTAATTAATTGGTCTTTAAAGTGTACCTATTTGGCTTTTTAGAAGACCAGAAATCATTGGTTTCCAATAGTGAGGTTCAGAGGTCATCTTTAGATCTGTCTTAATAAATGCCAGAAAAGGCTAAATCTAGAGCTGTGCCACTGCAGTTGTTTAACTTGAATCCATACATAATCTACCTATAAGCACACTGTTAAACACCTTTTTGCTCATATAGATCGCTGTGGCAGTCCCTTAATATAACAGACATGTATTTTAGGTCATTAGCTCTTTAGCAGCCTTTAAGAAAAGCCAGGAGTGCTAGCATACATTCACACCTGTTTCTGTCAGGGTGAAGGCTGTTTATGGAGTATTACAGCCTGTTGACAATTCAGACTGAGCAATCACATCTATCTTAAGGTCACCACAGCGGAATGAACCGCCAACTATTCCAGCATATGTTTTATGCAGCGGATGCCCTTCCAGCCGACCCCAGTATTGGAAAACACCCATATACACTCATTCACACACACAACACGAACAATTTAGCTTACCCAATTCACTTATAGCATGTCCTGACATGGGGGAAACCGGAGCACCCAAAGTAAATCCACGCAAACACGGGGAGAAAATGCAAACTCTACACAAAAACGTCAACTGGCCCAGCCAGTACTCGAACCAGTGACTTTCTTGCTGTGAGGCCACAATGTTGAGCCACCATGCCACTCCTGTTTATACCTATTACATAACCGCGACAATATTAAAGGCTCCCACTATACCTATGTTTGACTGTCTTTGAATATACATTCAGCTTCAATTATCATTAAATATTTGTCGAATAATATTTGTTTGCTTGCTGTACTAAATCAAAAAAATATACATGTATGAAAGAACATTTATCTGTATTGTCTTTAAATACAGCAATAAAAAAACTCTTTAGTGTTTCCCTATGCATTCTGGTCAACTCTGTTACATCGATTACAAATAAGCATAATCTGTGAGGCATTGATGGAAAAAGCATATGATTTGCAGCAAGTGATGTCATTTCCTCAGGTGTGAGTAACTAAGGTTAGTAAATGAGGCACATTGTTATTCTTCTCATTAACTTATGTAGACTAATAGTAGATTTCTTATTTGTCAACTGTTATTGTGATTTTTCAATGTTTTTTTATTCACTTTTTAAAATAATAAAGTGACAAAAATACATCCAATTCCATCTTAGACATACCATGTGATATCTGGTGTTGAGGTTAGCATCTTGAGCTAAAGCAGAATGTCGACACTGTTATGGTTTTAACATTTTTGTACAAATTAATGTGACAAACAATTCCAGTTTCCCAAAGAAGTTTAAAGATTGTTTTTCCTTTGTACTACTGATGGAACAGAGAATACCAGAATGTAGTGACAGACACAAAATGTACTTTTTATAACTGAAATCACTATCGTGCCGAAACTTTCCGAGGGGCATGGTCACAAACTGAAGACCAGGGGGGACTTAAGTACATTTTTGAAGGGCACTTTTTATCCAAGAGAAAAAAGGGTAAGTGCACTGAACAGGTTAAGCCCTACCTGTGCATGTGCCTGACTGAAATTATAACTTTCAAAGTAAAAGTGTACAATAAACAAAAAAAAAAAAAAAGTTACAAATTTGAAAATTATTTTATGATAGTTGAAGCTAAATGTATGATAGGTATGAGTCTTTATATGATATGTATAATATGAAGTACAGTTGAAGTCAGAATTATTAGCCCCCCTTTGATTTATTTTTATTTTTTTCCCTAAATGATGTTTAACAAAGCAAGGAAATTTTCACAGTATGTCTGATAATATTTTTTCTTCTGGAGAGTCTTTTTTGTTTTATTTCGTCTAGAAAAAAAAAAGCAGTTTTTAACTTTTTATAAGCCATTTTAAAGTCAAAATTATTAGCCCCTTTTAGCTAATTTTTTTCAATAGTCTACAAACCATTTATACAAAGCTACTCGCAAATTAGTTTGTAACAGTAAGAGTTTCCCAAATTCCCTTTTTTCTATAAATCCTGTAACTTACCATTTAAGCAAAATTGGTCATGAAAAGGATTCCTCATGAGATTCAGCTTGCATGTGTGAGCTTTGTCAGAAAACATGAATAGTTTGAAGAGGTTGACAGAGTATAGAAATGCTGTTACAAAGCATAAGAACATTTGGTGATTAACTTTGCATTTGCTTATTCTGAAACAGAAACCTTATGCACTAAAAACTAAGTTTATTAAAGTCTAATTCTAAATTAAAAAGCAAATATAATACAAATAAGCAATGTTATACATATGCAATTTAATAAATTTGTCCCTCAATAAATGTTTTTAATTGAAAAATACTGTTCTGAACTCATAAAATGTATTGTGGTCCAAAAATGGATATTCAGTTTCTTTTAATATAAAAACTATGAAAATAAACCCCCATTTGACCTTATAGACTATTCCTTTAGTCATTATTAGGGCCTTTTAGTCGAGACGATTTCACAATTTAGCCAAAATGATAGTCACAAAATCAACTGGCAGGTTTTACGCCCTCATGTGGCCAAACTATTCAATGCAACTTTTCCTGAACATCTTTAAGGAAGAATAAAAATCTTAGCACACTTTAATAGGTCCAGAAAGTGCTGGTTTGATTTATTTGACCATATGTGAGCTTCATAACTTCATTTATTAATCCATGGACAGGAATGGTGAAATCCCTTTGCTAGTACGGAAACCTAATTACAGACATCTTTACTGTAAGTCCTTCTAGAGCTTCATTGACTTTTAAAGGAGGCGTTTGATTACAGTGGTTCCAGCTGAGTGGAACATCTGGTGCACATTGACTGGTTGTACGTTACAATTGCCATTAATTTGATCCTATGTATGCAAATGTAAAAATGTCCGTGATTGCCTCCAGCAAAAAGGCAGATGAGTTAGACAATCTACTCCTCCGCAGTTTCCTTTTTGCTGGTCTCCTGCCCTTCAAAGATCGGGTACTTGCTTTCCACCTCTGCCCAAGTGATGGCACCATTGGCCAGGTCACGAATGATTTCAGGCAACTCACCAACCTGTAAATAGATAAGATTTTATGTCAGCAAAATAGTCAATCCTATTAAATAAAAATGAAAGCTAAAGGCCCCAGTACACTTCAAGCTAAATAAAAAACTAAACAGTCCAAAACAAGGTTTGTTTGTAGATTCTTTTAGGGAAGCACATTTTTGGCTGATGAAAATTCAGAAAAAATGGCATTTTTGTGTTGCCCAAAAGAAGAAAATGTGAACAAAAACAAGGCTATGCAGTGCCGCAGTGCTCAGTCATGTTCAGTGCACAGGTTTCACTCTCCTTACAGCTGTAATCACTGTGTGGTCTGAAGCAGCTTTCACACCAGACAGAAATTGGTGCACTATGAAACCCATCCATTTCAATGGCAGTTTGTTGCAACAATGACGAAAGTGCAAGAGCAGTACAGCGCACAATCAACTAGTCTACATGCATACCACAACCAAAGTTCAAAATAGCTCAATATTGGGCTCTGTTGATTCGAATCGTTTAAACAAATACTTGAGTATGCATGAATTGCACCTTCATTAAAAAAGCAAAGTCTACTCAAATAATGTGTGATGGTAAAATGACACCTTGACTTATTCATTGTGAATACAATTTTATTGTCAATAAAATGTGGTTACTTTACTGGCTTGAGCTTTATAAAATCAAATCAATACAACTTTAGTCATTGCATTCAAGTCATTATATAGGAGTCTTACAAAATTAAATTATATTATTTAATAAAATAATAAATAATTATTACAAAGCAGTTTTGGTTTGAGTTTTTGGCAAAGTGCATCCAGAAATTTGGGCATAGATTTTATTTCAGTGCTTTCCTAGATTCTTTCTGTAAGTTCATATTTAGTTTGAGCAAACTCAAGTTTTCAGGCTCAAAAAAAATGGGTTGATATTTAAGCTGGTTTATTACCACAGTAACTCAATCCACACAAATAACCTGCGCCAGGGCAGGTTGTATTCAGCGTTAAATATCGCTAATGAACACTGGACCAGTGATGATCAAAGTGACATCCAAGTTAAACCTTTTATTATTATTGAAATATTACATTGAGTAATATTTATTATTTATTTATCTTTCATGTATAATTCACGAAATGTATTAATATTATTATGAAATGATGACTTAATATTAAACTTGTTTAAAAGATAAAGTCAAGCCTGACTGTAAATACATAAAAATTCAATCATCAGTATGTACTGTACATTTATTGTCATCAGTTACCCAATTCATACACTTTACAATAGAAGTTTAATACAAACTGAAAGTGACATTGACACGTTTCTTGTTTATTAAGATAAATCCCTCCTGCTTTAAAGTTGGTGCAAACATAACCCCATCGATCAGATACTTTCTTAACTGCCACTTTTTCATTGATGTCTTTTTTTTGGCAGCACATATTTTTACATATTGATCTAAAATGTACCCCTCAGCAACTTGAGGGGTGTTGGGATTTTTGCTAACAATATAGTGCATCAATATTACTTATATTTACCCCTAAAAAAACACTTTGCAACTTTGGGCCTTAAACATGATAAAGCAATTTACCTCAGCCCTGATCTGCCTCATGGAGTCGCGGTCTCTCAGAGTGGCTGTGTGTGGCGTCTTATTAACGGTGTCGAAATCAATGGTGATACCGAATGCCACACCAATCTCATCCGTTCTGGCGTAGCGTCTGCCGATGGATCCTGAGGAATCATCTACCTTGTGGGAGACACCATTCCTGGTGAGGGCTTCAGCTGTAGAGCAAAAACAGATCATTATTCAGACAGCACTGCTGCAGATTAATTATAGACAGTAGAGATGCTTTACTTACATAACTCTCGAACGAACGGCATAAATTCCTGATTTTGGCTCAATGGAAGGACGGAGCATTTGTATGGTGCAACTGTGGCAGGGAAGCTGAAATACTGAATAGAGAAACCAACAATGTTTATAAAAGAGAAAGACATATGAAATGAATACTAACAACATTGAACGCATATACCGTTCTTTGTTCGTCACCCTCCCTGATGCGGAATGTGTGCTCAAAGATTGAGTACATGATCCTCCCAATCCCGAAAGAGGGTTCGATCACATTAGGAACCACCTCCTCGACTGTGGAGCAGGAGATGTTCATTAATGTCATATTGTGTTGTAGTCTTCATGTGAGTTCAGACTGGGTCTCTTACCATGCAGGGTCTTCTGGAATCTTTTGATGTTAACCATGTCCTTGGTGAGTTTGAAAGTCTTGCCCTCAGTCTCGATGGTGAACTCACTGTAGTAACAGGAAAACAGTGAATGAACAGAAAGGCACTGGTAAGAAATTTGGACTGAGAAAAAAAAAAAGACCATTTAGCTCTGTTTATTGGTTAAGAACCTTATGACAACCCTATTTGATGGCCAAAGTTTTGCCTCGTGTAAAAAAGCTGGAATTTTTTTAAACAGTCATTTTTATTACAAATTAAAAGTCATTAACAAGAGCACCAAATAATATGTATATATATTTTGCAAACAAACTTTTCTCTTTGACCTTAATGAATAAAACTTCTCTGACCTTAGTGCAAAGTCAGTGATTCTGTTGTCAAAGTAAAAAAAAAATCCAACTGTGAGAAATTAATAAACATAAGAGCACGTAATTTTGGTCTCTTTTTTTAAATTTGTCAAAAAAGCTGATGTGGGGAAAAATTATTTTGAAAGCTTTTTTATTTTTTTTAACTATAAGTTACAAAAATAGTAAATAAAAAACTAAACATGATTTACTCAAAATCGAGACAAATCAAAGCCATAAATCTCTTTATAACTAATATAACTTTAAAACAGATAATAAAAATAAATCAAAAGTTGTCTTAAATTTTATCTTGACAACTCAGAAAGTTTTTAATGTTTCCAATTTTTGAGCCTGAACAACACAAGATAACAATTGTTTTAAAGCCCTATTTAACCTTCTTTTAACCATGTCCATTATTTGTGTGTGTGCACACTCATACCATTCTGATAAAACACAACATTCTGAGAAAAACTGAACATAAACATTTACTGTCAGCTGTGCCTGAACTCACCTAGAAGCTAAACCCGCACAAGTGATTTCAACACTGATAACAAGACTTATTTCTTGAGAACCACATTTCCGGGTTTCTCAGCAACAGAAGTCGTCATAGTTGGGTAAACTTAAGAGTGCAGTGAATGGGAAAATACAACAAATAATTTTTTACAATCATATTTGCTTAAATAATAAGTAAAACAGCAACAATGGTGTTATAAAGACTTCCAGAAAAATGAAAAAAAAAAAAAGTGTGAGACTGATGACGGCAACCGGCAGAGGGGAAAATAACGACAAATTTACTCTCAGCCCCATAGACAATGCATTAAAAACACCTCGCATAAGCAGTAATTTGTTTTTTTGTAATTTGACTCAAAGATGACATAATACATTCATAAATACCTATAAATGTTCATACATAAAAAAAAATCTAATTTTTATTATTATTTTTTTTATCTGATTATGATGGCCATTACATTTGTCATAACAGCCTTGTGAAAAGGGTCCATTAGCGTACTGCCAACAAAGAAACTGAAGATTAGACTACTACATATTCAGCTTTGTCATAGAATTGCCGCTATACTGTGAATCTTTATATTCAGGGCATATTCTGGCATTGAAAATGTTGAATACTCTTGATACATCTGCAATACTCACCCATTCTCGTTGAGCAGTTTCTCCTGTTCTGTGATATAGCACTCATCACAGATGGCCAGGTACTCCATGGCAAGCTTTGCATCCTTCTTATATGCTTTGCCAATGGCTCCTTTGTTTGGCTCGAACTGAACAACATTTACAACTTTGTGTGAAACAGTTAAGAAAAAAACAGAGACAGTCCAGATCCCATTCAAATACTTTGACATGTATATCATAATGTACAATCTAGCTGGTTATTCCCCATCAGGTGACAGAGAAGCTTATAAACGTGAATATGAATGTGGAAATATGTATATGGATATGATTTAAAGTACCCAGATGTAATCAGTGTTTGTGGTTGTTATCTGGGAATAACATGCCTTGGAACGTCATTACTGGCCAATCAGAATCAAGTATTCCAGAGAGCGATGCAATACTGTAATTAAATAACAGCTTTTGCAAAGGATATGGGTTCCTTTAAGGGTTTCTCTGCAACCAGAGGGACTTTGGTGGCACGTGCGTGACACAGAAGATCATAACATGAGCGATCGGCACATCCTACGATCTCAATCCACCCCTGAAAAACAGCACAATAAACATCAAATCTCCCAGTCTTGAGGGAAAAAAAAAAGCACCAAATTGATGGTGAAATTTGAGAGAGCTCTCAAGTGAACGCTTAACGTACATAAGAGGTTTTGGTCTCAGCATCCCAGCAGTCACAGGCATAGTGGGCCATCTCATTGTCCATGTGCTGACGGAAACGCAGTTTGTCTTTCGCCACACCAACTTTAACCAGATAAAGGTAGATCCTTCCAATGAAGTAGCCCAAGACAGAGTTGTTGATGACACCCTACAAAATGCAGAGGTTTGTTACTAAAACCAAAGTAAAAAGAAGGGCTGCACAATATTGCAATATCTAATTTTCTAAAGCTGAAGACAAAATTATTAGTCCTTAATATATATATATATATATATATATATATATATATATATATATATATATATATATATATATATATATATATATATATATTTTTTTTTTTTAAGAATGCTAATATTGACTACTGGCTACAGTATATTGACTACTTGGCTACAGAACAAACCCCTGTTGTCCAATGATTTGCCTAACTTGCCTAGTTACCCTAATTAAACCTTTAAATTCCACTTCAAGTTAAATAATAGTACTTTGCAAAATACCTAGAAAAATATTATGTATTGCCATTGTGACTATGACAAAAAAAAAATTGTTATTAAAAATATTATGTTTAGAAATGTGATGAAAAAAAAATCTGGAAAATTTTGAAAAATAATTAATTTCAAAGAAATGCTAATTAAATAATTGAGGCTAATTAAATTGTCTTTATACATGTTTTACAGTTTAAATATTTTTTATTAACATGTAGATTCACATTAGCCTGCTTATGAGACGCATTTACTGTCACAATTATTATTCACATCACTTTCACCTGAAAACTGCTTTATCCATTTTTTGCCATCAGTTTACACAAAAATAGACTTTTTAAAAATGTTGCTCATGTATGTGTATGGGTTAGCTTTTATTTGTTCAGTCTATAGGTATGCACGACTACTTGATAATCAAAACAATGGTGGACTACAGGACTGTATGCGAGTTTAGAATAGAATGGTATTTCTTTACAAAGTAACATAAGCAACTACTGGCCTGACATGCCCAATACAGCATTTTCAGTCATTTTAGCTGACCTGTGTGAATGAGTATTGTTTTGACAAAACTGTCATTTGTGCATGAAACCTTTCCCAGAAGTAAATCATCACATTACAAATTTACCCTGAGACTTTGAACAGGGTACTGTAAACTACATGTGCAAATGATGCACATTAATCTGAGACTGTATGCACCCCTAACAAGGTTGCAAAGTCTGTGGTTTTCTAACAGAATTGTTTGTTCTTTAGGTTTGACATATTGCATTAATTATATTTATATGGTCTTGTTAAAGTATTACATAAAAGCTGTTCCAAGATAATGAAATAGAGTAAGAAAATGTTTGTGAAGTGCAGGAGCACCAGAGGACTATATGTGCAGCTACTGAAAAAAATCTGTTGATTTACAAGATACATAATATCTTGAATGTTTATTTTGGATTTTTTTGAGTTTGAGGTTGACTTTAATGAAGTTGTATTGTTTAGTTTTTTTTTTTTTTTCCATTTTATTTAAAAGGGACTCACGCAGTCCAGTCTAGTCACATGAGACACCATTCCAACTTCATTTACAAACTCAATTTAAAGCATGTCAATATTAAGGTAAAATTAGAGCTGCTCGATTATGGGAAAATCATAATCATGATTATTTTGGTCATAACTATTATCACGATTATTTAAAACACTTATCAGTGGGCCATATGAACAAAATGCTGTTCATCTGTAAATAAGGTTGAAAGTATACCTATACATTTTAAAGATCATAACATTTCACAATTCTTAATACTGAAGCAGAATGGCACAAACTAACAAATAGAAATCATGGGAATAAATTATTAATAAATAGAATAGAATAAAAATATAGTAACAAAACTGCTTCACTGTAAGAATTAAACTTGGTTTGGTTCTTATTAAAGCTGCAAAAGTCCTTCAGACTAGAGCACTGACTGATTTTATCCTCGTCTTTTGTTGTTTGATTAATAATGATAAAAATAATCAGTAGCAGGAATGTAGTGCTGTTGCAGTGGAATGAATGCGTACTGCTGGAAAGACATAATAATAGTTTTATCTCGATGAATATTTTTTCATAATCATTGGAAGCCTAAATCAATTAATTGCAAAGCCCTGTGTAACAGGATTTTTTATGATAACAGAATCTTTATTACTAAAATGAATTCATTTTCAAAGAAGAAACAGTGTATAATGCATACATCGATAGGGAGGTGGCATATTTTGAATTCTGATATCAATCAGTTTTGTTGACTAAACCTGGTAACCCTAATCTTTATCAACAGAGAATGAATGCGATGTTGACTGACCTGCTCCACTGCATCACCCAGTCTCATTATCTGGGCAGACTGTCCACTGGTCTGTGCTTTGGAAGAGTAAAGCAGGATATCCAGATCAGCCACATTGGAGAACTTGAAATGAACCTTCTCATTGGGGTCTACAAAGTGCTCGATCTCAGCCATTGTAAACTCTCTGTGGTGCAAAATATTCAAATCAGTACATTCGAAATCAGAATGAAACCACATATGTCACAATAAAATGACTGAAAAGAAAGTTGCAATCCACACCTGACACGAATTAAGCCAGAGCGAGGTGAGATCTCATTCCTGAAGGAGTTTCCGATCTGGGCAGCAGCAAATGGCAGCTTCCCCTGGTTGAACTCCAAAAGACGCTTGAAGTTGAGGAAGATTCCCTGAGCGGTTTCTGGCCTTAAGTAGCTGTGGAAGTAACACACCCACATACATAAGGCATTGGGTTTTCTTACTTTGGATATTTTCAAGTTACAGGATTGAATCTACTGGTGTCCGACATACCCTTGCATGTTGCCTCCAGGCCCAATGGAGGTCTGGAACATTAGGTTGAATGAGATTGGAGGTGTGAGATCATTTCCTGTGCTGGGAGACTTGACATTGTATTGCACAAACAAATCGGCCAACTCCTGCTGAGTGTAGTTATCCATCTGGGGAAAAAGGGTGCAATGTATTAAGATATATATAAAAAAAACCAAACAAAAAAAACCTCTTTATACCAAAAATCATAATTGTGAAGTTTTCTTCTATGGTACAACATTATGAAGGTATCGATGGTAGATTTCACACCAAAAGACGACATTCTGTTTATTATAAAAGGGTTCATACACACTTTTACTACTAAAACTCCCATGACTTTTCCAAATCTTTAAGGTAAATATTCATGACCTAATGTTTCATGTTATGTTTACGTACACATGGTAAATAAGAAAAAAAATAATTACAGCATATAAAAAAGTGACAATCTATGTAGTTTGTTTATTTCCATATCTGTAAAACAGTTTAGAAAGTATCTTGTAGGAAATGCTGGTTAGTGTTTTCATAAGACTATTAAGTACATAATAACAGGAACTAATAGTTCAATCTAGCACCCACAGTCTCTTATCCATGTAATAAGAAATAGGTTTTTTTCACCACACTCAAAATGTAGCTTTAATTACGATGAATGCGAGTGAAAGCGAGGCGAAGCTGAACTTACGAGTTGCTTTTTTTACCCCGCACAGAGAAAGTCATGTGAAGAGATGAACTGCGCAACTGTTTTTAAAATTTACCTAATTTTATAATCTCAGATATATTCAAGTACACAGATATTTGTTAAACAAAATTCCCTGACTTTTCCAAAACGTTTTAAGTTTTTGTTTTTCCAAAACTTTTCCAGGCCTGGAAAATGCCTTGTCAAAATTCCATGACTTTTCCACGTTTTCCAGAACCGTATAAACCCTGTTGTAAGCACATTCTACTGTTTGCTGGTTTAAAGGGGTAGTTCCTTCAAAAATGAAAACTGACTCATCATTTACTCATCCTCATGTGGTTCCAAATATTTGGAAGTTCCCTTTTTCTCTTTAACACAAAAAAAAGATATTTTGAAGAACATTGGTACTTGCTAGCTATTGACTTCTACAGTACAAAAAAAATACTATAAATGTTTATGACTTGCGATTTTGAATAGTCTTCACAAGAAAAAAAAAGAAATAAAAACTTAATAGGTTTGAAACATGTAAAAGAGCAGCAAATGATGAGAAATTCTATTTAGGCGTATAAGGTATTTTTATTTATCCCATAAATGTGCAAGCTCTTTAAAGCAGAATGAATTCTGATTGGCTTACATTTACAGAAAGTTACAATACTCTGAAAGTGATTATAACGATATTGTTCCTTTGTGTCGTGATTACTGTAATTATGATGTAAATCTCTGTGTGCTCTTGGAATCATTCATAATGATTATTAATAATAATTGTAATACTCTGGTGTGAACAGCCTTAATTCAGTCAATCGTCCCTTCAATCTCCAAGTTCAGCTCCTAAACACTAGTTATACAATTAACATAACATTGCATAAATAATTACAGACATACCTGAGTGATGACATTGTCCATCTCTGCTTTCTTTTCTGCCGGACATTTTTTGTCACTCATTAGTTTCTGTAGATGAGCTACAAAGAAAGACATGCATTTACTATTAGTATTATTTTATTTATATAACAGAAAATTCAATAATAGCATTGCTACTATTAATACTGTTTATTTGATGAAATTAAATTGAAGATAAAAAAACTAATGATTAAAAAATATTTTTGACTAAATGTCGTTAATAAAATTCCTATGAATAATATTATCTATTTTATATCAACATTTAGTTAAAAGTTGCAACCCGCTTAAAGACTTGATAACACTACTGTTTAAGATGTTACATTTCCTTGTTACATGTACCTTGTTATATGTTCCATATACATACTATAGTAATAACAACAAATCAATTTTATAATTATAACCGCTTAACTCTAAACCTAACCTAAATGTAATTAGTACTTTAAAAAAGGACTTACAATGCCACAATGAGCAGTAATGCACTATTTACCTTACATTAAGACTATAATTACAGAGATTTTCATTGAACAAACCTTTATACTATATACCTGTAGGTCCAAGAGGAGTCATCAATGCTTTCAGTTTCAAAAGTCAATTCTGGCAACTTAAAGAGATTTGGTGCCAATTTTGATGGCTCACTCATAAACAGTATTGGTTGTAATTTAGTTTCAAAGTAACAAATTACTGTAATTAAATGAGTTTTCTGCTAAAAAAGTAATTTAGGGCATTACTTTTAGTTTACAGGTAATTAAATAAGAGTTACTTATCATTTACTTGCCTTATTTACTGTATGAAAATGTAACAGTTCTGTATAAATTAATTTAGAGAAGGAGATTAATTGTATTTTTTGTTCAACAACAAAAAAATATAATTAATCTCCTGTAAATCAAGTCGAATAGTTAACTTTTTTAAATACAGAAGGTTACATTTATTAGGATGATTGCACATGCTTAAGAAAAAAAAATATTTAGTGAATAATTAGTTTATGAAAATATAGAGTATACTTTAATAGAATCAGAGCGATTGTGTACATATATCCTGTATATGCATATAAGTTTTTTGTTATTCATATATTTTACATAACCTGCTTTTGTTCAACTAAAGAATGTTAGATTTGTCCAACAACTAAACATTTGTGAACAATGAAATAAGATATTATATAGTATTTGATATATGAATATATGGAGTGTATGAAACGTGAAGACAATATTTTGAAACGTTTTGAATTTTTTTTAAGTAATTAATAACTTGAGAATTTAAGATACTTTTCTGACAAATTAGGGTGTACTCACACTATGTATCCGAACCATGCCCATGCCTATTTCCCAGATAGTTTGAGAAGTGTGAGTGCTCTAAATCAGGCTCAAGCGTGGTTCACTTAGCCAGCCCTGGCCTGGTTAGAAGAGGTGTGCCAGAGCGGGGTTCACTTGGGCTCAGTACGCTTGTAGTGTGAGTGCAAAGCGCGCCTGAGCCCGAAACTGAGGACGAGACGTGACTTTTAAGGGACTGTTTAATATGTTTTTATTAATCATTCTTACTGTTCAACGAACGCAAACTGTCGTAGATTATCAAAGACGCAAACGCCTCACTGCACTTCAGCTGCACCTTCAGCAAACCTCCTAATTCCTGCAGCACAAGGACTTTATGGTTGTTTATGAGCGTCAAAAGTGGCTGATCTGTTCGGCAAAATATTTGACTGCGTGTCCCTGCATCCCAAACGACTAAAACAATATAACTAAAGAAATCTCCACTGTGCTGAGCGAAAGCGTTTACTGAACAGCACATCATCGATGACGCAAGCGTTCCCAGGCGCAAATGTAATGTGAGTGCGGGCTGTCGGGGGAGACGGGAGGGGGGACAAGCGTGCTTTAGCCCAGTTCAAGGCAACTGTACATAGTGCAAGTACGCCCTTAGAAAAACTCACTTACATTCAATTTTAATGATGCGATTAGTAATTAAATACTTTTTAAAAAATTAACTCACCAAACATTGCTTATTACATTGTTTATAACAGACAGTTTGAATAAGCACTTTTTCTAGTATATATTTGAGTCATGTTGATCGTCTACAGATTATGAAGTCTGACTTATTCTCTGATAAAGCCTTTGTGATTCTTACAGATCCCACTGTTTTCTTTTACCCCGGAACATCTAGAGGAGTCATTCATAGAGTCAGATCCCTAGAAATCAGAGCTTGTGCGAGTCTCAAAGCAAACAACACAAACAAATGTCAAAGTCAAAATTTTTAGCCCACCTGTTAATTTTGTTTTCTTTTCAAATATTTCCCAAATGATGTTTAACAGAGCAAGGAATTTTTCACAGTATTTCCTATAACCTTTTTTCTTCTGGAGAAAGTCTTATTTGTTTTATTTCGGCTAGAATAAAAGCAGTTTTTCTTTTTTTTTCACTTTTTTTTCTATTAAGGAGACTATTATTAGCCCCCTTATGCAATATTTTTTTACTGATTGTCTACAGAACAAATCACTGTTTTACAATGACAAGCCTAATTACCTTTATCGTGGCAAAATAAATTAGTTATTAAAACTATTACATTTAGAAAGGTGTTGAAAAAACAGCTTTCCATTAAACAGAAATTGAGGGAAAATTATACAGAGGTGCTAATAATTCAGGAAGGCTAATAATTCTGACTTCAACTGTATGTTACCACAGGAGCAGATGTTGTCATAAGAAATAAAGATGAACCTTTAAGAAGGTGGTCGGCACGGAAACACTCTCCATTCTTGACATCCTTGACCATGTAGTCTGCAAACTTATCCACATGCCCGGATGTCCTGAAACACAGCCAAAGCACTCAGTAAGAGTCCCAGAGTTTGGACTTGGGGATGAAAGGACAGACAAATGCTCACTTGAGAACAGGTTCGGGTGTAAGCATGGTGCAGTCGATCTCCAAAATCTGCTCCTCCTGGATGAAGTGTTGCCTCCAGACTTGCAGAATATTGTTCTTCAGAGCACATCCCACCGGCCCAAAGTCATACAGCCCGCTGACACCTTTTTCCGTTCGCAAAAACAAGCTATTAGCTGACAATAACTGGCCAATAATGATTATTTTGATGAGTAATGAAGACATTAAAATACTTATGTGGAAAAGAATAGTGAAAACACTCACCGCCATAGATGGCAAAGGCTTGATCGTAAAAGAAACGTCTTTTTAGGGTGTCTTCCATCTTGGTTCGGTCCACAATGTCATCTTTGGGCTGTAAGGAAAGCTCCTGAAAAATGGAAAAACAGTCTTTTATCATAGGACATACAAAGGTAAATCAAACAAGTCACTTTTCCAAACTACTGCAAAGAATTATGGCTGTTTTCAAACAGGTTTCCAAAATACACTCCCCCAACCTGCCATTGGTCCACCTTAATCTGACATCATTGGTTGAACCAGTATATCTGAGGCACATTCATGGTCATACTGGCACCCAACATTTTGCTACAGTTTCTAGGTTTAACAACATGTTTCCTGGAAAAATGGGTATAACAAATGTTCTCCCTGTTAGTGGGCAAAAATGTCAACCCAATCAGAATCAATGCATATATAAACCACATGATATCAAAGAGACTGCTCACAGAGTGAGTCCAAGTAAAGTCTATTCTCTTTTATTCTGGACTGTAATGGCATTGACTATTAGATCAAACATATTTTGCAGTTTTAAACACATTAATATGTGAATAGAATGGAATTCTTAACTACTATAGGTGTAACTCTTGCAATATCAGTACAGTATGTTTAACACATTGCCCTTTCTTTTAAAAAAATGTTTTGCAATATTTTTGGAGGGCTGAATCCATCCCTGGTATTATACAAGTGTTAAGCAATTAGTCCATGAAAAATAAATCCAAAGAAGAAAATTGTTTGCCTAGGTAATCTTTAATTAAAATCTGAGAATGGTGTTCCTTCTCTGACTTCAATTTGTTAAGAGGAGAAAGAGTGAGGAGGAGCTCTAAAATATAATTGTTAAATTTACGCACCCTCAGGCAACCGAAAACACAGGTGACTTTTTAAATTATATATTACAAGTTTAAACAAAATGTAATACAGAAGAAAGAATAGCTCTTAAAATGAGGGGTCACCCAAAACTAAAAAATATGGCATCCTTTACTTCCCTTCACTGGTCACAAACCTGTTTGAGTTTCTTTTTCTGTTAAACAAGAAAAAAGAAGATACTTTGAAAAATGTTGGAAACCGGTAACCATTAACTTCCATAGTATTTAATTTTCCTACTATGGAAGTCAATGGTTACTGGTTCCTAACATTCTTCAAAATATTTTGAGTAAATAAGCTGACACATGAGAACTTATGCTGATCATTGTTTTGCTTCAAAGGACCTCAATGCATCACCAGGATTAATTTTGATTTGCCTGAAAATGCTTTTTTGACTCTTATAATACTTAAAGCTGTTGACTTGCATTTTATAAATCTTCAAAGACCAGAACTGTAAATCTTTTTTAATGTTCTACTGAAGCATAAAATAAAACATCTTGGATGGCCTGACAGCATCTACAAATGATTTCAAGGAACATTGAGCAACAGAATAACATTTCTCACCTTGGCCTCAAGGAATCTCTTGCGAGCTTTGAGTTCTGCTACAGCCTTACTGACATCTACATCAGGAGCATTTTCTGCCTTCAACTGACGCACAAGATCACCCTGTTAGAAAAAATTAACAAATAATGGGAGTTTACTTGATTACTATTATCATTACTAAATGTTAGAATAGAAATACATCCACAAATCCAGCATATTGCAAAGATAATTGATTAAGGTAAAGTTGGTTTTATATTCGCACATTCTGACTTTTGCATTCAATAAAATAGTAAAGCAGAATTTAAACAGGCTAATACAGATTAATTATCATGACATAGTGTTATGAGCACAACAAGTCATATTTGAAACTGTAACTAAAAAGCTTTGTTCAGTAACAACTTGTGGCATGCTCCCTGTATTGTTTACCATGGTGCTTTGATTATTTGGTCTGAAATAACATGCAAGTATGACCTCAAAACAACATTAGCACTATTTATTTGACTGTGAACAATGTTGTACCTTGAAAATTGTTGGCTGCTAATATGATTTCTCCATTCAGAATTTACAAAAACTTTTCTGAAATTATATTATTAAGGAGGAGGTCTAAATGTAGGAACATAAGATCAACTTCACCTCAATTTTGAATATTCTGTCTGAAATTGCACGTGTGAACTAAAAAGTATGACTTCAGATTAACATTAGTTCTATTTAATTTACTGTGAGCAATGTTGTACTTTGATAGTCATTGGCTGTTAATATGATTTTCCTATTTTGAATTTGTAAAGAATACTTTTCTAAAAGTATTTAATGTGGTGAAATTGTGAATACAAATATAAACATAATACAAATAAAAAATATTAAGCCAACTTTACCTCAATTAAATATTTTCGTTTTGGGCATAGTTTCGTTTTAACTGTGTGTTTTTCTCCACCCTCAGCCTCTGTTATGTCAGAATGGCTTCATCTCAAACGTGGCACTGACAGACCGAATCATTCAACATTATAAATCCAAACAAAGCCTCCACCCTGCTATACTTTCTGAATCATTTTCATAAACAAGCCATTTTAACCATTTGGCAAAATATAAATGGTCACTTTTAATTTCTAAATGATGGTTCGACTTGGTATAAAAAGCAAAGGTTTGCAAAGTAGAGCTCTATCAATCAATCGATCGATCGATGAATAATCCAGCAAATCGCATATGCATGTTATTATTTCTCATAACCGTTTTTCTTACCTGCTCCTTTACTGCCAGCCTTAATGGAGCCAGAACCTCCTCAATGCTGCCATCCATATTCTGTCCTTCCGTCATCTCCAGCCACGCGCTTCTCTTCTTCTTCTTGCACAAGCAGGCCGACAGGAACAGCTCTCTGGTCGGTGAGGAGCCGCACAGATGTACGGGACTGGTTCTGACCCTCGGAACCGCGCGAACGATAAATATACCGGTCCTGAGGAGCAGTGCTGATGTTGCGCTACACACAGACAGCATGGACCGAGAGGAGGAGGAGCGACCGACCGCAGAACGGAACTGAATGATGAAATCTCTAGAAATGAGTAAGTCTCGGAGGTGATTCTGTTCGACACTTTCGGCATTGATTTTTTTAAATGGCAGATTCGCTGCAATTTCTTTTCGCCACATACTGTCATTATATTATACAAAAAACTAAATATCATTTGATATCTTTTTTTTGCCGTTATATTATATAACGGCAAAAAAGTGGAATGACTAAAGCAAACAAACAATCAAAAAAATATTAATTACAATATTTTAAATATATTAATGCTTATTAATTACTACGTAAAGGAATTAACTAATATATTAACACCAATTACATTTAATCTGATGAATTTATTTTGATAATAAACTATTTCAAATAATATAATATAATATATAATATATAAAAAAATATATAACTATAATACAAACTATATAGTATTAAAATAATAATATAGTTATTATAGTGAAATAATATGCTAATAATATTTACTATTTCAAAGTTATTTTTAATAATAAACTTTTAAATTTGTATTTAACATTTGTTGTATACTACTAATAACAGTTCGACTTGCATACGAATAACAAATAATTATTTTTTTTACATTAATTCTCTAATTTAATTAATTACAGTGGGAAAAAATTTGCAATACATATTTTCTAATCTTTTTAAACTTTTTAAATTTTGTAGTTAATAAAAATTATTAAAAACTAAGTATTGTTAAATAATTGATTAAAATTAACAATAATAAATCATTTTAGATAATATAACCATTAATTGAATAATATAATAAATATTTATTCATTCATTCATTTTCCTTTAGTCCCTTTATTAATCTAGGGTCGCCACAGCAGAATGAACCACCAACTTATCCAGCATATGTTTTACGCAGCGGATGCCCCTCCAGCTGCAACCCATGACTGGGAAACACCCATTCACTCCGGAAAATTTAGCTTACCCAATTCACCAAGCACGTGTTTGGACTTGGGGGAAAATGGAGCACCCAGAGGAAACCCACGTGAACATGGGGAGAACATGCAAACTCCACACAGAAATGCCAACTGACCCAGCCGAGGCTCGAACCAGCAACCTTCTTGCTGTGAGGCGATCGTGCTACCCACTGTGCCACCGTGACGCCCATAAATATTTATATATAATCAAATTTATAAATACATATTTTTATAAACAATATTGAATAGCAATCTAAAACAATCAAATGAAGCAATGAATTGATTTACTGATTTGAAAAAAAAGAATAGCCCATGTAATTGAAAAGAAATATGTTTTCAATTACATAGGCTGTAACATGTTTTAAGCATTGAATACCTGTTTATATAAGCATTGGTTTCTCAGTCAAGTCCTTTGCAGTCGGTGCAGTAGTTTGAACTTCAGTAAGATGGAGTGCAGCTTTACACTGATGATGGATGATGTAGAGTTCAAGACTTGAGTAGTTCAGGATATTACTAATAACACTGTTATGATTTTAGTTATCAATTAGTGTGGATATACAGTATAGGAGCTGTCAAGTGTGGATATAGAGTATAGGAGCTGTCAAATGTGGATATACAGTATAGGAGCTGTCAAGTGTGGATATAGAGTATAGGAGCTGTCAAGTGTGGATATACAGTATAGGAGCTGTCAAGTGTGGATATAGAGTATAGGAGCTGTCAAGTGTGGATATAGAGTATAGGAGCTGTCAAGTGTGGATATACAGTATAGGAGCTGTCAAGTGTGGATATACAGTATAGGAGCTGTCAAGTGTGGATATACAGTATAGGAGCTGTCAAGTGTGGATATACAGTATAGGAGCTGTCAAGTGTGGATATACAGTATAGGAGCTGTCAAGTGTGGATATAGAGTATAGGAGCTGTCAAGTGTGGATATACAGTATAGGAGCTGTCAAGTGTGGATATACAGTATAGGAGCTGTCAAGTGTGGATATAGAGTATAGGAGCTGTCAAGTGTGGATATACAGTATAGGAGCTGTCAAGTGTGGATATACAGTATAGGAGCTGTCAAGTGTGGATATACAGTATAGGAGCTGTCAAGTGTGGATATACAGTATAGGAGCTGTCAAGTGTGGATATAGAGTATAGGAGCTGTCAAGTGTGGATATAGAGTATAGGAGCTGTCAAGTGTGGATATAGAGTATAGGAGCTGTCAAGTGTGGATATACAGTATAGGAGCTGTCAAGTGTGGATATACAGTATAGGAGCAGTCAAGTTAATCACTAAGACTAAAGTGCTTCCCAGTGGCGGCCCCAGAAAAGTTTCTTAGATGTGGCCAAAAGAGGCCACAACAAATCTTAGGGTGGCACACAAAAAATTATGAATTCAGTGTATGGTTATAAAAAAAAATTCTGGTAAATGAAATAATGTGGTTTTAATTCATTTAATTCATTACTACTCTTGAAATATTGCAATCTTTTCCTTGAAATAATTCAGCAAGTACATGTGCAAACCAAATAAACATTAATATTTAGTTTAAAAACATTTTTCTTATATATAAATATCTTTTCAGTTATTTTTCACATATATGTCATGTCTAAAATTAATGACAATTGGTGAATTAATTATTAAAACAAACAAATGAACAAACTGAACAAAAGGCATTACTAAATACACACACACTCACTATACAGACCCTAATAATATAATTTATCCATATTCCTTTTTGGGCATTACAGTGGTGCAATGGGTAGCACAATCGCCTCACAGCAAGAAGGTCGCTGGTTCGAGCCTTGGCTACACTGTAAAAAAAAATATCGTAAAAAAAAGGTCAAATTACTGGCAGCTACGGCTGCCAAACAAAAACCATAATATTACGGTAAAATTTCTTTTTTGAAATAAAGTGCAAAAAATAATAAATCTACAGATATTTTCATTAAAATGTTTACAAAAAAACACTGTTATTTTACAGACTTTTCCTAGATTATTACGATCAAATCCGTTCAAAAAAGTTACACACTAAGAGTTTTACAGAGAAACACTGTTATTTCACAAACTTTTCCTAGATTTTTATGATCGAACACCATCAATAAAGTGACTGCACTAAAGCTTCAAGAGAAAAAATGTTATTTAAAAGAATTCTCTCAATTATTACAATTAAACACCTTTAATAAAATGCCAAGACATGCTCATGGTCGTAATTTAACAGTTTTATTTTGGATCAAAAACGTCTGGAAAAACAACAAACGAGATACAACTGATTAAAATTCTCACAACTTTAAGATTACAGTTGTTGCATTTTATTGAATAGTTTTTATGTAAAACATGTAGAGGTTTAAGTTATATGGAATAATTCAGTTACAAATCTTAAATGAAATGGAACTTTAATGTGAAGGGGATGCTGACAAAGTAGTGCAGATCCAAATGCAGGTTTATTACACAGAGATGGTCAGGCAAGCAACAGTCAACACAGGGGCAAACAGATGTATGCAGGGAATCCAGAGTCATGGTCAAATAACAGCCAAATGGTCAGTCCAAGCAGCAAACCACATAAACAATTAACAAACAAAGCACAGCAAAAGAAACGCATCATAATGTTCACAGTAACAGCATAACAAGACTTAGCAATTGGTGCGTGCGTCTGTGCTGCTTTTAAAGTCCATATAATCAGTTCATAACGATCCTCCGACTGTGTGTGTGCAATTAGTGGAATCCGGAACAGGTGCATGTGAGCGGAATTTATCTATTTTATTTATTGAACGGATTTGATTGTAATAATCTAGGAAAAGTCTGTAAAATAACAGTGTTTTTCTGTAAACATTTTAATGAAAATATCTGTAGATTTATTATTTTTTGCACTTTATTTCAACAACGAAATTTTACCGTAATTTTATGGTTTTTGTTTGGCAGCCGTAGCTGCCAGTCATTTGACCTTTTTTTAAAGATTTTTTATTTTTTTTACAGAGCAAGTAATTACAATTTATTACTTTAATTTTACTTTACTTATTTTTAATTTTAAATGTACTTCAAAAAAAACTGGAAAAAACACTAAATAATACGGAAATTATATTGTATAAAACAGGAAAATTCCTGTAATTTGTCATTAATTTTATAGTACATAAAATAACAGTCAAGCTGTTAATTTACAAATATTGTTTGTAATTTTTACAGACTTTTGAATATAATTTAAAATAACAGAAAAAATACTGTATAAATAAAACTGTAATTTCCTTGTATAAAAAACAAAAACGTCAGTAATTTGTTTTTAATGATGAAGTACCTAAAATGACAGTCAAACTGTTAATTTAGAAAGTTTGTTTGTCGTTTTACTAAGTTTTGAATTTAATTTGAAATGACAAAAAAATACTGTAAAAAATTTAGAGATATTTTCTGTAAAATTAAGTTTTTTTTTTACAGTGTAGGTCAGTTGGCATTTCTGTGTGGAGTTCGCATGTTCTCCCCGTGTTGGCGTGGGTTTTCTCTGGGTGCTCCGGTTTCCCCCAAAGACATGCACTATAGGTGAATTGTCTTTAGTGTCCCAGTGATGGGTTGCAGCTGGAAGGGCATCCGCTGCGTAAAACTTATGCTGGATAAGTTGGCGGTTCATTCTGTTGTGGCGACCCCAGATTAATAAAGTGACTAAGCCAAAAAGAAAATGAATCAATCAATATTATGAATTAATATTATTTATACAGCTTCTTCTATTGATGTACCTTACAGGGGTGGCCAGGGTTTATACAGGGGTGCCTCTGGTGCTACTCCTTACATTAAAATCTATTCATATAAAATTCTTTCATTCATTTTCTTTTCGGCTTAGTCCCTTTATTAATCTGGGGTCACCACAGCGGAATGAACCGTCAACTTATCCAGCATATGTTTTATGCAGTGGATTCCAGCTGAAAACTACCACTAGGAAACACCCATACACTTCCATTCACACACATACACTAGACTATTTAGCCTCCCCAATTCACCTATAGCGCATGTCTTTAGACTTGTGGGGGAAACCGGAGAACCGCTACCCATTGCGCTACCGTGCTGCCCCCATAATATAATATGCCCCCATAATATAATATAATATAATATAATATAATATAATATAATATAATATAATATAATATAATATAATATAATATAACTATTATATAAATATATTATATTATATAATATATGTTAATGTCTTCTTCAGGTAAAAAGTTTGTTTTTCAGTATTCGTCATTTGTGTAAATCTGGTGAAAGCATCTACTCAATTAATCAAACTCACTTCAGTTGAGCCTTTATTTATTATCACCTCCAAACCAGAACTTGATAATAGGTTTATCAAGTCAGCCAAAGGTTTTATAATATGTGGCATCAACAGTAAATATGTAAATAAATGAATAAATAAATAATTAAATAAATAGAGCAATGAATTAATTAATGAATAAAAACTAATTCCAAAATACACTTGTCTATGTATGAATAATGACTAAAGTAACAAAAAAAGAAATAAAAACTAACAATTTACTGTTCAGCCACCAGATGTCAGTATAAGCACACAATTAAATATTGACTTATCACAACAACCATGGAAAAACAATTCATTTAGTAAATCCACCTTTTTATTTACTCTGAAACCAGTGGCCAGAATGTAAACACTGTCAACACATTAATTTAAGAACTCTACACCAGATCAACACACACAACATATTATTTGTTTTATGGACTGTTGAAATGTTCATATTTAAATTTACATATATTTTTTTTTATTAATATTGAATGATTACTACAAGACTATAAAATGTGATAAGAGTATTTAAAAAGGCTGTAAAACCATCCGAAGTCAAGATTGCATCACACAGCCTGCCTTATTAAACATTAAGATCAAACACCCACCTTCATAAAATATTCAATAACCCTCCCACCTCTTTCTTTCTCTCTCTCTCTCTCTCTCTTTCTCTCTGTCATTTAAAGATTTCTGAAATCACTGCGACTGCTCTTAGTATCACGGCAAAAGCATTTCCCTTTAAACCACATATGTGTATTTTATGCTTTATCTTATGGTTTTTAAATTTGTCATATCTGATGTGTAGTTTACAGATTATTAAGCAACTAGTTTAGGAAAACTGGTAACATATACATATATATATATATATATATATATATATATATATATATATATATATATATATATATATATATATATATATATATATATATATATATATCGTCACCTTAGAATTATAAGGTTCTATCTGACATTTTTGCCAAAATTGAGTTATTGACATATTGTTATTGAATGACAACTTATTTACATTATGCCCCCCAAAAAGTATTATAAATGATTAGTTAAAATAGAATAAATCAATCATTTTTTCATTCATTTTCTTTTCGGCTTAGCCCCTTTATTAATCTAGAGTCGCCACAGCGGAATGAACCACCAACTTAATAATAATAATAATAATAATAATAATAATAATAATAATAATAATACATTTTATTTATAATGCGCTTTTCTAAGACCCAAAGCGCTACAATAACAGAGAAATCAAATATGCAATAAAACACAATACATGAAAGTTCTAAAACATAAACAGAATAATCAAGAATGTTAAAATGCAGTCTTAAAAAGATGAGTTTTTAGCATCTTCTTAAAACTAGCTAGTGTGCAAGCATTTCTTACAGAATAAGGGAGGGCATTCCATAACCTAGGTGCAGCAACAAAGAAGGCTCTCTCCCCCATTGATTTTAGTCTGCAGGGTGGCTGTTGAAGGGTGAGAGTATCAGCAGACTGTAGGGAACGAGAAGGTGTGTACTGAGAGACAATGTCACAGATATAGGAAGGAGCGGTACCATGTAGAGCTTTATATGCAGGTGTGAGTGTTTTAAAAATGATACGGGACTGAACTGGGAGCCAATAGAAGCTATAAAGAACACCTGTAATGTGCTGCCGTGGTGGAGTGTGTGTGAGAATACGTGCTGCTGAGTTTTGAATATACTGTAGCCGTTTGATTAATTTAGCAGGTAAGCCAACAAAGAGTGCATTACAGTAGTCAATCCTAGAAGTGACAAATGCATGAATGAGTCTTTCAGCATCTGGTTGAGTGATAAGACCTCATTTTTGCAGTGTTTCTCAGATGATGAAAAGCATGCTCTTGATGTGTAAGTCTAGTGGTAGATGAGTGTCAAAAATCACACCAACTTATCCAGTATATGTTATACGCAGCGGATGCCCTTCCAGCTGCAACCCAACACTGGGAAACACCCATACACACTCATTCACACACATACACTACAGACAATTTAGCTTACCCAAGGAAACCCATGCAAACACGGGGAGAACATACAAACTCCACACAGAAATGACAACAGACCCAGCCAAGGCTCGAACCAGTGACCTTCTTGCTGTTAGGCGATCGAGTGACCCACTGCGCCACCGTGACATCCTAAAATAGAATAATATTTTCATGTAATTTATTGTTTCTCTCTGCTTTTTCTGACAGCTTAGCTGATATTAAGTAAAACTATGATCACCAAGTTACATAAACTTTAACATCACAATATCACAATGAATTAATCTGTAATGTAAACCTCTCTCTCTCTCTCTCTCTCTCTCTCTCTCTCTCTCTCTCTCTCTCTCTCTCTCTTATTTTGCCTGGTTAAACAAAACATCCAAAATTCACTTTTACGTTTTGTATAATTTAATTTTGCGTACGAATAAATATGTACATACACCAAACTTCAAAGATTTACTTATGTCTATATTTTGAAGGTTATCTACTTAGGAATATGTTTATACATCATTTGACGGATTAACCTATATTATTATTATTTTTAATTAGGTCATTTACTTTTTTTTACCATACTCACCTGCAGTGCCTAGCCTTAATTTCCCCCATGTCTTTAACATCAACAATGTCTTTCAAACATCAGGTCATACTTACTGAAGTTGTTATTACCACAGTAGGCTACATTGTTGCAAATCCCAGTTTCACACGGTCACATTATTAGTGTTTGTGTGCGCGCGCCCGCTCGCACTCACACACACACACACACACACACACACTCGGGGAGAGAGAAAGAGCGGCTGCAGATCAGACTCTTTGTTATTACACACTGTCACTGATCTCCATAGACCTTACAGGACATGAAGGCTGAAATGTTACTGGTTTCTGCAGTCTGACAGGAGGATCTGCTGTTTGTGCGGTGTGTGTGCGTGTGTGCGTGTATGTGTGTTTATTTGGATGCGGTGCTGGAGGATCGTGTGCGGTGAATGCATGTATGGTGCGTCTGCCATCTGGACTCACACCGCTAGCTCGCTAGCATCAGGCTAGCCGAAAATTATCAAAACATAAGTGACCGAGGAGGAATAAAATCCCGTTTCCATGGACAACACGTCCATCATTACCCAGGTAGCAAATCCAAAGGAGGAAGAGATCCTTTCTTCTTGCCAAGAAAAAGGTAAGGCGATTGGCTGTGAATGTGACTGGATGGAGGATGTTTTTGTTTTGACAGCGGAATCAACTGCGGCTTTGCTGCTTATGATATTAATATATATTATTGAAATCTTTATTATTATTTATTTATAGATGAAAAATTAAGGGACCGCTTGACAATTTTCAGTTTATAGAATTACAGGATTTAGCAAGGGGTTTGAGTAAAATATTAATGTTTATTTGAATCTTTAAAGGTCTGAAAATATTTCTTTTATTTTCAAATAAAACTACTGTCATTTTAGAGATCATATATATATATATATATATATATATATATATATACACACACACTCAAAATTGCAATATAGGCCCGTTGATTTTGAGTAAAACATGTATTTTTTGTCTTATTTTATAAACATCTACATTTCCAATCACAACAAACAAAAACATTTGACCATTGTAATTTTCTGGAAAAGAAACAACAAATCCAAATTACTATAATATTAAATAAAAATCTATAAAAAAAAATCATAGCAATATAAAAATAAACCTGCCAGGAAGAAGCAAATAGAAGCGTATCCAAATAACCTTTTTGGTAAAAGGCTCTTCAAAGAAACATTGTTTTGCATATTGCATAGATCAATTTAATAACCTAAAGAATCGTACTATATGAAGAATCTTTCGTGAATTTAAAAATTTCTATGGATGTAAAATTATGCTATAATTATGCAAAAATAATTTTTAAGAGTGTTCTGAATTTGAAAATGATCTATGGTTGCCAGTTCCTTACTGAGAATCTTAAAACTACAGTTTCCAGCCTGCTGCCCTTCTCTTCATGGTACAGTATTAAGCAACAATGTGTTTAACATGAATGCACTGTACTCGCTCACAGTTATTTTCCTAAGCATCAGAGCAAACAGTCTTAATGCTTGTGCTGGAGCCTCAATAAGCGGATCAAATTTTTTAATGCCACTGAACCTTAAATCAATGCACTGTGAACTGGCTTTGCTATTCTGGCTGTTTGTGGTGGTGGCATTTTAGTATTTCTTATGCTCAGATATATAATGTATGATAAGGCAGGTATGTCGATGATTTCATAAACTCTCTTTATCCTGGTTATGAATGTCTGTCCTTCCTGCCTTTCACATTACAATATTGTACTGGTTAGGTGTGTGGATGGTTTTCTCTGTGAAAAGTCACACTGGATGCTAAAAAACAAACAAACATTTAAAGTGACTGTAGAAAAGAATTGTGGTGTATTCCACAGATTTTAATAAAAAAAAATCTTTGACTTCCTAGGTTGTTTTGAATGCCTATTGACGACTTTTTATGTGAAAGACTGAGCATTTCTGATGGGAAAATCAAAAAGATGTCACATGTACGTCCCCCTTTCGATTCTGACACATGAAACGAATGCTTAAAATAAAAGATAATACTGAAAGAGTCATTCTGTACTGTACTGTCTACATGTCATGCCAAGAAAAGGGATTTATTCAAAATATAGTCTCACAAAGCAAGATCTATAGTCTGTATTCTCCATTATACTTGATAATACCTAATAATCATGTGCTTCATACTGTAGCTGTGTAAATTTAATTGTCATCTGTCAACATCATTGCTAAATTCAGATGCTTTTAGAGAAATCTGCAATTTTTCCACCACTGTCATTTTTGTTTAGGCATGGGCCGGTATAAGATTCTGATGGTATGATAACCTTGGTTAAATATATCACGGTTTCACTGTATCACGGTATTGTGATTACTGCTCTATAATATATTATTTTTAAATGTCTGGGTAAAAAATAAAAACTTTTATCCCATTTAAAAACAATATATTTGATTTTTTGAAAGATTTATAATATTTTGGAATGGTAAACATGTCAGGCTAAATAATTCAAATGAATCATTGACTTCTGTCTTCATTAGTTTCAAAAACACAGATTTAAAGTGGCATATTTGGATTTTTGTTCTATTTGTAAATAATAAAATAAATGTGATTAAAAAATCTTACAAATACCTTAGGAACGGTACTACAGAAAATTTTGGCGGATTTAAAACCTTGACTTTTCCAAACCGAGGTATACCTTGAAAACGGTTATCGTCCCATGCCTATTTTTGTTGTACATTTATTTTGTTATTGAGAAGGAAATGAGCAGCACATATTTACATTATCATCTAATTGTTGCTCTCAGCAGTGTCAACAGCATCTGGATGTTTGTTGTCTTCATATAATCATTTGCTTTAAAGGTATTTCAAATTTTTTATTTATTTATTTTTTTTTCGCTGGTGCTGCAGTTCTCTTAATGACCACTGGTGTTGCTAGTAGTAAGGGTCTCTGTATTCATCATTTGACTTCTTTTATGACTTGGTATAAATAGTGTATTTTAAGTAAATTGTAAATAATAGAGTTATTTCAGATTTGCTGTTTGTAACAAAGCATATGTCTGTAACTCTCTCGCGGAATGTATCACGTCTTAGTTGATTTCCTCTTTCAAATTTGGAGTGCTTCTTAAATAAGATTTATTTTACTCACTAAAAACTTCAGGGAGTCTGCCCAGCAAATCAATATCTTCTCCTTCAGCCTGGCACTTTTCCCAAGCGCTCCTGACACATTTTGAGTTGTTGTGGTCACCATCTGAAGCCTTATGCGGTTAAAACACAGGCTTTTCTGGTGTGTTATAGTTGATCGAAAACAATGTGGTATTGAATTCCCTTCCATAGACTTTGAGGGAAACAAGTTATCGTCTTCGTTTGAGTAGTTCTCAGGAGAACGTTTAGCCCCATGGAGGTCTTGCGCTTGTTTAAATCAACACAACACGCACTGAAGTGAGATGAGGTTATGAGATTAGCCCAAACGAATTAATGCGAGTAAATAAATCTGGCAAATGTTTTTTATGTGGCTGTCGGCTGCTTTTTCTTTGAGGATAACGACACAGTATAAACGTTTTACAGTTTCTGAGAGCACAAGCAGATGGTAGTCCACGTGTTGAGGAGCTTACATGATGAGAGCGAAGCAGAAGGACAGGGTCTGGTTTTGGGATGTGAAGCGACCTCTCAGTGTTCCCCTGCGATGAAATTGGATCAGTTGGTTGTGGATGCCTCCACTATGAGAGGTTTGCCAGAGAGGATCACATAACAGAGGAATCCCTCATGTCCTGGTATCAGTGTCTTCCAAATACAGTTCAGCATGGCCTTTGATTTGAACTGAAACGGGATGCCTGCTATGTTTGATTTCAGGATCAGATTCACAGATGTGCTGTAAAATGTTGGCGTCCCATGTTTGGCTCTATTGGTACATTGGTGAGTTTGTCAGTCAGTCATGTTTTCGGTTTTGCAATGAAGTGTGGAAGCAGGGGTCCTGAATGAATTTTAATTTATGCACAGGCATGTTTCTGCAGCAGGAACAAGAACACTCAAAAATCAAGTGTAGCTGCCACCTCTTACAAAGTGAATGAACTCCTATGGCAACATTGAATCTATCAATAATTAAATTAACAAATTTTAAAGGGTATTTGACCAAAAAATTAAATAATCTGTCATCATTTATTAATTCCAAACCTGTTTGAGCTTGTTTCTTATGTTAAACAAAGAAGATAATTTCAAGAAATTCGAAAACTGGTAGCCTTGATTGGCTTCCATAGAATTTTTTTTTTGTTCTACTATGAATGTCAATACCCAGTTTATACATCAAGATTTGTACTTATTGGCCTTATTGTATTTATTGGTTATCGAGTTAGCAGAATTGGCCAGAATTTCCTTTTTTTTTATTTTATTTTTTTTTATATTTAAATAAACTCTGCGTACCCATTACTGGGTCTGAGACGTCATTTACTTTCACATTCTTTACATTTTAAAGGTCTGTACTGGCCCAATACCCCATAAGCGGTTCCGTTCTCTCATCAGTTGGAATAGAATAACTTTTGCATAGATTATGATAAAGACATTTTTCTTTTTTCCTATATGATTACTGACATTTGCAGGAACCACCAAAATTAATTACAGCAACCTAGACCACACAGAACCTAAAAGGTACACTTTCAAATTTAAGTTTACAGAAAAAGCACCTCTTTTTGTGAGGGGTTTATTATAACACAAACAACAATTATTTTAATCACCTTCAACAGTGTTTTGCATTTACACCTCTGCATATGTATTTGAGAAGCTTTTTAATTTGGGTAGGCAAAATCCAGGCAGAAACCCCAATAGCACTTGACTTTCACCTACACAACCAAAAAAGCCACACTTTTCTAGAAAACAAGGAGTGTAAGCATTGTCATGAAATTATAAGCCACAATTAATCATAGCTAGCTTCATTTGTTTTCCCTTTTTCAAGGTTAATTTTACCTTAACATGTTGATTATATCACAATAACTACACCTCAAATACTGTTGATTGGGGCAGCACGGTGGCTCAGTTGTTAGCATTGTCGCCTTACAGTATGAAGGTCACTGCTACGAGTCCCGGCTGGTCCAGTTGGTATTTCTGTGTGGAGTTTTTCATGTTCTCCCCATGCTCGTGTGGGTTTCTTCCAGGTGCCCTGGTTTCCCCCACAGTCCAAAGACATGCCGTGAATTGAATAAACTAAATTGTCCATAGTGTATGAGAGTGTGTGAATGAGAGAGTGTGCGAGTGTTTCCCAATACTGGGTTGCGGGTGGAAGGGTGTCCTCAGTGTTAAACCTATGCTGGAATAGTTGCCAGTTCATTCCGCTGTGGCGATCTTTGAAATAGAGACTAAGTTGAAGAAAAATGAATGAATGAATGAATACTGTTGATTGAGTTTAACATGCAAGTGTTCTTTAACTTTAAATTAAAGAGATTGTTTACCCAAAAATGAAAATTTACTCACTGCTTACTCACCCTAAAGCAGGTGTCTCAAACTGCTGGCCCGCGGGCCATTTACGGCCTGCCCTCCTGTACTGCTGGTAAAATCGAACTTGTTAAAGTAAATGTGAATATGTACATACTTTTACCCTCTTTGTTGTAGTTTTACTAAAAAAAGAAAGATATTGAGAAGAACAATTGCCAGTAAAGTCACTTAAGTAACCCAAACTGCTTTCTGCTGTTCTTATGCTATTGGGACATTATTGGTTGGAACAGAATAATAATTGTTATGCCTATTATTTGTAGTATTTTCATAGCAATTTTAACTACCCCTTCAATATGTACAACATGAAACAAAAAGCATCAATTATGTCAGGTTTACGCTTTTTCTCGTGCTTGAATGTTAAAACGGTCCTCCTTTAAATTGGCAGTCACTGAAATGGTTCAGTTTTGTTCAAACTATCTGTTTAAGGCAGTACCCGCTATCCTGTTGAAGTACAGTATATGGACACTTTAAACAGCTTTGCTTGATGCATCAAAAACACTGGTTTTGTATGGCCAGATTTCCCATCACATCTCCTGATACCCAAAGCTCTCTCAGAGATTACATTTAAAGAATCTCATTAAAAGATGCCACTGTCTCCTAGCTACAGCTAAAAAGGATAATGAAGCAAAGCTTTCAAGGGTTGTCATGCAGAAACGCAACCTCCCCTTTTCCAAAATGAAGCTTTGCACACCGGCCCCCTCGTATGGTGAAAAGCTTCCTTAACCCAGTGGCCTTGGATGTCAGCCACACTTGCTGAATATTTCAAACCAGATGGGGCTATTTTCAGAAGCCTATCGGTTTCATTGTAAGCAAAGAAGAGTCTGACAGATGCATGTCTTGTTTTGAGTGCGGCGCTGGTGTTGTGCTTATGGATTGAACCTTTATGCATAATGGATTGAGTTTAATGAAGTAGGTGATGGAATCTCATTGTTGAGTGTTTGGGGACAAACACCGTCACAAGTGATAAAACGAATTCGGTTGTAGACGCAAATGATGGATGAGGTCATAGAGACTACTGGCCCAGTTAAAAGCTTTTTACCCTTAAGACTCTAAGAAAAATGGCCAGTCAAGGTTATGCAGTCTCCTTGCCACTTTATTTAGTAATACTTTCTGTCATTTCGGATTTTCGCTGCACTCGTAGGCCTTGCATACCAAATGTGGCTGGATGGCTTTTTTGGGCCTCTGGGTGAGCAGCAAATTGCAAATATGTGCTCATAACTCTTTTTGATTAGAGTACACATTATGCTTGTTTGCTAGGCATGAGGTCTTGTTTTGTCAGTCCACAAAAACTTGCATAGCTTGAGTGCTAGGGAATTGGCCAGCTAATGTCAGGAAGCACATAATGACATCATACAATCAGCATGAAACACTGTTATTCAACCAACTGTAAAAACAGTCCCTGCAACATCCATCTCTCTGGCTGGCTTCTGTTCCGTTTGGTTTATTTGCCTTGTAATATTATAGTTTATTAGCTTTATTCAGGGATCACAGTGTGAGGGGATGATGTTTGCAAACCTAGCAGTGGGTTATGATGGATTGTAATGTTTAGTTAGATTTGTTTTTCTTCTGTGAGAGTACTGGTGTTAAAATATATTTAGTTGGGGGAAATTAAGTCACAAAAACATTTTAAATGCTGTAAGTAATCATGTTCATTATATATAAAAAACATTTTAAAGATTTGCTAGTGATTACAGTATTATTGGATTTTTATTGTTGTTTTCAAAGATTAACTAACTTAACTTTGATAATAAATTACTGTGCATTTGTTATAAAACTGCAAAATTACTCATTATTAAAGGTGCAGTAGGTGATTGTCTTCAGAAACATTTTTTTTGTTCTGGTTGAAAGTCTCTCAAAACTTTTAAAAATCCTGAATCAAAATTGGAGTTACTTTTGCACGCTGGAGGAAGGATGACTCCATGGCTGAAGTATTTCTTTTAGTCAGGTAATGTTATGTTTTAAAAACTATTGTAGTCCTGCAGCGCTTATGTAGATTTTGTTGTAGAGTAAGTTGTATGCACAGAAGTGTTGTTCAGCCACTGAAATCCTCCGGCGAAAGATTGATGTGACTATTTTCAATTTCATAAGGTACTTTTACAGCATCGATAATGTTGATTTTTATTTAGTTTACAACAAAACATAAGTTAATAGCGCTATTCCACCTAGCCTGCTTTACTGAGCTGATTATATTCGTATTTGTTCATTTTTGAACAATGACAACCTGTGACGCTCCCTATAATGTTTACCATGCTACTTTGAATATTCGGTCTGAAATAGCATGTAAGTGTGGCCTAGTAATAAGTGTAATTCCTGCGCCCTGTTGGCCAACCACTAAGAACACAGTAGTTGCTTTAGGACAAAGCACATGAGAGATTGAGTCCAGCGATCCTTGCTTGCATGAAATATTGCTCATTATGACAAGTTTTGCTTGATACACAACTGAAAATGAGCTAGATATAATACAGTTTTTCATTGGGAATTGTAGTATTATAAAGTACTTTAAAGTTTTCTAACTGGCAAATGACAAGATCTAATGAATTTTCTAATGTCATCTTTAAGGCACGCGCGTTCGTGTTTCAGGAGGCGTGGCTTTGGACTGGTGGGGAGGGACTGTGTTCCAGAGATGTTATGCTAACCGGTTAGCATTTTGGCAGATCACCTACTGCACCTTTGAATAATACAACTGTTACAATTAACTAAACAGTTATTTTTTCAATAAAAAAAATCTGCGGTGTTGATTTAATCACACATTCCTTTAAATTTAATTCAAGTTAATTTGTATAGCGCTTTTCACAATAATTATTGTTTCAAAGCAGCTTGTGTGAAATTCAAGACTGCATTTATTTTATTATCAAAAATACTGCTAAAAAGCAGAAATATTTTGAAATACCATTACAATTTTAAATAAAATTTTATTTTATACCTTTAATGACAGAACTAAAATATCTGCGCTCTTCAGTGTCACGTCTCCTCAGAAATCATTTGTAAACGCTTTATAAAAATAAATCTTATAATTATCAACGTTGAAAACAGCTTTGTATTATAATCAGATTTTGTTTAAAAATATTAGAAATGTTGCAGTGTTAAAAGCATTACCTCCATACACTTTCTTATGATTAATGTAGACACCTCAGGCTTCCCCCATCTTGCTCTGCTCTCTATAAATAGCATATTGGAACATGGCATGCTAAAAGAGTTCAGAAGGAAGAGTTTCCCCAGCACTCCAAGGCTATCCTGAGGCTACATGCTCTCATGGGATGGAGTGAATTGAATCAGATGCACTGTAGTTCTTCATGCTTTGGTGTTGCGTTGCAGCAGAACTGGCCAGCTATGCTCTAATAAGTCTTAACTTTGTCAGGTATCATTGGATGAGCCGTTTACCTTAATCAGATTAGGAAGCGTCTTAAGCATGGATGTTTATCCCCACACAGCTCATGCCGCCTACCAATTACAATCTGCCTGCCATCCCCTATAGAATCATATTTCACCAAGGAAGAGCCACTAACAATGCTGTGGGCCTTATGCATTATGGATTTGTGACCATGCTTGTTGGGATTGAGGGTTTTACGATTATTTGAAATGAAATCGAGATTGCAAATCAGTAAAAGCTGCTTTTCTCATGCACATCTTGTCATGGAAACACAGCTCTGTGATCACTGGTAAATCTCTGATGAAGAGGGCGCTCTTGTATGGAAACTGAACAAAAATGCCACAAAGAAGAGACATGAAATCAAACAGAGCAAAAGATTTAACTGCTTTTATTGACTCATTGTGACTAATAAACACAACTATGGAATCATTTGACAAAATAATTTATTTCAAACACTCGACTGGAGTTATGGGGTGAGTGAGGAGTAAAAACAACGTTTATAGGGTATTTTCACATGCTTTCAGATCCGCAGGAACACAGAGCCATAGTTCACTGAGAAGCAACACAACAGCTATCAAATCGTGGAACCATTCTCATCGATTACACAACCAGCTTTACTGACAAAATGAATGTTTTGGCAAAAACTGGCTTTACTGAGCATGAATATCACCTTCAATGAATCGCCCATCACTATTGAGTAAAGAAGTCTTGTTTGACTTCAAGATCTGCCATTTTAGAAACTTGTACAAATAATTTATTCATTCATTCATTTCTTTTTCTTCAGCTTAGTCTCTGATTGGGCGAAGCAGGTTATGTTTGATTCCAATCACATCACATAATTTCAATTCCAATCTTTCATTCATTTTCCTTTGGCTTATTTCCTATATTCATCAGGGGTCACCACAGCGGAATGAATCGCCAACTATTCCAGCATATGTTTTACGCAGTGGATGCCCTTCCTACCGCATCCCTGTACTGGGAAACACCCATACACTCTCACATTCTCACACTCATACACTATGGTAATTTTTTTGTTTTACCCAATTCACTTATAGTGCAGGCCTTTGGACTGTGGGGGAAACCGGAGCACCTGGAGGAAACCCAAGTGAACACGGGGAGAACATGCAAACTCACAGAAATGCCAACTGGCCCAACCAGGACTTGAACCGGCAACCTTCTTGCTGTGATGCGACAGTGCTAACCACACTGTGCTGCCCCATTATCTGTATTGCAGAAATCCCCAAAAAAGTGTTCTTCTACAGTGTAAATGCAGTGTGGTGGTAAATGCCATTTTTTTAAATAGCAATAATCTTTTTAGCAGTAAGTGGGAAGTTTAGAATACCTTTGCTTGCGGTATTTTGTTAGTGTCTGACCTTGACATGTTGAACAGAAAAAATGAAGCGATGAGTTCCAGAGCCACACCCATCTTATATATAATCATCATGAATCCAGCCCGTGCTCTTTGGAAGTACGTGCCTTTGACAAACATGTAATACGTTTCAGTCCAGGTACGTTTTTTTTTGCATGTTTCAGGTAGCAAATCCACTAGAAGGTGTATTTTTGCGAAATATGTTACTTAAGGGTCATTCACAACTAGCGCGATATCTACTGTATAAGAATAACACTGAAAAGATTATTGTAAAAATTTAAAATAACAGTCCAGAACACAGCTATAAGGGTAAAAAGAGAGAAACAATATCATTGGGATTACTTACAGAAATATTTTTTCAACTGATACAACACTGACAGCCAGTCAGAATCCATTGGAATTAAAAAAGATACCAAACTGAAGTATAAAAATAAAGGTATTTCAGATATCCAGTGCTAGTTTTGACATCTTTGTGGTGGCTATTTTGAAAATGCTATGAAAAATTCAATTCATCTTTATTTCTATAGCGCTTTTACAATGTAGATTGTGTCATAGCAGCTTAACATAGAAGATTATAGTAAATTGAAACAGTATCAGTCCAGTTTTCAGAGTTTAATTTCAGTTTAGTTCAGTTCAGTGTGGTTTAATTTTTACTGCTGAGAGTCCAAACACTTCCAATTCCATGGATGCGCAGCTCCACAAGTCCCGAACCATGCAAGCCAGTGGTGAAAAAATAATATATATTCACTGTTTGATTGATTACACGAGCTGGATTCACTGGTCAAATGCACTAGTTACACACTAATGACCTCTGATGGTTACAAGTGGGCAGGGCCACAAAAAAATTATAGAATTTCAAAGAGTCCCATTTTTGGGGATGCAATTGAAGATCCATTTTGGTCTTTTTAAAGTTGTCTTTAACAATCATCAGTGAACAGTTCATGAAATAATAATTTTAATAGCATGTACAAAATCCCACCTTTGCCCACTCTAAAGAACGTTTTATTAAATAGAAAGCTTCGACGGATATTAAACATTCCTCACAGAACCACAGATTTATTTTTAAGATTGTAAAGATCAGCATCAAGCCTCAGAGCAGAGGTCTTTACTTCCCCTGTAAATTCGCTCTTCTTCTCACTTTAATTGTTAATGTGATCTCAGAAGGCTTCATCACTGAAGGCTCGGTGGATTTGTGGCTTCTGGAAGGCTGATGGAGGTGTTGAAAGGAAGCTCAGGAAATGAAATACTCTTGGCAATCCTACTATCAAGGTCAGATGGAGTGGGTGGGTTTCACTTCCGTTTGTGTAATGAAACCCACTGGCACCATCCTGAGTCCTTCTTCATTCGATGGCACCAATAGTGTGTTTGTGTGTTAGTACATGCTATGTTAGTGTGAATGTGTGCATTACTCTGTCTCTCTCAGTCTTCGGCTTTCTGTATTTAGCAGCTAACACCGTCGACTTTGAGAGTAGCAGTGATAAATTGATGCCACAGCGTTGTTTTTATTGTGTTATTTATGCAGCAGATCTCTTGTGCTTTGTTTGAGCTTTGCTTCTAGTTTGTTTTGGACTTAATGTTCGTTGATGTTCCTGCAATAGTACAGAGAAGGGATGTAGTGCCAGAAATAATACAAGTTTTTTTTTTGTAAAAAAATGCACAAAAGCACGCACATCACTCTAAATGGGTGCTCGGTCAAACAGCAAAAATATGTTCAAAAAGGCGGCAAAACACTGACTCCAAAAATACAAATTTAATTAATGAATTGGTATTTTTGGAACTTTGGTGTTGCTGCCTTCTCAAGATTTTTTTGTAACGTTTATTTTTCTACCAGAAAGTTTTGTTGTAATAAATATATATGTTTTTAATAATGATTTATATATCTTTAGATTGTATTTTGCATTATAGTTCATCAAAAGAATAGTTTATATATATATATATATATATATATATATATATATATATATATATATATATATATATATATATATATATATATATATATATATATATATATATATATATATATATATATATATATATACACATATATATTTATATATATATATATATATATATATATATATATATATATATATATATATATATATATATATATATATATATATATATATATATACATATATACACTTTTTAACATGGAGTTTATTTTTTAAAAAAACTAGGGCCCCACACCTGGAATGGTTTAGGGCCCCCAAATCACTAAGTCCGCCCCTGGCTACGACCTCGCTCTGCAGACCCATTGAGATGTGCCTTTTTGGGACTTAACGCCTCTGGCTGCAGTTTTTCAAATTTCCAAAAAATGTCCGTAATTTGTTTTTGCTTTTGCTTTCTACAGTTGTCGTCAAATTTATGCGAACAGACGCGAGAGTGAAAGAAACATATTTAATGTTAAAATTTAAATTCATTCTTTAATCTAAACAACTCAGAAAATCTTTACTAAACTTCGGCAAGGACAAAATTATAATATATATTTTTTTAGATATTGTCTGTTTTTTTTCTTTTTTCTTTCATTTATTTCTCATTTGCTGTATATTTTATTCATTTGATGATGTTAATATAGTTAGCATATTTTATACATCAAAAATGTGTTCGCAATACTGTACAAAATGTCATGTTAATAAAGCAACCTGAACTTTTTTAGAGAGAAGCAGATTTTACCTGTCAGTGGGTGCAAATGGCTTCTGAATGCATGGCTTGGCTTGCGGCTTTTTTGCAGAAAAAAATAAAACGTAATTTGGAAAAGAAAAATGAAAATCAATGGCATAGCAAGCGCCTTATACACAGTACAGTATGTGTTGACTTATATAAACCCATTATGACCTTGTATTATATATTAATGTGAGTCATGATAATTTGCATGATTCACATGTTGTAGAGAGATTCAGTATCAGAGCTACCATCCGAGGCTCTGTGGGCAGTCAGTGGTCTCTTGGACTCTCAGTGAATGTATCTTAACCTGGCAGTAATGGCTCCAGCTTACTCCATTAGTTGAGGGTTAACGGTGACTTGGAACAGGAGATTTTCAAAGGCATGCTGGGACCTGACCAAAACATGCTCTGATGATGTTTACGCCGGTTTTAAGCAGAACTGCCTTTTGAATCAGATCACTTTAAACTGGCAGATGTGTTGAATGGTGAAGTACTCACAGACATAGAGCCTCCTACACTCCAATCTACTAGTTTTTTATAGATTCTTGCTAAGGCAAAAGTCAATATTATTATAGCACATTCTTCTAAAGTTAGAGCTTTGAACTTTCGTTCCCACGACTTTGTGCTGATATCTCAGCTCATATGGATTGTTGCGGAGAGGTGTGCTATTATTTATATATTGCATCCTATCTGACCCTTTATCCCAGTGAGCGATTAAAAAGAATTCCTATAGATATGCACTGAAGAAAAGACAGATCAGAATATCGTAGAGAGTGGGGAATGGCCTTTTATTTATGTGGGCCACATAGCAACCAGTCATCATAACACATTACCAACTGTGTATAGCGAAGCTCTGACAACCATTCAGGAGTCGTGACGCCAGCAACATGGTAGCTGGTCAAGGTCAGGATTTTCTATTTTTGATCTTTGTCTGTAGAAAAAAAAACACCCAACATCATATACTAACCACATATCAACACACAATTTGATACATTTTGCAGCAGCTGCATTGAAACACTTTGGTAACCGTCCATATCGCAAAGCAGGTTAAGTTTGATTCCAATCACATCACATAATTTCAATTCCAATCATTCATTCATTTTCCTTTGGCTTAGTCCCTTTATTCATCAGGGGTTGCCACAGCGGAATGAACCACCAACTTATCCACCATATGTTTTACACAGCGGATGCCCTTCCAGCTGCAACCCAGTACTGGGAAACACCCTTACACTCTCACATGCACACACATACACCATGTCTTCCCAATTCCAATCACGGTTTCTTCATTTGTGTTGGGACATTTAACTAATTATTTTCTGTTAATAATTTCAACGGAGACATGTAGACTGAGTAGGATGTAGGGTAGACCCCCCCCCCCCCCCCCCCTAAAAAAAACAGCAATAGCGTTTTTTTATTTTATTTTTAAGAGTGATGATGGTTGAGCTCAATCATATCAAATAAAAAGCAAATGAGAAGCATGTTTAAGGTTGCAGGACACTTCAGAAACTAGAGAGCATTTGATTGGTCAGAAGATTTGATGAAAAACGGAAGTATGTCAAAAAGATGTTTATGCATTTAGGCGGAAGGGAAATACTGCCAGCATTGGATGTTCAAGACTAACATACTCAAAAAACTAACGTCTAAAAAAAATGTTATTTTGATTTCATGGCTACCTTAATAATTGCATAGCAACACTCTGGCAACCATAATACACTATAAATGTGCAAACAGATCATGTATGAGCAATGCCGGTCACATTTTCCTGTTTTGGGTTGCTAAGCAATATCTCACAACACCCTTGCAACAGGATGGTAATACTCTAAAAATCACTCAGAATGCCTTAGCAATTGCTTAGTAACACCCTGGCACTTAAGGCTGATTTATACTTATGCGCCAAGCGCATGCGTATGCTCTGGCACACCCTTCACGCGGTTGCATAGTTTTTGCCATGGCTGACGCCAACGCTGACGCTCTCTCCTCTCAAAAAATGTAAGTACACTTCGCAATGACGCATAATGAAAGCTCTGTGATTGGTCAGCTTAGTAGTGGTGATGAGTATGGGCAATGCTGAGAGCTGCAAGCCCGATGGAGCAAGTGTCTAGTCCCGTGTCGAGTCCTGTTAAGGAGCTCCAGATGGAAACTTTTGTTTTGGGTTTATCTTATGATTTGCACATCTGCCGGTTCCTACCTCTGAATGAGCGAGTTTGAGCCACTTGTACATTAAGGTTGCGTTCAGAAAAAACAAAACACCAGCAAAGAAACTTGACACAGGGGAACAAGAAAACCCACTGCAAGCTAGCGTTTCAGAAGTGTTATTGCAGAGCAACACAAACAATGCATGACTATGCGTAAGGTAGGCACCTTGGGTCACACTGATCACTCGACAAAGTATAAACCAGCCTTTATCCATAAAACTTTTCAACATGACAATACAGGTTATATGGTTAATTCCACTCATATTATTGTCTTTTGTTTAGGCCTTCTTCATAAATATTTTTAAAACACTTAGAAAGCCTAAGATGTTGCATAGCAACACCATGGCAACCAGCTTCAGCAGATTGCCCCCCTTTTCCACATTTCTGAGTTTGTCAGTAGTGGACGTCATTATAGTTTGATTAGAGTGAGAAAACATAGAGTGCAGGGAATGGGAGTGTACAGCAAATATTTTTTTACAATCCTATTTGCCCATAGGCACTCAATTTCAAACACGTCACACAAGCGGTAATTTATTTTTTGTCATTTGATGCTAAGATGATATAATATACATATCAATGCATATAAATGTGCATGCGCTTTATTAAAAATCAAAATATATATTTTTTTAAGGATTAAAGATGCTGATAACTGTTAAATGCGTCACAACAGTTTTGTGAAAATGGTCCATTGAGACTATTGTAAACTGATTTTGAATGATCAGTCCACTCATATGTTCTTCTTTCATTTTAGGCTAGTATAAAACTAGGGATGCTTCAATCAGGATTTTTGCAGCCAATACCAAATACCGATTCCTTGTCATGGTGATCGGCCGATACAGAGTAACTACTGGTGCTTTAAGCTTTAATACTTAAGTGGAGATCACTCTTTACCTTCAGTTGAAGTCAGAATTATTATCCCCCCTTTAATTTTTTTTTTCTTTTTAAATATTTCCCAAATAATGTTTAACAGAGCAAGGAATTTTTCACAGTATGTCTGATAATATTTTTTTTTCTTGAGAAAGTCTTTTTTGTTTTATCTCGGCTAGAATAAAAGCAGTTTTAAATTTTTTATTAACTATTTTATGGTCAAAATTTCAAGGTCAAAATTCGACTGTCTACAGAACTAACCATCGTTATACAATAACTTGCCTAATTGCCCTATCCTTAACCTAATTAACCTAGTTAAGCCTTTAAATGTCTTGCAAAATATCTAGTAAAATATTATTTCCTGTCATCATGGCAAAGATAAAATAAATCAGTTATTAAAACTATTATGTTTACAAATGTGTTGAAAAAAAATCTTCTCTTAGTTAAATAGAAATTGAGGAAAAAATAAACAGGGGGGGCTAATAATTCTGACTTCAACTGTAAGAGAATAAATTAAGGATGCTGCATATAAACCCTTAAACACGTCTCTTATAAGTTAGGTGTGAACATGTAAAAAAAAATTGGTTAGAAAAATGACTAACAATGCAATTTGGAAACAACTCAATTCTCAATCAAGAAAAAGTTTAGAGCGAATATTTGATGCATAAGAAGTTAAAATGCAAACCATTTAATCCATTACTTCTTTACTAAATGGAAATAGGTCTATAAACTACTGTAGAAGTAGATTGCAAGAGGTTATACTATTAAATATTCATCTTAAAAACATCATAACTGTATCTAATATTTGCAGCCAGGTTTTAGTGAACTTCCATCATTATCAAAAACACAGACCTTTCAGTTCCAAAAAGGGCTAAATACATGCAAGATCATTCAAATATTTTATTTATTACTAACACAAACACTTGCGATCGTTTCATGATAATGCCCACTGAAAAAAGTGTTGCATTCAAAACTGTTGCTAACAATTTATTTGTATTGAATTTAAACAAACAAATTAAATTTAATAATGTTCAACTTAATTTGTTTGTTTAAATTCAGCCCAAATAAATTGTTTACAACCATTTAACGTAAAAAAATTGAGTAAATCCAAAGAGTCATCTTTGAATAATTTTTTTCAGTGTATCAGCGAGTACCGATCAAGTCATCAAATGTGATTAACGACCAATACCGATCTCTGGCTGATTGATCGGAGCATCCCTAATAAAAACCTTACAAAATAACTTTGCAACAGCATAGCAACATTATAAGTACATCCCAAATTACATACTTGTGTATTATTCAATGCCATTTTGTAGTATAAAGCATGTAAGTAGTGCATAAGAAACTTGTAGTAAGGCAATACTGAATACTATTCTGTATAAAAACCTGAGAGAGTGTCTGTTGAGTCTTCAAAGTGAAAGGTGAACTACATTTAACAGTGAGCTTGTCTCCTGAGAGAGTGTAAAGTGGAGCAGTCGTAGTGCTGTAGGGGAACCAACCACTCCACTAACCCGCACATGACCACAGACAATTCTCTGACTTTAACAGCAGGGACGCCCCACCAAATTTAGATACAACGATCTGTATTCCAGTCATAGGGAATCCACCCGTCAATCGCAGGGATTCCATTTGCATAAAAATAAGCTTACAGGCACACGTTTTATTTTGTTAGACTGTCATTGTCACCGGCTCTACTCTTTACGCAGCCGTCCCGAGAGACTGTGCCTGGATCAGATGCTAATGTCAGGAACAGTAAGACGACCAACATATTGTGCGCAGTAGTCCTACATCTGCTATCTGCATTTTTTTTTCTTTCTTCTTCTCCCTCCCACTTCATCTGCTCTGCCTCTGCTTTTCCAAAACAATGTGGGACGTGTTGTGTAACAGGGTTGAATAGTCACATCTCTCTTATTATTTTCAGCAGCTAATTCCACAGCGTCTGTCACATCGCTTCGTTTTTCAGCTGCAGTAATGTGGCCGTGGGGTCTGGCGGGGTTTTGTCAACAGTGTTGTACATGGCAAACTCGCATGAGAGATGAGGTCTTCATCTTCATCCACCCAGAGCCGGCTGGGGGAAAGATCTGATTATTCACTTGATTTTTTTTTTGTTGCTGTGAGTGCAGTATATTTTCCACATTACCTACTTTGTATGCCTTATGTATCAGATAAAATGTTTAATTTGTTATATTAGCCTTAATCTAAATCATTTAATTGTAAGTATATAATTTAAATGAGATTTTTTTTTAAAATATAACATGCAATAATATTTGATAAAGTGCAAAGAATTTTACTTATTTATTTCAGCTCATTGCCAAGAAAGAATATATAACTAATATATAATAAACATATATTATTAGTATTATTTTATTATTATTAATATTATTATTAACAAAATCTAAAAACCTATATTATTTTAGCATTAATATAATTGTAGAGCAATGTAGAGTGTGTCAAAGCAGCTTCACATAGAAGGTCATAGTGAATTGAAACAGTGTCAGTCCAGTTTACAGTGCTTAAGTTCAGTTCAGTTTAGCTCAGTTCAGTGTGGTTTAATAATCACTATTGAGAGTCCAAACACTAAAGAGCAATATTCTGAACCATGCAAGCCAGTGGCGACAGCAGCAAGGAAAAAACTTCACCAATTGGTGAAAGTGAGGAATTAAAAAACCTCGAGAAACCAGGTTCAGTTGGGCACAACCATTTCTCTATGGCCAAACGGCTGGAGAATGCTGGTTTATAATAAAAAAATAATAAAAGTTTTTCATCTTTAATAATACATTTTTTCTAATATTTTAAAAATTATTATTATTATTATTGTTATAATAGTAACAATAATAATAATAATAATAATAATACATTTTAAAAACTGTTTTATTTTAGTATTATTATAAAAAATCTTTAATAATATTAATAATAATAAAGATGAAAAAACTATTTTATTATATTAATACTAAAATAACACTTCTGTATATTTGAACAAGTAAACAAAATTATTGTGAATTAATTTGTAAGCAGTAGAAGCTGTATTTGTTATTGATTAATATTGAATGTGATAAGACAAAAATAAATATTAATTGATAAATATTACTCAATAAATGAATGTGTGTGTGGGTGATTATGCAAAGTCATACTTTTTCATTCAGTATACTGTAAAACAGGCATGGGCCCGTATAAGAGTGTAACGGTATGATAACCTTAGATAAAAATATCACAGTTTCAAGGTTACACAGTATTGTGATTACTGCTCTAAAATATGTTCTTTTTAAATTTATTTTATTTTAAGAAACATTTAAAATATTTTTGAACAGTAGTTTTTGATGTGGTGGCTCCTTTTCTGCTGGAGATACTGTTATCCTAAAAAACCAAATAAAAAAATGTACAAAAAACACGTAAAACCAAAACTGTACATATACCGTAGGAATAGCATAACAGGAATTTGGTGGTTTTAAAACCTTGATTTTTCCAAACAACGATAAACCTTGAAACCGGTTATCGTCCCATGCCTAGTACATAATAATGCTGTATTATGCAATGCATACAACTAACTAAATCTCACTGCGATTTTTCAACATTTTAACTATAAAGTAAATACTATAACTATAAGGAAAATATTGTTTTGACCTTTGAAGGTTTCATGTTTAATTTAATGTCAGTTGTTATTAGTTGTTACTATTAATTGGTAGGTTTACCAGATGTTTCTGAGAGTAGATTGTTACAAATTCCTTTCAGTGTGCAATATGCTGACCAGATCTTATTTCTATGAAAAACTGAACAAAAGCACGCACATCATTTTAAGTATGTGCTCGGCCAAACAGCAAAAAGTCCAAAATCATATATTTAAAAATGGCAATTTATTAAATTAAAAGGCTCATACAAGAGCTTTGGTGTTGCCGTTTTTTTGAATATGTACAGTTGAAATCAGAATTATTAGCCCCCCTTTTAATTTTTTTTTAAACTTTTTAAATATTTCCAAAATGATGTTTAACAGAGCAAGGAAGTTTTCACGGTATGTCTGATAATATTTATTCTTCTGGAGAAAGTCTTATTTGTTTTGTTTCAGCTAGAATAAAAGCAGTTTTAAATTTTTTAAAAACCATTTTAAGGTCAAAATTATTAGCCCCTTTAAGCTATTTTTATTTTTTTCGATAGTCTACAGGACAAACCATCGTTATACAATAACTTGCCTAATTACTCTATCCTGCCTAGTTAACCTAATTAACCTAATTATGCCTTTCAATGTTACTTTAAGCTGAATAAAAGTGTCTTGAAAAATATCTAATAAATTATTATTTGCTGTCATAATGGCAAAGATAAAATAAATCAGTTATTAGAAATGAGTTATTAAAACTATTATGTTTAGAAATGTGTTGAAAAAAATCTCTTAGTTAAACAGAAATTGGGGAAAAAATAAACAGGGGGGCTAATAATTCTGACTTCAACTGTATATATCAGATCTTATTTCAAAACAATAAATGATACTAATATGATTTGCTTTTGGCAGGATGTGACTTTAATATTCGTTCCATGAGGCAAAATTAAAGGTCCAAATTAAAGGTCCATATTAATACCTCAAGGGTAAATATTGGTACCTAAAAAGTACAAAAGTGTTCCTCTAAAAAATTGAAGGTACTAATATATACTTTTGAGGGACCAATATGGACCCTTCAAGTGCAAATTTGTACCTTTTGCAAAGGTACCACCCCAGTGACAGCTCGCATACCTTTATTTCTGAGAGTGTAGTATGTTATGTATCACAATATATTTGAATTACACATGAAGAAATATTGTCTGCAGAAGACCATGCTTGTTTTCTTATAATGCAAACGCACCAACACTGAGATAACAATTGTTCATCTTAAAGCACTTCTATCAACCATATTCCTCATAAACTGTAGCATAGTCGACTTTATTAAGTGCCAGATGTTTGATAACATCAAACAAATAATAGACTCTTTCATCAGTTCATAAAAATCCTTGAGGAAACGTGTTGACAAATTCTCTGTGGACCAATATTGGGTATGTTGCCTGTTGTAAAGGTTTATCTGTCAGCACATTCTTAAGTTTGCAACTTCTTAATGTTGTCGCATTGTTTAAAAGACAGTTGGAGTGGTTTAAATGTGCCACCTTAGCCTTATAATCAGACTTCAAACGCTGGCATTTCTGTTTCCTTGTCTTGCTCGATGCATTGTAATGAATAGTTTCCTGACAGATCATTCTTCTTTTAGTCCTCTCGCTCAATGCACTTGTTAAAACAGTTTAAGGCAGTGAAGTGAAACAGTGAATTGTAGTTCTGCTGTTTTAACCAGCCCAGGCTCATTGGAAATGTGTGCCTCAGCATACATTTCTACGAAACATTAAAAACATTGCTTCGGGTACTTTTTGTTGCACGTTTTGTATGTTTTGGTATGTTTTGTTGAACATTTCAAATGCACATCTTTCTTCACATCCACGAGAAGACTGGACTTGGCCTATAAATCATCTGCAGAACTTTTGACCTAAAAATTTCCAAAACGTAAGGTTTTCAAAAGCAAACATAAAAGAAAAGTACACTGCGAGCACAAAGTTTTACCTTGATCTTACATTACTTACAAAGTGACCTCTAGCTGTGCTCCTTCGTATCTGCTCTCACTCCTGCAGATATATGTGCCCTCCAGAAACTTGCGTTCTGTGAATGAACGTCGCCTCGTTGTTCCATCCCAAAGAGGGAAGAAATCACTTTCCCGAACTCTCACATTCAATCTGCCCAGTTGGTGGAATGAACTCCCTAACTACATCAGAACAGCCGAGTCACTTGCTGTCTTCAAGAAACGACTAAAAACGCAACTGTTTAGTCTCCACTTTTCCTCCTAATCTGCAATTGCCTCTCTGGCTATACCACTAACTGAGCCCTCTTTCTCTCTCTCTCTCTCTCTCTCTCTCTCTCTCTCTCTCTCTCTCTCTCTCTCTCTCTCTCTCTCTCTCTCTCTCTCTCTCTCTCTCTCTCTCTCTCTATTAAAAAAAAAAAAAAAAAAAAAAAAAAAAAAAATTCTACTAATGTTTTTGCTTCTTAGACTTTTACACGCCTGAAACTTGTCTATAGCGCTTGTTCACTGCTGCTCTTATAGTTGTGTAAATTGCTTCCTTGTCCTCATTTGTAAGTCGCTTTGGATAAAAGCGTCTGCTAAATGACTAAATGTAAATGTAAATGTAAATGTAAATCACTGTTTGGCAATATCTTGTGACTAATTAAATCTTAGGTTAATGTAAGCTCCATTCAGCTGTTTCCATTTCTGTCAGCTTTGCATTTAATTAATTAATTCATTCATTTTCTTTTTGGTTTAGTCCCTTTTTATTAATCCGGGATTGCCACAGCGGAATAAACCGCCAACTTATCCAGCATGTTTTTACGCAGCGGATGCCCTTCCAGCTGCAACCCATCTCTGGGAAACATCCATACACACTCACTCACACTAATACACTACAGACAATTTAGCCTTCCCAATTCACCTGTACCGCATGTCTTTAGACTGTGGGGGAATCCAGAGCACCCGGAGGAAACCCACGCGAATCCAGGGAGAACATGCAAACTCCACACAGAAACGCCAACTGACCCAGCAGAGGCTCGAACCAGCGACCTTCTTGCTGTGAGGTGACAGCACTACCTACTGCGCCACTGCGTCGCCTTTCATTTAATTCAACAGTAATAAACTATTAAGGCCCAGAACAATGTTCTGTGTCTATTTTTTACGTTTTGTGCCAAGTAGCCATGTAATAAGCTGGCAAAAGTACATTCCTGCCAGTTGTTTTAGCAGAATGAAGACCTTTAGTCTTATAAAACAGCCTGACATGAGGCCAGTCTGGCTTTATTCTGTGATAACAATCGCCTGGATGTACTTTATCCCTTATGTAATGTGTACTTGTAAATTAACAAAAGAAGTCTGCGTCATCATATTTTATTTTATTTAATTTTTGCGTATTTACAGTTTCACAAAAAATGTATGCTGAAACACGTACTGTATTTCCAATGAACCAGTTTTGGTCTTACAGCATATGTTTGTACTTTTTTTAAAGACACACTTGGTTAGAAACTCCCTGCCTAAAGGTGATCTGTCTTTGAGTCAGGACATCATGTATTTGCATGTACGCTGCAATTCTCTTTAGCTCTCAAAGCTATCAAATATAAGTGGTAGTTATCTCTAAAGCAGAATGACAAGTACTTTGATACTAATCATTGGAACGGCCGTAGCGGATTCAAACAAGTGCTCACTTGACATCATGGTAAGAGGCGCCATTTGTTTATAAAAAATAACTAATGGGGACCATGCTAATTACAACGAACTAAAATACTGTTAAATAAATCTGGTTATTCAAAATATTTATAGTTTGAAGTTTTTATTAATTTACTAGAAATTTCTAAATTAGATTTTCTTTTTAGTATTTAAATTCATTCATTTTCCTTCAGCTTAGTTCCTTATTTATCAGGGGTCGCCACAGAGGAATGAACTGGCAACTATTCTAACATATGTTTTACGCAGCGGATGCTCTTCCAGCCACAACCCAGTACTGAAAAACACCCATACACTCTCACATTCACACGCACACTCATACACTACAGCCAGTTTAGTTTTACCAATTTAACCTATAGAGCATGTGTTTGGAGTCTGTTGACTTGTGGGGGAAACCGGAGCACCCAGAGGAAACCCTTGCCAACACAGGGAGAACATGCAAACTCCACACAGAAATGCCAACTGGCCCAGCCAGGACTCGATCCAGCGACCTTCTTGCTGTGAAGCGACTAGCCACTGAGCCACCATACCACCTTTTAGTATATATTCATTCATTTTCTTTTCAGCTTAGTCCCTTTATTAATCCGGGGTCGCCACAGTGGAATGAACTGCCAACTTATCCAGCACGTTTTTAGAATTAAGAGGTTAATTCATAAAAAATCACCTCAATCATTCATAAATCTATTCTTGATTTTTACAACAGAAATTCTCCACAGTTTATTCTTTGTTACAATTACAAACAGCTACATTATACACTACACGACAGGTAGAATAAAAAAAGCAGAAGGCCAAGATAAAACACAGAGTGATGTTTAGTATGGATGAGGAGGTGCAGACAGAGATGACAGCAATGGTTCACTAGACAATCAACAGTCATTTATGTCTTCATCAGTCGACTGTCTCGGCTCTGTGATGTCCTCAGGTTTACATCATCCAACAGACCCGAGAGTGTCAGTCTCAGCTGCACGCCAAAAATGTGAATGTTTAAAAAAAAAACATGGATCTACACTCCTCGTCTGGTTGATTAGTTAAAAGGGACATATCATGAAAATTTGATGAATTTAATTCTCCACAACAGCTACATAAATATGTTCATTAACCTTTCGTGAATGTTCTGGTGTATCTCAAAGCTGTAACGTCTTCCTAATCCACATTTCTGTCACCGTGTCCTAACTAAATACGATACAATCCTGCGACGCTTGATAAAAGGTTATTTCTCAAATGTTAGAAGGAGTTTTTGTCCTAACCATCCATGACAGTGACATGCAACATTTCTATTTTAGAAGTGGTTTCTATTTCTGCCATGTCACAGCTGAACAGGGGAAACTGCTATGATAATGATCACCTCAGGTGCTGATTATGTGCTTTATTTATTGTTAAATGCTACTAATATTAATTTGGATATCATTTTACATGACATTTATTGCCATACTGAAAGTGGAAGCAGATAGTTTAACTCAGATATTGAAAATAATATAACCAACAAACATATTTGAAAATGAATTATGAACTAAATATGTGCAAACTGACAAATATCAGTCACTCAGATTGTACTTTAAATAAAGTTTTAATAAGAGGTTTAATATGTATTAGATTATGAACCTTAGCAGTTTGTGCAGTGCACTATTCTTAATGTTACTATTATTAATGATTACGGCATATATGATTGTTACGTCCTTTAGATGTTATTAATAAACTAAGGGTATTTTGACAATAGTTTTTGCGTGTGTGTAGCACATGGATGGACAACTAAAAAAGTGAATATCTGTAACCACAAGGGAGTTGAGTGACACTGGAGTGAGGATTCTTATGCAGGTTTTATTAGGAATCGTGGTCAGACAGGCAATGATCAAAAACAGGCACAAATTGGTAGAAACTAGGAAATCCGGAGGAGTCGTCAGGTAACAGGCCGCAGACAGGATTAAACGATAAAACAAAGCAAGGGTCGGAACACGTGGAAACTATACCAGGGAACGCTTTGTAATGTTATTGGGTATTAACCAAACAAGTGAGCCATATATATGTGCGTGTAATCCGCACATGAGCTTCAGCTGTGTGAATGTAATCAAAGGAGACTTGGAACAGGTGTGTGTGCGTGGTGCATGACAGGAATTGTAGTTCATATGGAGACAGGATTGTAGTCCGTGTGAATGTGAAATTTCTCCAGTGATCTATGAGGGCTAGATCCTGGGGATCATGACAATATGACTGCAATTGATTATTTATTGCTCATACTGTAAGTAAACACAAGTGAAAATGTTGTACAATGAAAGAGAAAAATAATATTTACAGTATGTAAAAAGAAGTAATTTACTTAAGGCGGAGAGGAGGTAGGTAGAGGTGCTTAAATCAAAGAAAGAATTCTAACAAAACCCACTAGCTGTATTAAACAAACTAAAGTTTATATCAAATATCAAAAGAGAAGCATAAAAGAAGCATCTTCAATGTACCAAAGGTCTGAAAAACAAAACATACACACAATAGCACACTCTCCTGAACCTAAGGAAATAATACAAAAGTTATCCTGCGTGTTGTAAATGTATATCGCTCGGCTTACTCACTTTTACACTCTCTCCAAGAGGATATCAGTTAACTAGGTGAGTTCAAGAGCAACACATTGTATCTCACATAGTTTTTAGACAGGAGTATTGATCACAAAACAAACAAAAACCAAAATGCTCTCGGACTGGTCCCTCACAGTCCTCACAGAGAGCCATTCACCACAAAGCCTAACAAAAGAGAAAAAGAGTGAGAGAGACCGCCATTGAAGCTTGGGCCGGCTTTTTAAATGCTGCGCCGACAAGCGATTGGTCGCACAATCCCTGTATCAGCGTCATCAAAGTTGAAAATGATGATGATTATTTAAAGTGCTTCAATTAAATCAATATTTATGTTAGATATGTTAACTTGGCGGTTACTTACAGCTGCGCACATTCTCCATCAAGTTTATTTTTTTAATAGATAATCAATTTTGTGTACGAAGTGCCATACGCACGTTTATAAATGACACCCCTGGTGTTTCAGTTTTTCCTTATCACATGATGTCATGGTGTGCACTGCCAATTTGCTTGTCGTGTCACATGTTGTTAGAACACAGTGTGACATTAACTTGTTTTGTTGTTTTTGGAGTGTCAGAAAAGTGTGTAAAGCTTCTGCCTACTTCTAAAAGCAGTAGCTCATTTGCATTTAAAGGAACGCACTCAAAATAGGTGCCATTCATCAAGCTATAATGAATGTTCAGTGGGGTATTTTGAGCTGAAACTTCATTGACACATTCTGACAAAATTTATTTATCTTTTAAAAAGGAGACTGCACTTTTACGCACTTACTATGAGGATACACAATAGGTACACTCCCATCTCTGTGTGTGCTCACAATGCCAAAGCATGATCTCTCCCTCTGAGTTCTCCATTTTAATGTTTTTCAGCTTTGACAAGCAGCGCAATAATATGTAGGTAGGAGGGAGATAGAGGGAGGAGGTGGGCCTGTACCCTAAACAACCCTCTGTCCAACACAAACAGGGTTTTCTCCACACGCACACATAAAAACATACCCATCTAAAAACACATTCTCTGGCTCACCACAGGAATGAGGCTGGAGTTGCTCTGTCAGTTTTGCCACAGCGTCAAGTGTGTGGATTCTGTTCAAATTCAGCTTCTCACCCCTCTCTGTATACATAGATGCAACAGTGAGTTGAACAAAGGAGAGATGTTAGGGCCGTGTGATTGATCTAAATAACACTGAAATCACATTGGGGTATAGGCTGATTGTCAAATAACAAAGGTTGTAGTTTAATGAAGAGATTTAGAGTTTGAAGAATCCCAAAGGCCTTGTTTCAACTTAAATATCTGTGGAGAAAATAAAATGGTACTATTCAGTTATGTCATTTGTTCATTTTAGTGTATTAATTGTGTCTTTCTACATTCTAAATTAAAGCTGACATATTCTGCCCTTCTGTGTTTTTTTTACAGGATTTTCATGATCTTTTTTTAATGTCTTTTATTTGTTAATGAGCTTTTTTATTGACTACTACTTTTGCATTATCTATATATGCATTTTGTGTTTGTTTGTTACTACAACTAATATTCCATATATATATACACTGTTAACAGTTTCCCGTAGAATCTATAGTAACTTACTGTAATTCAATTACAGCAAAAATACTGTACATCTATATATATATATATACACACACACACACACACATATATATATATATATATATATATATATATATATATATATATATATATATACATATATATATATATATACATATATATATATATACATATATATATATGTATATATATATATATATATATATATATATATATATATATATATATATATATATATATATATATATATATACATATATATATATATATATATATATATATATATATATATATATGTATATATATATATATATATATGTATATATATATATATATATATGTATATATATATATGTGTGTGTGTGTGTGTGTGCGTGTGTGTGTCTGTATGTATTAACAATATTTATAGAAGTATTAATAGTTGTATATTTTCTACAATATTACAACAATAATTAATACAATCAAGTGTTTTCAATCCACAGACATTAAATCCTTTTTTAAAAGTCACGTTTTAAATAAGTCACAATATTTTTACTACAGTAAAGAGGTTTCTTCCCCCGCCTCCCCCAGGCACAAATAACAATTGGATGAGTGTGGAGATAAAACTCAAAACCTGCAGACAGCAAACAACATAATAAAAAGCCAGTCTACAAGAGCCTGCCGTTCACAACAATGCTGGCGTTTGATTGACAGCTGTCTTTTTGTTCAAAGCTACAAAACTAGAAACACACAGGGAAATATATGTACAAAACAACCCCAGTAACTCCCCTCTCCCCTGCCTGCACTTTCCAGGTTAGCTCATGGAACTAGTTGATTTGTTTTGATCAGCCCATTCCCCCAGTCTGCGAGTGAGGTAATCTGATGCGAGTGGTCACATGGGTTAACACGGCCTCTTGGCTCTCACAGCCGGAAGAGGAACGCACAGGAAATTCCTCACATTCCTGACAGGAAGAGATAATAACCCTCTGACCCGCAGCGTGGAAAAAATGCCAATCAGACCCCCGGCTACATTACAGAGGCCAGAAGTGGCTGCGGTCTGTCTGTTTGTAAGGGAGAACAGCGTGAAATGGGGGAAAGGTTAAATCACAGAATACGAAAACAGAAGTGTTAAGCATCAAACGGCTGTTTAGCTGTTGCTTTAATAATTCAGATGCTCAGTTTGAAGTGAGCAAACAAAGGAAATGAGGCTAATAAACAACAAGTTTTCAGATCTGTTTGCGGTCATGCTCCGAAAGCTGATCCAGAAAGAGGAAAAATGAGAAAGAGATTAACTGTATACATCCTTTATACTGTATCATCGTATTCAAGCAACCAGTGTTGTTTTTTTACTCGATTGCCAAAGTATAGTACCTTAAGGGGATGCTTCATCCAAAAATGTAAATTTGAAAAGAAAAACAGAAGATATTCCATAGTAGGAAAACAAATAAATAGTATGGAAGTCAGTGGAAACAGGTTTTCAGATATGCTCCCACTTTATATTAACTGGCCTCAACTATGTACTTGCACTGAAATTAAGCATTTGTTACAATGTACTTATTGTGTAAATACATATTTTTACATTGTACTTGTAATTTATTAAATACAATCAGATCTGTAATAAATTTACTGTATGTAACCACACTGTTGATAATCCCTTACACCTTACACAACACAACCTTAAACCCACACCACAAAACCTGTCCCTAACCTTCAGGTGGTTCGAAAGAATTTGGCCAGAGTTTGGCTGCTATATGAGCTCATTTGTCATCTTGTTTGACAGTGTGCCACCATAAAATGTGAAAATAACCAATAAAAGAAGGCTTTAAGACAAATAAAATTTTTAATTATTTAAATGGACCAATTCAGACTGAGGAAATGAGCTGGCCAGTTTGTTATTTGACTATAAGCTATATTTTTATAATTAAAACACATTTTAACAGATTTTTCATTAGTTTTTATTTTTTATGATGGATGATAATACATTTGTAGTTTAAAAAATAAGTATTTTTCATATTTCTTTATTTAAATATTAACTAATCTCATAAAATTATTTCTAAAACTGTAATAACTTAGTTTAAATGCTTATTAGTACATAAACACTTTGTGGTAAAATAATATGGTAAGCCCTTTGACAAAATTGTAAGAATTTTGCATAAAAAATTTTGGTTATGATCACCATCTGACAAGCTAATCCAGCAAAGATTAGTGCTTAAAATGTCACTAAATGCAGTATTTGAACCTCACAATTCAATAGAAAATGAGATGAATAACTGTAAAAAGTTCCACTTTTTGAGAAAAAGGAACCATGCCTTCCTATAGGCTGGCTACAGGTGTGTTCTGCAATATATTATGAACACAGTAAATACATTGTATTTATTTTTGATTCAAGTACATAAGTAATTAAGGCCACTTAATATAAAGTGGGACCTCCGATTTCTTTAAAATAGCTTTTTTTGTGTTGAACTGAAGAAAGAAACTCATAAATGTTTGGAACCACTTGAGGGTCAGTAAATGATGACAGAATTTTCATTTTTGGGTGAACTGTCCTTTTAAAAGTGACATATTATGCTCTTTTTATGTTCAAAGAATGTGTCTGAAGTTTCAGCTCAAAATAAGTTTCTGTGCAAGTGTTTTTAATAGGAAATGAGCTGCTTTTCAGAATAGATGGTTGCAAAAACATTATATGGGCTGATTTAAAAAAAATTGTAAAGTTCAACTTAATATGTTTGTTTAAAATTGTGCCCATATCAATTGTTTGCAACCGTTTACCTTTAAAAAATATAGTTAATCCAACGAATAATTTTTTTCAGTATAATATATAATACTATACTCTTACTACTTCACTATGAGATTGAAATCAAAGTAAGTTTGTACTTTTTACATGCTTTCTGGGTTGTTAAATGCTCTGGGGACCAAATCATTAGTCATATTTGCACAATATCTTCCTTTAAAGTACAGTATTAAATCACCTTTCTCGGTAGTGTTTCTGTGTGGAAGGTCGTTTGCGTCTCGTTTCGCTTCAGAGCTCAGCTTGTCAACTGACAGGTAATTATAGTTGGGGTGACTATCAGTGTCTCTTATTCTGAGTCTTCTGAGACGCCCACCCAACCCTTTAAATTAGTTTCACACAAGTGCACTACAGTCTGTTTGTAGATGCGTGCTCCAGTGTTCTTTTATTTTTTAAGAAAGAAAATCTGATGAAAGTCATTCATTGAATTTCATTTTTGTTTTGACAGTTCAGTTCAACATTGTCTTGAATTTAGCTGAGATTTGCCAAAGTCTGCAATCAATCTTCAGTGATATATGGGACATTATTTATGTATTTATTTATTTATTTATTTATTTATTTATTTATTTATTTATTTATTTATTTATTTACTTATTTATTTATTTATTTATTTTTATTTTTGTTTGTTTGTTTATTTATTATTCATGCTTAAGAGTAATCATCATGGATTTCTCATTAAATCCTTCCAATAATTTTTAAAAAAATTTTTGCTTTAACTTTTAAATGCTTTTACTTTGTAATCACATTCATGAAAAGTAGAAATGTAAATTAATGAGATCATTGTGTACATTTTATTTTAGGTTATTTTAAAAATATTTTTTATAATTTTATTTTATTTTATATATATTTTTTATTTATTTATTTATTTTTTATTTCACCAAAACATTTAGGTATATATTGTTTGTCTTTATGAACAATGTCTCCAATGTCCAGAATAAAGCATGCATGGACTATCATGTAATTTGGAAAAATAATAACATCTTGAGTTGACCTGCTGTCCTCATGTACAAGCAGTTAATAATATCTTCAGCCAAACCTTGTTGTTTGTGATCATCATAAAGACTAATATACTTGTGCTGGACGGAGCTCTTGTCGAGCCACAGGAAGCAGATTTCCTCATGCTCTGTTGCTCTCCGTGACCTTATGTGTTTTCCAATAGCAGTAATCAGACAGATGCTGTTCGCTATTACCCTAATGCTTCTTCCATTATGAGATTGAGACCCGCTTGGCTCACAGCTTTATTTATTTTTAACCTTTATGTAAGGAGGTTGGACACGCTGAATTTTAAAAAAAGCTTTTCACTAAGAGTTGCTGGACCTGGCCAAGAACAAAAATGGAACAAAAGCTTTAGGATTTTAAGACAAATTGCAACTGGACAAAAGAAACATTATGTAGGATATATTGCACCAAAATATATTGCGTTAAACAATATTGTTTTAATTTTATTTTGTTTTAATTTTTGCCACTCATTATATAATGCCAGATCGACAATATAATAGCATCAAAATGCAAGTACATTCTTCCAAAAAACACATAATATTTTATTCTTAAGAATATTTCATTTAATTATAACCATTTTAACAATTTAATAATGAGGCATTGGAATCAGAATGTGAAAACGTATATCCTAAACAAAAAAAAAAATAAAAATAAACAATAACAAAAAAGTGCAAGATAAAAAATAACATATAAATTATAAATATATTAAACATAAATATATATATATTTTTTGTGGATTTTGCTTTTTGTTTATTTTTAAAAAGAAAGTTATATAAAAGAAAGAGCCCGTCATTTAATTTTGTTATGAAGCGGACAGGAGACAGAGGTAAGGAAACGTTAGGGTGTTTATTAAATGACAACAAGGAGCACATGAAGGATAGCCAGGAGGATCAGGAATGATGTTGGGGTCTTTTCCTCCGTGGCTGGGTAACAGGAATACACGAGGATGGACAGCACACACCAGATACAGCTGACAGAGGATGACACAGACTTGGAAGGACTGGAAGACAGGACGATTCGGGTGGACCAGGAAGACTAGGAGGAATACAAAGAGAACAGGTAAGTAAAGCGTTTGTTTTAGCTGAGGATGACTACGCTGAGTGGTCGCTCAGTTGTCCGCTTTCGTCGAGACGAGCCCGGACAATGAGCGACTGGAGTGCTGTGCTTTTATCTGGTGCTCGTGAATGTGATGCAGCTGTGTGCTCATTAGAAGTCAGGTGATGGTGATCTTCGTGAGTGGGGATCGTGAGAGCCTGACCAATCCGTGACAGTACCCCCCTCCCCAGGGCCCGCTCCTGAGGGCCGACACCTCCGACGCCGTGGTGGTCTCCCTCTGCCTCTAGGCGCTGGGAACTCAGGGTGGCTCTCATGAAACTCCACCATGAGACTAGGATCGAGAATATCAGCTCTGGGAACCCATGTCCTTTCTTCGGGGCCGTACCCTTCCCAGTCCACCAGGTACTCCAACTGGCCACCACGACGTCGGGAACGCAAGATCTCCTTCACTGCGTAGACGGCTCCTTCTTCTAGGAGCAGTGGAGGAGGGGGTTCCTCTTCGTGGTCAGGCTCTGTGGAGGGAAGAACAGGATCGTGATAGGGTTTCAGGAGTGATACGTGGAATGTAGGGTGAATACGGTAGTGAGAGGGTAATTGTAGTTTGTAGGTGACGGGGTTAACCTGTTCCACGATGGTGAAGGGACCAACAAATCGGGGACTTAACTTGCGAGAGGGCAGTCGCATGCGTATGTCCCGGGTGGATAGCCACACCTTTTGTCCGGGTGTGTATCTGGGTTCTTCAGACCTTCTTCTATCGGCGGTTACCTTGCTTCGACGGACTGCCCTCTGCAGATGTTGATGAGCCTCGTCCCAGACTCTCTCGCTCTCCCGGAACCAGTGATCCACTGCGGGGACATCAGATGGTTCGCCATCCCAGGGAAAGAGCGGTGGTTGGAAGCCCAGGACGCACTGGAATGGCGTGAGTCCGGTGGAGGGTTGCCGCAGTGAATTTTGGGCATATTCTGCCCAGCCCAAATACTGGCTCCAGGAGCTCTGGTGACCACTGCAGAAGGTCCTCAGGAACCGTCCCACCTCCTGAATCTTCCTCTCTGTCTGCCCGTTGGTTTGGGGATGATATCCAGAAGAGAGGCTGACGGCCACACCTAGGAGCTTGAAGAAGGCTTTCCATAGACGTGAGATGAACTGTGGACCTCTGTCCGACACAATATCTTCTGGAATACCAAATGACCTGAAGACTTGATTAAAGATATTGTCGGCTGTTTCAAAGGCTGTGGGAAGACCTTTCAGAGGGATTAGTTTGACAAACTTTGAGAATCTATCTACGATGACTAGAATACAGGTATTACCTTCTGACGAGGGGAGGTCAGTGATAAAGTCCACTCCTAGGTGTGACCAGGGACGGTTCGGAATCGGCAAGGGATGGAGCTTTCCAGCGGGTAGATGACGTGGGCTCTTGGATTGGGCACAGTCCTTACAGCCCTGAACATATTGCCTCACATCCCTTGCCATGTTTGGCCACCAGAATCGTTGGGATACTAGCGAGAGAGTATTGTTGATCCCTGGATGTCCAGTGCCTAGCGAGGTATGTAAGGAGTGGATCAGATCTACCCGGTGTTCAGGTGGTATGAACTGCCGATGAGGAGGGCATCCCGGCGGAGCAGGGGCTTCCGGAGTGGCAACGACTGGAGGAGCGTTCCAGGTGATCGGACAAATGGAGATGTGTTCGGGAAGAATCTTCGTTGGGAGTTCTTCATGATCGTGATGCTCGTGTAAACGAGAGAGAGCGTCTGCTCTTAGATTCTTGGGTCCTGGACGATAGGAAATGGAGAAATCAAAACGTGAGAAGAAAAGTGACCATCTGGCTTGACGTGGACATAGTCTCTTGGCCTCTTTGATATATTGGAGGTTTTTGTGATCTGTGATCACCTGGAACGGATGTTTGGCTCCCTCCAACCAGTGACGCCACTCCTCCAAGGCTAGCTTGATTGCTAGAAGCTCCCTGTCTCCTATGCTGTAATTCTGCTCCGCCGGGCTCAACTTCCGAGAGAAATAGGCACAGGGATGCAGTCGGGGCGGTGTATCATGATGTTGGGATAATACTGCCCCGACGCCGGTGGTGGATGCGTCCACTTCCACCACGAAAGGAAGATTTGGGTCAGGATGAGTCAGGAGTGGGGCCCTTGTGAACTCCTTCTTAAGAAGGCGGAAGGCTGCGGCTGCTTCTTTGGTCCACTCCAGTCCTTTGGGTTTACCCTTGAGGAGATTAGTGAGAGGTGATGTAATCCTGCTGTAGTCCTTGATAAACCGTCTATAAAAGTTAGCAAACCCAAGAAACCTCTGGAGCTCCTTAATGGAAGTGGGTTCTGACCAGGATAGAACAGCCTCAATTTTCTTCCCATCCATACGTATACCGGTTTGGTCAATGATGTATCCCAAGAAATGAATCGACTTCTGGTGGAATGAGCATTTCTCCGCTTTGAGGTAGAGGTGATGTTCTCTCAATGTGTGTAGGACCTCCGCAACGTGTTGGCGATGTTCGGCCTCACTCCGGGAGTAAATGAGGATGTCATCTATGTACACTATTACAAAGTGGTGAAGAAACTCCCGGAGGACTTCATGAATGAAGTTTTGGAATACGGAGGGGGCGTTGACCAGACCGTAAGGCATGACCTCATATTCATAGTGGCCAGTAGGGGTCACGAATGCTGTCTTCCATTGGTCCCCCTCACGTATTCTTATCAGATTATACGCGCTGCGGAGGTCCAATTTAGTGAAGACTTTAGCTTCTCGGAGCTGTTCCAAAGCGGCTGGTACCAGAGGAAGGGGATATCGGTATTTTACTGTACCGTTATTTAGGACCCTGTAGTCGATGCATGGACGCAGCCCTCCGTCCTTCTTGGCCACAAAGAAGAAGCTTGAGGCGGCTGGTGATTTTGAGTGACGTATGTACCCCTGACTCAGAGCCTCCCTTATGTAATCTTCCATTGCCTGATTCTCTGGAAGCGAGAGCGGGTAGATCCTACCTCTTGGCAACTGGGCATCTGGAACTAGGTCGATCGCGCAGTCCCATGGCCGATGCGGCGGTAGCTGGGAAGCTCTCTTGGGGCAGAAGACATCATGAAAGGAGCTGTACTCCTTAGGAATGTGGATAGACTGTTTCTCAGGAGGACTCTCGACCGATGTTGTAAACAAAGAAATGGGGTTCCGACCTTGAAGAGGGAGATTTGGAAAACAGGTAGGTGTACATCCAGATCCCCATTTCTTTATCTCTCCTGTGCCCCAAGAGATGATGGGATCGTGCTTCACCAGCCACGGGCGCCCTAGAATGATGTCCATATTTGCACCCTCCAGAACCAGAAATTGAATCCTCTCTTGATGTAACAACCCCACTTGAAGAAGGATGTCTTCGCATTGTCGATGGATACGGGTCGAAGATCGAGTGCACTGGGTTATCGGTTGTATCTGGTATATATGCGAGGACGCCTCAGTACGTAGGTGGAGTTGACGACAGAGGGATTGGGAGATGAAGTTCCCTGCTGACCCGGAGTCGATGAGGGCTGTGACAAGGAGAGAAATAGAGGCAGTAGTTATTTGTACGGTGGTAGTAAGTGGTTTACATTGTTCAATATTCGTACTGAATACACTCACTGAAGTCCGAATGGGACGAAGGGGACACTCCATACGGGTGTGTCCACTGACACCGCAGTATAGACACAGACCCCGGGTCAGCCTCCTCTGTCGTTCCGCTGATGTCAGTCTTCCAGACTCTATTATCATGGGTTCTGGTTCTGGAGAGGCTGTTGACTCAGGCGATTGGAGGAGTGCAGACGAGGGGGTGATGGTGTCCTGTTGATAGGAACGGAGACGATCGGAACATCGGAGAGAATGTTGGATGAATCTCTCCAGACCCATAGTATCATCTAATGTGGCCAGCTGGATTCGGAGAGTGGGTTCCAAGCCGAGCCGGTACGTGGTCAACAACGATCTCTCATTCCATCCACTTGCAGCTGCTAGAGTGCGAAACCGGAGAGCATATTCCTGTGTAGATAGAGTACCTTGCTTTAGATGATACAGCTGCTCTCCAGCGGCTACTTCCCCATCAGAACGTCCAAACACCTCTTTGAAATACTCCGTGAAGGTAGTGATGGAATTCATGACCGGCCCGGCTTGGTTCCAGATCGTCTCAGCCCATTTAAGTGCAGGCCCAGAGAGTAGTGATACGATGTAGGCGATCTTTGACTTATCTGTGGGATATAGAGAAGGTTGCATTTCGAATATGAGGGAACATTGTAACAGAAAACCATTGCACTCCCCCGCTCCGCCTGAGTAGGGCGCTGGTCGGGCCATGGGACTGGAAGGAAGGGCCGAAGAAGAAACTGTGGAGGCGGAAGTGCTCGGTGCTGGTGGTGCGTTGGAAAGTGGAGCTGGTGGCTGTAGAATCCGCTTCAACTGGTCCACCAGCTCTTGAAAGTGATCGGGGGTGCTCATGTTGTCGTCGTTATTGGTCCGGGCTTCTGTTATGAAGCGGACAGGAGACAGAGGTAAGGAAACGTTAGGGTGTTTATTAAATGACAACAAGGAGCACATGAAGGATAGCCAGGAGGATCAGGAATGATGTTGGGGTCTTTTCCTCCGTGGCTGGGTAACAGGAATACACGAGGATGGACAGCACACACCAGATACAGCTGACAGAGGATGACACAGACTTGGAAGGACTGGAAGACAGGACGATTCGGGTGGACCAGGAAGACTAGGAGGAATACAAAGAGAACAGGTAAGTAAAGCGTTTGTTTTAGCTGAGGATGACTACGCTGAGTGGTCGCTCAGTTGTCCGCTTTCGTCGAGACGAGCCCGGACAATGAGCGACTGGAGTGCTGTGCTTTTATCTGGTGCTCGTGAATGTGATGCAGCTGTGTGCTCATTAGAAGTCAGGTGATGGTGATCTTCGTGAGTGGGGATCGTGAGAGCCTGACCAATCCGTGACAAATTTATTCATTGTTTTGTGCACCTTTGAATCTTTTTTGTTTGTTTATTTTACTTATTTTTTTGTTTGGTTTTTTGTTTTTTGGTTTTGGCTCAGGAAGTTATTTTCTTTTTTTAATATTACTTATATGTCATTTCTTTTTTGTGTCGGTTTGGCTTGGTTTGCTTTCAAAAATATCTCTAGTATTCTGAACAAAATAATAGCTTTTTTATTTATTTATTTATTTACTTATTTATTTATGGACGTATTTATTAATTATACTGCATTTAGAATTGCTTTGCTTTTGTTACGACCCTGGTCTAGGGTCAAGGCCGCAACATAAAAGAACACCCGACAAATAAAACTCATTTTTAATGACCCTTTGGTGTCGGGTCTCTTTATTTGTCTTTTTTTTTTTGTCTTTTTTCTTTTTTTATTACCCAAAAACGTGAAGCCAATTACCTCGGAGTGGACCCACAGAAAAATAATAAACAAAAAGTACACTAACTAAACACCCAAATGATTCTGACTACACCTAATAAAAAATACTGAATCTACACCTACCTCCCTGACTAAGAACAAAAACAGGAGAAAATATTAACAAAAAGAAAAGTGTGGCATCCAACCCCTACTGCCTCTTACCGTATACAACATTAACAATCAGCAAACAAACAAACAAACAAACAAACCAAAAACAAAATAATAGGAGGGGGAAACATGGATGGATAAACAACACAGTCACAACTTATACACCAATGGGAAACACAATTAACAATAACACTTAATAATTTTATCACACCAAACTGAAATACAACACGCCAACAATACTCGCTCTCCCGCCCCACACCCAGTGTTCCTTTTTTAAAGAACACCCTGGGTTACTTCATCCAATCCCAGGGCACGTCGTCTGCGTGACTAAGGCGGGGCCTGCAGATGACAGCAACACTTTGATTTGCTTTGCTTTGTTTTCCTGCAAAAACTTTGTCCTGCACTTCACCTTTTAAAAAGTAAGTGTATAATCGGTTGATTGTTACCACTTTAAGATGCCGTAACAACAGGTATTACTGCAACAATGAGAGCACTTTGTCCTCATGAGTCGTGACTGACCTGGATAACGTGAAACCCAATCTACACCACATGATTTCACACTCAACCGGTCACAAAATAGCTGTACCACTGAAAATATGCATCAAGACTGGCATCTCAACTTTAAATGTTAGTCTATTAAAAAGAAATCAAAAGATTTTTTTTCTAAAACTCATTTTGGCTGCTGTCAAGAGCGGCCTTTTCTTCCAATAACAATACCTGGCTTGCAAACCTCATTAGATCTCCAATGAAGAGCAAG